>NC_059425.1:193329336-193643106 GCF_021028975.2 Sphaerodactylus townsendi
TTCATCAAAGGATTTGGCCAGGGCAACGCTATTCTGTGTGGAAAAGCCCTCTTGGATCATTCAGTTTGGTACTGTTGGTGGAAAATGGAGTGCAGGAAAGCAGAGAGTGGAGCCTTCTGAACTGTTCCTAATTCACCTTTTTCAGATCCAAGCACCCAATCCAATTGTCTGGGGTATGTTTAGTTCGGTGAAGACAAGGTTAAGAGGTGACATGATAGCCATGTTTAGATATTTGAATGGATGTCATGTTGGTGAGGGAGCAAGCTGGTTTTCTGCTGCTTCAGAGACTCAGGAGTCATGGGTTCAAAGTTAAGGAAAAGCGATTCCACCTAAACATCAGGAAAAAAATTCCTGACAGCCAGGGCTGTTTGACCGTGGGATTCACTGCCTCAGAGAGTTGTGGAGTCTCCTTCTTTGGAGGTTTTTAAGAGAGGCTGGATGGTCATCTGTCAGAGGTGCTTTGATTATATGTTCTTGCATTGTAGAGGGTTGGACTTGATGGCCCTCGGGCTCTCTTCCAACTCTATGATTCTATGAGACTCTGTGTTCTTTATTATGAAACAGCATCAGGAATAAGCATTTAGGCTTCTACTGCCAGAACTAAAGCATAAGCAACAAAGCGCCCTCAATTATACCCCCACGTCAGGCAATACCACCCCTGACTACCACTACCCAAGGAAGGGGATGTGATCCCTCCAGTCCCATGGTCCAGACATGATACGGTCTCCTTCAGGATCAAAACAACCTACATTCCACAATACTGCAAGAACAACAACAGCCGGTGACTAATGAGCGGTCAAGGTATTGCCTGCGAAGTGAAAGTACAAAGAGTGAGAAAGTACAACCATAGTAATTAAGAGGGAGGGGAGAAGAGGAGCAAAAGAGGAGCCCACATTCTGGCCGGCAGACATGGCGAGATCAAACCAGAAAGGGACTGGTCATGACACTCTCTCAGGGGCGTAATGCCCATTGGGCAAGGTGGGCAGCTGCCCAGGGCATCACCTTGTGGGGGGCACCAAAAAGGCAAGGTTCGTTTTTGGGTATTTTTAGTGGTTTTCCATTTTGCCCTGCAGGGGGCGCAGTTTTTAGGCTAGCAGCACCAACATTTCAGCGTATCATCTGGAGACTGCCCTGACGGCACCCCCCACGTTTGGTGCAGTTTGGTTCAGGGAGTCCAAAGTTATGGACTCCCAAAGGGGGTGCCCTATCCCCCATTGTTTCCAATGGGAGCTAAGGAGATGGGGGCTACCCTTTTGAGGATCCATAACTTTGTCCCCACTGAACCAAACTGCACCAAACTTGGGGGATAGCATAAGAACAGTCTCCTGATGATACGCTAAAATCTTGGTGGTGATATGTTTAAAAATGCACCCCTTGCAGGCATCAATGACCTGGTGCAAAAAAAAAATTGGTTGTGGTGGGGTGACCGCCTATGGGGGGGCATCTAACTCAGGTTTTGCAACTATGCACAGGAAGCTGAACTGTGAAAAGAGGCCCTCCTTCCATCACATGGACACATGAAGCTGCCTCCAGCTGAATTTTGGTCTATCAAGATCAGTACTATCCACTCACCCTTGCATAACTTCTGAACTCTGGGAAGTCTGGTCAGGGCATAGTCAGATTAGGCACCAGAGAACGATGGCTGGAAATGTCAGTGTACCCCAGGACTATCCCTATTAATTCCGTATTGTTATAATGAAGAGTTTTCAGATGGATTGGAAACAATGGATGATGGGGCATCCCCTTTGGGAGTCCATAGCTTTGGACCCCCTGAACCAAACTTCACCAAACCTGGGAGGTATCATCAGGAGATTCTTTTACTGATACCACCCAGGCTTTGTGAAGTTTGGTCCAGGGGGTCCAAAGCTATGGACTCCCAAAGGGGCTGCCCCATCATCAATTGTTTCCAATGGGAGCTAACAGAAGATGGGGGCTACACCTTTGAGGATCCATAACTTTGGACCCCCTGAACCAAACTTCACCAAACCTGGGTGGTATCATTAGGAGAGTCTCCTAAAGATACCCTGAAAGTTTGGTGCTGCTAGCTTAACAATTGCACCCCTGACAGCAGGCACCTCCCAAATTTCCCCAGATTTTCCTTTTAAATCCCCCTGCCTTTGACATGGATTTAAAGGGAGAATCTGAGGTCCCCAGTTTAAACATTGAAAGTGATGCTGTTTCAGGGTGGGGGAGAATCAACCCCAAAATAGCACCACTTTCAATGTTGTTTAAACTGGGACCCCCAGATTCTCCCTTTAAGGTGGATTTAAAAGGAGAATCTGAGCTCCCTAGTTTAAACACCATTGAAAATGATGCTGTTTGGGGGTGGATTCCAGCATCACTTGTTTAAACTAGGGAGCCCAGATTCTCCTTTGAAACAATGAAAGTGATGCTGTTTCCCCCAATCGGGGGGACTGGATACAACACCATAAAGTGTTTTCATAGCAGTAATAAAACATTTTGAAAGCATTTTGAAAATGTTTTCAAAAAATTATTTCTGCTGTGTGGCATGGCTTATTGCTGTGTTCAGATTTGTGAGTTGGGGCATGTTCTATAATGTGATGGTGACTTTGAAACAAGCAGGGGTAAAAGATCATTGCGTGGTCACAGGGGGGGAGGGTCGAGGCCCATGGGGGGAACTTAAACTCCAGTTTGCCTAGATCAGGGGTAGGGAACCTGCGGCTCTCCAGATGTTCAGGAACTACAATTCCCATCAGCCTCTACCATGTTGGCCAGGTTTCTGGCTATCAATTACAGAGTAAATTAAGACAGCTTTCCAATTATGCAGAAGAACTTTTGTGGCAGCATGAAATAGAGATATCTTGTCTGCCTCGACAAACAAGCTGCTTTATAGACAAACCCGTTCTGTTCTGAATTCTAGTGACAAATAGAACAAGAAGAAAAGCTTGGATTTATACCCACCTTTCTCTCCTGTAGGAGACTCAAGATTGGCTTACTGGCTCCTTTCCTTCCTCTCCCACAACAGACCTTCTTGAGGGCAGGTGGGGCTGAAAGGAAGTTCAAGAACTGTGACTAGCCAAGGTCACTTGGCAGGAATGTGGGACTGCAGAGCCCATCTGATTCACCAGATGAGCTCCACCACTCAGGGGGGAAGGGGTGGGGGAATCAAACCTGGTTCTCAGATTAGAATCCCACCTGCTCTTAACCACTACACCACTGGTCACCTCACTAACCATGCAATCCTAAACCGGTTATCCTTGAAGACTTACTGACTTCATCCAATTCGTTGACTTGACTAATTTAGAAGGGTATCTATCAAGCCCAATCTCGTCCAGATCTCAAGCTAAGCAGAGTCCGACCCTGATTAGCACTTGGAGGAAGACCACCAAGCGAAGCCAAGGAAGCAAAGGAGAAGGTGGCAGGCCACCTCCAGTTTGCCGTGCCATAGGAGCCCCATCCAATGGCTGCAATTTGATGGCAGTTACTTTAACAACAACTATCTTGGGTTGCTGTTGTTAGACCAAATCACGGGTGCATGATTTCTTCAAATGTCCTGCCTCCAAATCTAACAGCATATATTCTGATGGCCCCAGCTGCAGCACCGGTTGCTGTGATTCTAGGAATACTCATGGGGCCTTATCTGTGATAATGCATTTAACTTTTTGTTTGCTGGATAACCTGGGAACCTCAGAGGCAGAGACACTGTGCATAGGTCCTGCCAAAACATACATCTGACAAAGTTTATCCGATTAGTTTTGGCATGAAGTTGGTGCAGCCATAATTGAGTAAAATTTCCACGAACCTGGGCCAACCTTGAATTTATAAAATCTCGGATTCATGCTAAAGATTCACCTGCCCGTGGGCTCTGAAATCTGGCTGTCTGTCTGTCTGGGCATTCAAGAAGAAGAAGAAGAAGAGTTTGGTTACATCCCCTTTCTCTCCTGCAGGAGACTCAAAGGGGCTTAGAGTCCTTTCCTCCCCAACAAACACCTGTGAAGGTAGGTGGGAGCTGAGAGAGCTCTCAGGCTGTGGCCCAAGGTCACCCAGCTGGCGTGTGTGGGGGAGATGTGCAGGCTAATCTGAATTCCCCAGATAAGCCTCCACAGCTCAGGCAGCAGGCAGAATCAGAGCGGACCTCAGATTAGATACGAGCTCTTAACTCTGTACACTGCTTCAGGAAGGATACTGAAAACAGACGGGAATTCGAGCACATGGTGAAGCATAAAGAGAATTAAATTAAATACCCAGCACTGCACAGAGCTGACTGCATTAAAGCAGAGGCATCATCAAGAATTTCTTCATTACCAAATCTGTCTGGGGCTTGATCCGCTGAGTAAGGAGAGAAGAGCGAAAATACCTGAAATTAAACCTGGAAACACGGAATCGAAATTACCTGCTGAGCCACACACCCAAGAAACTAGAAGAAGATTGAGTTGTGCACTGGCCAATATTCCACCAATGCAATACTTTACACCATTCAATCTAGTTCTGTCTGGGCCGTGACTCATGAATCTCCAGAAGCTAAGCAGGGAGACCCTGGTTAATCATGGACAGGAGACCACCAAGGAATAACAGGATACTAATCATGGGAACGTGACACTTCTGTTAGTCACCTTGGCACCGGTAACAAAGAAGGGAGCAGGGGGGTAGCAGCGTTGCACCAGGCAGCAGCATACCTAGGGAGGCAACCAGGTTGAGAGATTTTTTTTGGTATTTTTTTAGTGGGCAGTTTTGGGCCTGCATGGGCACAGCTTTTGACTAGCAGCTCCAAGATTTCCAGGGGTTTCGGGGGGACTCTCCTGATGATACCACCAAGTTAGGTGATTTTGGTTCAGGGGTCCAAAATTATGGACTCCCAAAAGGGGGGTACCCATCCCCATTGTTTCCAATGGGGAGCCTAATAGGAGATAGGGGACCAAACCTTTGAGAGTCCCTTAACTTTGGACCCACAGACAAACTTCACCAAACCTGGGTAGTATCATCGGGAGAGTCTCTAAAAGGCTACCCTGAAAGTTTGATGCTGGTAGCCTAAAAGCTCGCCTACGGAGCCTAAAATAACTTACTAAAAAAATAAAAGCTCCTAAACAGTATGGGGGGGAGCAGCAAAACTCAGATTTTGTACGGGCTCCATTTTTCCCACAGCTAGCCAACACTCTGCTTGACACCTCTGCTGGGTTGCCATAAATTGGCTGATGCTTGATGGCACTGTACATACGCATGCAATCTAATCCCATTGAATTCTGTGGGGTTAGAAGTGTTCAGTTCTGTGTGGGATTGTACTGGGAGCTACAGATCAAGTAGGGGCATTCACTCCATCAGTTAACTGTCTTTGCAGGCCACTTAAAAATGGTTTAAAATTAATAGTCCTGGTCCAAATGTAATTGGTCACATAAGATCCCACCTCCACCCGCAGTAGGGATTTATCAAGAGAACAGTTTTCTCTCTGTTGCTGAAACATTCCAGCCTGTTGACATTGCCCACCAAATTCAGTGTAAGTAAACTCAGGTGAGAGCTCTGCTTCTCACTGCACAGGATAAAGTTCTTCATGATACAATTTGAAGAAAAGTGGGCACCTTCCACAAATAGTTTTCGTGACAGACCTAGAGCCATTTTCAGAGAAATGGCTCTCTTGGCAGCTAACAGACTTCGTCCCCTCTGCATCTGCACGATCTGTGGGGCTGCAGCTCCCAAACACATCCCAAGAAGAACCTGTTCAGGCAAACATTCCAGAAACCGGCCCTTCCCCGTCTGCGTCTCTGGCATGTGCCCACTGTTGGAATAAGCGACTTCTGCATGCCGCAGGACACAGGGGTGCTTTGTGTCTCACTCCCCAACTTTGTGATGTTACTTACTCTTGTTTGCCCTCCTTGTCTGGGCCAGGGACCACCCATTAACTTCCTTTCTTCCCCATGCTGGTTTCACTTCTGTTCTAGCCAGTGGGCCTTTCCCACTGTAGTACCTATGGCGTTGGTTGTGCCCACTTGTGCATTGGAAAAGTAATCTCTTTAGACTAGGTTTCTTTCTATCTACCTCTTTCCTGGAACAAAGCTGTGAACTGGAGATGCTTGGTGAAATGTAAGTTTACCTTTTACATTTATCTCTTGGGAAGTTCTGCAAACTGCACTCCACACACACCACTGGGCGGATATGACTCATGAAATCTAACACCCACAAAAGTAACCACTTGAACTGAGTTGTTTGCTGCTTCATTGAACATGGTATTTTCCTATGTTACATTCTTTCTGGAGACAAAGGTGATTCTCAATGCAATCCTAAAAACGCTTTACTGGGGATGAGCCCTGTGGTATAGGAGTCTGAGCAGATGTGTTTAGGACTTTTCTCAGTGGTGGGATTCTATTAGTTTATCTAACAGCTCACCCACCCACCCCCCACCGCCACACCCACGCCGCCCACTTACCTGGCTGCTGTGGAGGAGCATGGCTTTAGCCAGGAGGGAGGGAGGAAGGCAGCAGCAATGACGGCCTGAAGGCGAGGGAGAGGCTTTCAGGCCCGGACCGACCTGGCTGCCACCAGAGCTGCTCCAGGGAGCTCAAAGCCTGCTCGCCCTCCCTGGGGTGATGGGGAATTCAGTTAGTTAGCTACGGTTCAGGCGAACCGGTCGACTAGCTGAATCCACCTGACTGATTTCTCTGTGTACAACCTATGTTAATTTGCCACACAACATTCAAATGAAATCGTCAAGAATTTAGTTCTATCTGCCTAATTTTGCTTTTGTCTATATGGCCTCTTTGTGGCTCACGCATTTCTTGATCATGCTACAAGGTAATAGACACAAAACCCACCTACTGGCACTACGCCATGCACAGATTTGCCAGCTGAGGGGTGGGAAATATTGGAGATTTGGGGGTAAAACCTGTAGAGGGCACGATTTGAGGAGGGGATGTCTAAAGAATGAATGAATGAATGAATGAATGAATGAATGAATGAATGAATGAATGAATGAATGAATGGGCGAATAAATATAAATAAATAAAACCAGGTGCAACTTCAAAAGTGACTCACTTTGTCTCTAAGCAAACTGATGTCTACCGACTGGAGAGCAATTGCTTGTAATCAGGAGATCTCAGCCATTGGAGTTTGGCAACTAACCCTATACCAAAATCAATTAGGGCCACACATTTGGTCACTTAGGCCTAAAACAACATATGTTGCATCCAGGATGGCAACCGGACAGTAAGTGCCTCCTCTTTCTTCTGCCCCACCTGTAAGTACTGACCTTACATTGTGACACCAGAGTAGACTAGTGTTCTTGCCAGCCTGCCAGTTGGAGCTGGGTGAAGAAATGCAGGGAAGAGGAAAGCAACTGGACATTTAATCTAGCTGGCTTAGCCCTTAGAAGTTTTCAAGCTATACAATCAAGAAGATTATATTCACCCCACCCTTCCTTCCTTAACAACTTCCCTAAATTATGGATAGGCTGAAATGCCATTCAGTCGAAACTCGTGTGAGTTGTAAGTAACAAAGCAACCAGAATCTCAAATTTGAAATATACTTAAGAACTCCTTTACACAGAGGTGTAGCTGGGCCATACTGCGCCCAGTGTGCACTCTGCGTTTTCCATCCCCTCCACACACGTACTTGAACCGGCCTATGAAGTTACGGGGGGGTGAAAAGCAGCCTGTTCACTGGGACCTACACTTCCCAGGAGACCTTGGGAGCGATTTTCATGCCTGACGTCTTGACTATAATCGCATCCCCCTGCTCCCTGGTAGCTCCACCTCTGCCTTCGCAGCTTTCCTTACCTTGCAGACACATTTGTGAAATGCATGTATGAAGATATCACTACTCCAATTCGTCCTTTTCCACCCTGTAAAAATACAATTTTTTTTTTAAAAAAGACAGCAACAATCAAACTTGATTACTTAACACTAGCTTCAAAAAACAGGTTAAAACTTCTAAGATTCAGTAGCCCTTTCCCAGTTCTTTGTAACTGCCAACATATTTTCATTAGATACAGGAGATCAAAACAAACTATACATCAAGAGTGGAAAAAAATGAAACTAAACACACACACTCCAGCCCAGCCTCGGTAGCATCCAGCACGTGTTCTTTTTTCTTTGGCAATTCTAAGGCATGCCTAGGCAGTTTTGTAATTTCTGGCACAATGTGATATTCATATTCTGGAAAACCCTTCTACTTGCAACAGGTATTATTAGCCTTTTTCTTCTGACGCCTCTGATTTATGGCAGCAGCATCATTTGATGAGCATTTTCACAATGTTTTAAACTTGTTATTAAACACCGACACACAGTCGGTCTAGAATTATGAAGCGTTCCTAGCCACAGCTTGTTTCAAAATAGTGAATAAGCATTATCCTGTAATGAAGTAAGGAGGGAGGCTTATAACTGCAGTAAATCAAGAACAGCAAGTTGATCTATTTATTTAAGAAAGGGGAGAAAAAATGTACTGTCGAAGGATTTCATGGCCGGAATCCCTGGGGTTCTGTGTGGTTTCCAGACTGTATGGCTGTGTTCTAGTAGCATTTTCTCCCGGCGTTTACGCCATCTGTGGCGGCATCTTGAGGATACTCTAGACCTGATGCAGGCAAAACGTCAGGAGAAAATGCTACTAGAACACAGCCATACAGCCCGGAAACCACACAACACCCTGGAGGAAAAAATGGTTTAAAAGTTAATGGCTAGCTTTCTCTGGCATTATAGCTTTTTTAAAAAGCAACTTTAGGGAAGGGGTCATAAAGCAGAAGAGAAGAAATAGAAGAGTTTTGATTTATATCCTGCTTTTCTCAATTGTAGGGAATATCAAAGGGACTTATAAATGCCTTCCCTTCTTCTCCTCACAACAGGCACCTTGTGAGGTAGGTGGGGCTGAGAGAATTCTCAGAGAGAACTGTGATCACCTCAAGATCCCGTGCACCACAATGAGCAAGAACTCATCATTTTGATTGCTGTTTAAATGCACAGTTAAAAGACCTCAATTAGCATGGCACGGCTATGAAGTGCGTTGAGTGCTGCCAATTTGCTTCTGATCTACAGTTCAGGGTGATTCTCATTCTTTGTTTGACCAAAGTTTGATTGAGGGTACATGATGGTGTCACAATGTTGGGAAAGCAATATGATTTATGATATTGACCCTACAAGCGATGACCTCTAAAACATCCTATCATTAACAGCTTTGTTCCTTGAGTGTCGTATCTGCCTAGGGACAGAGGGGTGCCCACTTGTCCTAAAATCCTGATCCGTGGGGTGGGGCATAAAAATCGGCCTCCGCAGTGACCAGAGAGCTCCCTGCTGTCTCATGGATTTTTCGTGTGCCTGACCCCATCCGAGGGCAGCAAAATCGGCGAGGCAGCAGAACTACTGCCTCCAAGCGCCCTCAGCCCCACCCTGGACTTCCCTCCTTCCCCCCCCGCCCGGCTGGGTTCCCAGCTGGCAGCCTACAGTCTGGGCTCCCAGCCGGCAGGGAGGAGCCTGTTGGGGAGGTGGGCACTAGCCACTGCCCATGTCCATGGTGACATGGAGGCGGAGTTCCTAGGACAGTGAGGGTGGAGCCTGGGGCATCAGAGAGGTGGAAACTAAGGGTGATGATGGGGGCAGAGGCAGCAGAGCCAATTTGTCTCAGGCGCCATTTACCCTGGTATGCTTCTGTTGTTCAGGTCTTGCAAACTGAGGTTCTCTAATTCAGTCAATCTATTTCATGTTGGATCTTCTTCTTATCCTGCTGCTTTCAGCTTTTCCTAGCTTTATTGCATTTTCCTGTGAGGCTTGTCAAGGATACAGGAAGGCACATTTCGAACTGAACTACACAAATTGACCCACCAGAGTCTCACAAAGTTTAGAAGCAGCCAAGATGGTTAAGGTTCTGAAGTCCTAGCCATACTAAAAATTAAAATATGCGGACAAGAGAAAACAAAGGCACACTGAAGAAGAGTGAAAGAAACCTATATGATGACGCTCTGAAGCTGAGAGCATATGTTGCGTTTTGATCCAATAAGAAATACATATTTTTAAAAGTTGTAAAACTTATGGAATGCCAAAAAAATCACAAACATCTAAATTTGAGTTCCCCTTTGAGATGGAGGTCCAGGCCACATGGCCCACTTCCTACTCCCCTCATTGGCCCTGGGGTGAGAAATATGTAGTGTTAAGCACTGTGCCGTCCATGTCTGCGCCCAAAACAAACATGGGTGTGGAGATGGGTTCAAAAGGAAACTTTACCCTGAACTAGGCTGATCTTATCAGCTCTCAGAAACTAAGAGTTGACCCTTGTTAAGCGCTTGGATTAGAGACCACCAAAGGAAGTCAGGCCAAACAATTTTTTTATTACGTCATAGATCAGCATAAGGTTACATAAAAATACAACCAATTAAAAGATAAGTCCAATGTACTAAGGCCTTCTACTTGCCTGAATAAGGCCCGCTGCATAAAATAATGCGTTCAAACCACTTCCACAACTGTTTGCAAAGTGGTTTTGCCATTCCATACAACTTCAAAGAGCACTGAAAGCAAGTTTGAAAGTGCATTGTTCACATGTCTTGGGAATAGGCCTAATACTGTAAAAAACTAAATAGGTGACTAAAGTGCAACTGAATAATAGCATTTTATAGGTAATGGTAAGTCACATTCCTCCTATAAATGTTGAATAAATTTATTATGGTAAAAATAGAAGGAAAAATTGTTGTAGATCAACTACTAAAATATAAAGTTGATGAAAATGTTATTGTATATTATTACAAATGAATAACTGTTAGTAAGGCTCTCTTATAGTGTAAATTCTTTGGTAGCAAATGCTTTTCCTTATTTTTTCCTTATGTTGTTACTTTCCCACTAAATTTTGTTCATGTTTCTTTCGCATGTTCAAAATGTGGAAATAATAAAAAAGGATTATACAGAAAAGATAAGCTATATTAAAACAATAGAAATGTATATATTAAAAGAATCTGAGGTGGGAAAAAAAAAAAATAGAAACACAGAAGGTATAGGAACCTAGTGGAAGCGGGATAAGAATGTAAATATTAACAGGAAGAGAAAAAAGCTAGAAGCTTTAGGCAAAAGGAGGCAGGCACTGGCAAACAACCTCTGTTCGTATCTTGCTTTGAAAATCATATGGGGTCACTACCCTGTTTCCCTGAATATAAGACATCCCGAATAAGGCGTAGTAGAGGTTTTGCTGTAGTCACGAGAAATATAAGGCATCCCGAGAGTAAGGCGTAGCTAAAGTTTTGTTTTGGAAGCATGCCCCATGAAAGGAAAACAAGAAAAAATAAGACATCCCTGAAAATAAGACATAGCACATCTTTGGGAGCAAAAATTAATATAAGACCTGTCTTATTTTCAGGAAACTGCGGTATAAGACAGCAGAAACTTGAAGGCCTGTGACACTGCTTTGTTAGGAGATGTCTGCCTGTGCACCTGACATGGGTAAGATGTCCCTTCCATACCACCTATCATCTCAGACCACCCCCACAACTGGCTTAAGGAATTGGTTTCTCATTGGGAGCTACCAATGACATTGAAGAACGACCTAATAACACAGTAATGCGTGAACCTTTTGAGACCCGAATGCCCAAACTGCAACTCAAAACCACTTCTTTATGTAAAGTGCCAACCACGGCAATTTAACCTGAATACTGAGGTTTTAAGTTTATTAAAAAAGCGGTTGGCTCCGGCGCCGTTACTCAGAGTAAGCTTCGATTGAAGCAACCATGCAACACTTCGAATGGTGAATCACGACCCTAGGAGGGGTTTACTCTGAAGCAAACATTGCCCCATTACTCCCAGGTAAGGAGAGTTGTGCCCAGGCTAGCCTAGATGTGTGTGTGGGTGTGTGTGTGTGTGTGTGTGTGAGATTTTCCATACCCACATGATGAACCAGGGGCATACATTGAAAATGCTGGGGAAGAATTGGCAATAAAGGAAACACTTCTTCCGCGCCAACGTGTGATTGGTGTTTGGAATATGCTGCCACAGGAGGTGGTGATGGCCACTAACCTGGGAGGCTTTAAAGGGGAGGCGGACAGATTTATGGAGGGAGGGCAGTCTATGGCAATCTTGATCCTCCTTGATCTGAGATTGCCGTCTGTAACAGACCAGGTGATCAGGAGCAGCAGCAGCAGAGGCCATTGCTTTCACATCCTGCACTTGAGCTCCCAAAGGCACCTGATGGGCCACTCGCGAGGTAGCAAGAGAGCGCTGGACTAAGATGGACTTTGGTCTGATCCAGCTGGCTTGTTCTTATGTTCTTATGTTCTTTGCACGTATTGCCTACAGAAGGGCTCTGAGTGCCACCTCTGGCACCCGTGCCATAGGTTACGCCACCACTGCCCTAACGGGACTTCGCCTACCGGCAATGGATCCGACCACATGCGCTGCGGTTGCTGTTCAGCCAAGGATTCTGGCCTTGCGAGATTGTGCACACTTTATTCATGGTGGGTCCAGGCCAGCCCACATCCATGATCTGGGAAGAAAGCAGAATAAGGTGGCTTGAGCATGTTTACTATGAAAGGCAGGGTGAGGGTGCAAAGAACTTCACATACTGGGGCTTACTTTTATTCATTCATTCATTCATTCATTCATTCATTCATTCATTCATTTGTAGACCGCCCCATCCCCAAGGGGCTCTGGGCGGTGCCTCCTCCTCTGAATGCCAGCTTCAGGTCCACCGACAGCTACCCAACCCACTGATGCCAAACTGGGGCTCTGTTGAGGCTCTACAAGTGGTTCCTTGGGGTGCACCCAAAGTCTCTCTGGGTCCTGGCCACAAGCCCCGGTGGTTGTACTCTCTCAATGAAAGCTTCCCCTGCCTGCTCCTAATACTTGGGCTGCCAAGAACAATGTAAAGGGTCTAATTCTAAACTCTGCTGGGAATTTTGCCAAAAGTCAAAATAAAGCGCATCAACAAGGGACATAAAGGTGCACAGACTTTAAAATGTAATGTCCATGTTTTGCACCACTAACGTTATTAAATTACAAAGAGATGTGTCTCTTGGATAGGGTCTACCCTTGACCCACATTCCCTGTAAGCAGCGTTGGCTGGAGCAGCCACCATATTGGTACTGTGCAAGATGGTTGGCCGCCAGGGAGGGAGCTCTTGCAGGCAGCTCACTTCTGTGCAGAAGAAAGGAACTGCCTAGCAGTTTCTACCGTGGGTAAGAGGGCTATTGTCTACAACCATGGATTCATGCACACATTCCATACAACATCCCCAAACACAGAAACATCAAATCCACTACAAGTTAGAGGGAAAAACCAAAATTCTACCAATAATTTCCTGTCTGTTTATAAAGCTAAACACAAAGAATGGGGAATTTGCAAGATTCTATGGATGTGAATACAAACAGGAAGACTTCATGGATTCTGGGTTTGAGTTCAGTAGCACCATACTGAGAGACCATAAGATTTTGGTGTATAGCTTTAGAGTCAACACTCCCTTAGGTCTGGGTTCTTATATCCCAGTCACAAAGCGAAAGATGAAGCAAAAGAAGGAATAGTATTTGGGCTGTGGAAGGCAAGGAGGCAGGAAAAAACCGAAGAAGGTAAAATGCATACTGCTCTGCTCCACTTTCTCTGCAAAGGCGGGGAAAAGAACTGTGCTTTACCTGCTCTTGGAAACTGTAGGGCTTCTCTGATCTGCAGTGAAGTGGTGTTTGGTGTGATTGGTGTTTGGAATATGCTGCCACAGGAGGTGGTGATGGCCCACTAACCTGGATAGCTTTAAGGGGCTGAATTTATGGAGGAGAAGCCGATCTATGGCTACCAATCTTGATCCTCCTTGATCTGAGTTACCGTACCTTAGCAGACCAGGTACTCAAGCAGCAGCAGCAGCAGAAGACATTCTTTCACCTCCCTACACATGAGCTCCCAAAGGCACCTGGTGAGCCATGCGAGTAGCAGAGTGCTGGACTAGATGGACTCTGGTCTGATCCTTGAGCTAGTTCTTATGTTCCTATGATGTTCTTATGAGCGAGTTCTGAAAGAGGGGCCAAATGTACACAATGGAGAATTTGACTCAAAGGTAACCTCACGCTTAACCCAAAGAGACAAATGTGCACCAAAGGCCTACGAGGAGATTCTATCCTTCACTCTGAGCAGGGTCACCAGAGACATCTCGCTCACCAGTCCAGCTCCATCTAATGCTTCTGGACCAAGCATGTTCTCCACATTGCCCAGTCTGACCCCCTCTAGCCCATTCCTCTCTAGACTCCAGGGATTACTGTAAGTAAGCAACACAAGTGCCCAGTGCAATAGGAGATGGATTTAGATCTTTCTTTTTTGTTGTTTAATTTTTAAAGTTTACAAAACATTGACTTTAAGCGCAATGAAATGGCACAATACCTTTGGGTTCAGTTTGGCAGGTCAAACCTTTTCTCTGAGATTTAACACCTGTACCAGACAAGAGAGAGAACCACGACCTTTTAAGCACTGCATTTGTAACTTCACAACAAGTTACAGAAAGGTCTGTAAGCCCTTCTGCCCAGCTTAGGACCCTAAAGTGACAATTAAACAATTATAAGACTTTTACACCAACAACTTTAAAAGCAGTGTAGCTGTAAAACCAACAATTAAAACAGACAAGACAGAGTCAGGAAAGTGGATGCCAGACAAAGCAGTGGTAGAGACAAGGATCAGAACAGACAGGCAAATCTGCTAGGGAGGTGTTCCATGGTGTGGGTTCCGAAACCAAGAGATCCTTTCTCAAGTTGCCACCTGTATGGCCTCAGATGATGGGGACACTCAAAAGCCTTCAAAGATAACCCTACTTGGTTGGATAGATTCATAAGAGAGCAGGCAGTCTGTAAGGCAAGCGGGTCACAGAGGTCATAGGACAGGTGTGTGTCAAACATGCTTGGTCTGGGGCTGGAGGTCCTTATTGGGCCCACAAGCCAGCTGAGGGGCAACCCCCCCTCGCTCCAAATCTGGAACTGGGGGGGGGCAGGTTGCTGGCGTGAAAGACTGATAGAGTAGGTCTCGAAGCCACCCACTCCGCTGTAAGGTTGCCTGTCCAGGCATCCCCTCTAAGCGCCAGGGACTTTTCACACCCTGCAATACATAAAATTTGCCGGACAGAATCCACTCCAGAATACACCTTGGCTCATTCGAACTGCAGAGATAATGCACTTTCAAACTGCTTTCAGTGCTCACTTTGAAGCTGTGCGGAATAGCAAAATCCACTTACTTGAGCGGTTGTGAAAGTGGTTTGAAAATGCACATTATTTTGTGTATTATTATTGGAAGGGGTCTGTGTGGTATTTTTAGATCTGACAGAAGGGGAGGCCAAGGCTCTTGGTAAAAGACTATAAACAAAGCATGATAAGCTCTGTGTCTGTGCTTTTACAATTATTCTTCCTATGATTTTAGTAAAAGCTCAAAAGGTATTTTATGCTGTCGCTTTCTCTCTAAAGAAGTTTGGCCCTGGAAGGCAGATATAAGACTGTACCATGATGTATTTTGTGTGGATTTTACTTATCGAGAACCCTGGGTCCTTTTGTCCTTGCTTTGCATCTACTTTAATCTATAACTCATTTTTAAAGGTTCAAAAGTCTAGAGGTTTCATAAAATGCAGTGAGAACACTGGGTTTCTTGCCCTCTTCCTTTTATTATTCAGTTAACATGCAGAGCCGGACAGTATTTCAATCATTTATATAAAAGTCAAATATTTTTTTTCTTTAGGCCCATTTATTTTTTCTTAAGCTACCACACCAGCCACCGAATTACACAGGCTGATTCCGCGTGGGCCAAAAGCAGCGATGTGAAAATGGTGTGAAAATGGGTGTAAACCCTTTTTACACTGTTTTCACGCTGTTTCCACCACCACTGTTTTGGCCCATGCGGAATCAGCCACCATTCTACAACAGGTTAGGAAGAACAGGGGTAAGGAAAGTACAGAAGAAGATGGAAATGGTTGGGAAGGAAACTATAGGGCTTTGGTGGGGGGGGATCAGGAGTGGAAAAACTTAGGTACTCCCCTCATTTTGGCACAATGACAATGAAATGTGTTTGCAAGGATGGAATTTGTAATTAAATATATATGTATGGAGTATCTAGATAATGCAGAGTAACCCCTCATCTTATGAAGTTAGATTCATGGAAGGCGACCACCAATAGCTACCTAACCATGGTGACTACAAGAATCTCCGCATTCAAGTAGTAAACTGTAGGAATACCAATTATAGAGGCACAACATCTGGAAGATCTTAGCCTTTATGCCACCTCTTTGGCATATGCTCCAAAATATGGTTGCTATGCAAGCAAGCAGCTGGACCTGGAGTGGACCACTGATCCAGTAAGTTGCCTCTTAAATTCTCTTAGAGACTCAAATGTTGTTTTCAGAAATATAGTTAAGTAGTGCTAGGGATGGTAAAAGGGTGTGGAGATTTGACTGCAGGGACTCTCCTTGGAATCGCCAGGGATGCACATGGACAACAGCCACCTTGAGGGATTATAATAACAAAGAGAATCCAGATGAGACCGAATGGGAAGAGTTGGTGGGATCTAACCCCATCACGAGGGCTTTTAGAGATCACAAAGCAGCAGAAGCAGGTTGGCATTTTGTTTGCTACACAGGGAAGGGAACAACTGATCGTAGGTTCTTCCTAATAAGAAAGCGTCTGCTGACCCGAAGAAACATGATGTTAATTCATACCGCACAGATGGGGACACCCATTCAAAACATCTCGGGCACATGCCGAAAATGCAATTTTGTCAGGGTCCTGTTAATTTGAATCACAGTCATGGAATGAAGAAATAAATGGACTGGCACACAGGTCATCCTGAATTACATCTGCTCTTACAGCAACGGTGGCAGTGGCTAAAACAATGGCTAAGAACAGGTGCACTCTGATCTGGAGGAGCGGGTTTGATTCCCAGCTCTGCATACAGGCTGTGGAGCTTATCACAGGAATTTCAGTTAGCCTGTACACTCCCACACATACCAGCTGGGTGACCTTGGGCTGAATGCAGCTTGGGGCTCTCAGCCCAACCCACCTCACAGGGTGTTTGTTGGCCGAGGAAGGGCAGGAGATTGCCATGCCCAGGTCTGCAGGAGGGGATATAAATCAAACTGCTTCTTCTTCTTCTTCTTCTTACCAGGTAGTTGTCCCCGTTGGATTTAAGCATCCGTGTTACATCCTGGAGGTTGTGTAAGTAGGTTTCCTCAAGGGCAGCTAGCTGGGAAGGAGAGCAATAATCATCTGTGATGTAAGTCAGGTCAGTTCATAACCCTCCTCCATCATGTGATCCCGAGAGGTAGGCACTCCTAGGTAGACAAGAACAGACCAGTAAAAAAATAATGAGCAGAGAACCTTTTCGATCTACTGACAAAGTAATGAGCCATTGCTGGTTTAAACACTTCCATTCAAATCTCAGTTCCTAAAATTACAACAGCCATATTCAGTTCATTAAACGGCTATGAAAACTTTCCAGGGGAAGAGTTAGAAAATAGACTCTAACCTGGAGAACCCGAGTTTGATTCCCGCTCCAACCCCCATGAAGCCTGCTGGCTGACCTTGGAGCTAGTCACAGTTCTCTCAGAACTCTCTCAGCCCACCAACCTTACAAGTTGTCTGCTATGGGGAAGGGGAAGAAGTTTGGGAATCACCTTGGGGCTTCTTACAGGACAGAAGAAGGGGAAGGAAGGTGTAATCCCAAACTCTTCTCCCTTCTTTTTCTCTTGTTCATTTCAATCCTGATTCTATCTCTCTCCTATCACTGGATTAAATTTAAGCACTGGGGGGGGGGGGGGGTCAACCAGCAAGCTTCATCTGTAGATGTAAGGAACTGAATTTGTTTCAGCCGATTAGAGTCTACTGATCATCTACCAAAAACTACAGAGACTGGCAAAATACACTGCAGCCAATGAGCGTGGAAATCAGGGCGGGATCAGAAGGTTCTCACAGGTTCCCGAGAGTAGGTTACTCATTATTTATTATTATTGCGAGGAGGTTCTGGTGATGATTTTGCCGCATTGATTTTTTGCGCCGTTCGCCCCTCCTCAGCTTGTGGCAGCAGAACTTGAAGCAGTCTAGCAGGAGGTGCACACCACAGTGATGCGTGGCAGCCTGTGCTTGTGTGCATTAGATTTCCTGCCCTGGGACGAGCGCCCAGCGGCTGCATGCTGCCACAGCCCATGGGAATGCCTGACCCAGGTGCACGGCCACCCGGGCCGTGCCTGCCCAGCCCCATTGGCTATGCCACAGTTTGCAGTCCCACCACCATGGGAACCTGTTACTAAAATTTTTTGGATCCACCACTGGTTCAGGCTTCATCTGCTAGTGGTGGATTTTACTATTCAAGTACAACCCGTATCTCCCACCAAGATGGCATACATACTAAATTAAGATAGCTGGGGAAGGCTCTCTTGATGCAATCTATCAAAGCTCTTCTAGCGAGATACAAAAGACAGGGGGCTTTTCAGTGAAGGTAGCCCCTATTCACGAACCAATCTCTTCAAGGTCTTGGCCTAGCCCCTCCTTCAATCTTCAGGAAACAGTTGAAGATGATTTCATTTAGGACCTCATTTTGGTTAAATTTCCTAGCGACCCTGAACTGTGACTGTTATTTTTTTTTAATGTATTGTATCTACGTTGTATTGCCAAAATCTATGTTGTAAACACATCAAAAATTAAAAAAAACCCAAAATTTAAAAGTCACAGTTCGGGACTAAGAAAAACCAAGGTGTCCTCAATTAAACTCCTCGCTGCTTCCTGAAGATCAGAAGGGAGGGGGCTAATAAATGTTAGTTAATAAATATTTTAAAATAATAAATAAAAATAAATATGTGAAATAGCAAGAACTAAACTGAAGCCAGCATTGCGTTAAAGGTAGCTTGCACTGGGTTTTCCCATACATCCCAAGAAGTATTAAGATCCAGGCAAGGACAGGATTAGTTGCTATAGCATCTCCTGGAAATTAAGGTCAGCATTATAGCTGGAAAATGCTTGTGACTTTTCAAAGATAATCATGCGTGTTCTGCTGAAGTGACCTTCAAGGCAAGGGTGGGCAATTATTTTTTCCGCATAAGGAAACAGAAAATATTGTGGAGGACGGACCAAAGGCAGGCGTTTTTGAAAGCCCGCGAAGCCGGCAGCCAAGGCAGCGACTCGCGGGGCTCAAGCCTCTATGGTAGAGGGCCAGTCAGGGTCATCTAGGCCGGGCGGATGTGGCTGTGAGGCATTATAATGCCAGGTCTGTTCAAAGGTGTAATGGCGCCCCTCTTGAAGCCTGGGCAGTAAAAATGGGGTAGCTTTTGAACCCATACTTACTCTGAGAGTTTGTTGTCACAACAGAAGGCGAGCTTTTCAAAAAAAACTGCTGGAAGTCCTGAAAACCATAGTAAAAAAAAAAGAGACATTTAAAAAGAAAATCAACATGGCATTTATGCATGTTTTAAAGACAATTCAATATACCCCAGGCGGCATTTGGAAATAAACAGAGGGATTAATCATACAAAGGTGGCAGCACACCTTTATTTATAAAAAAAAAGGGTTACTGCGTTGACATGTTACTGACATTAACTAATGAATGAGTCCTGCTGATTGGGGTAGGAGGTTACTCTGGGAATCTAATACAAACTCTAAGAAATGACTGACTGTGGAGAGATGGCTCACAATGGGGCCTCTTGACGACGACAACTCAGAGGCATTTATGAATGACTACTACATGATCATGCACTGTGAAACACACAGCAAACTTCTTGTGCTTGTACGCACAAACCACGACTGCACTCTTGGAAACAACAGCTGTGCCTGCTTTGGACAGCTGCACAGGATTGGCAGAAGTCCACCAGTCCCCGAAATCTTGATAAGTATCACAGAGAAGTGTGCTGTGCACTGTCCCGATGGCCTGGTAGGGACAAGATCTACCAGACCACAGCCACATAACCAACCAGTTCAGTCTGTCCATGAAAACCTTCGACAAAGCAGTGCATTTGTTTAACAAGCTCGTTTTTTCTTTCTTTCTTTCTTCCTCTCTTTTTTGGAATGGGCATGGGATGGGAGTTCTCCATTATGTTTTGAAGTCCACAGATAAATATTTTGCCCAGCTACCGCAGCTATTTCAACGGTGGGAGAAATGCTGTCTAAACAATGAGAGATCACCCAACTTCCAGAGGGAACTAAACAGGCAATGCCCTCTTTCTTTCCTCTTCCATCGACCCTCTTGACCCAAATTGCACATATTTAGCCACACACAGAAACAAATATTTCCTCCCCAGTTTCTCCAGCTGGATGAACAGTTACAAAAGAAAAAAAGAAAATGAATTTGTTGAATAATCTTGGTAACATAATTACAGGCTATTTGTATTGTTAGGTGGGAAGCTGCTGCCTTCTTTGTGCCACGTCACAGAAAAAAAACTCTGAAGTTTTCTTGTTTGTTCTAGTTCCTTATTATTGACGCGTCGGGGGGTCAAGTTCATTACCACCAGCTTGGGTACATACAGTTACCTCAGCAGGCATAAGGAACTTAGAAAATAAGGGAGTGATGCTTCAGCTCTCTCATTTACAACTTTGTGTACAGTGTCAACTCGGGTGGGGGGAAGTTATGGGGCGGGCTGCATCACAGCAAGCTTACTCTGGAAGCAACTGGGGATTCAAGAGGAAAGATGACAAAACTTACAAAACTTTTGTTGAGCTTCTGTGCTAAGTAAAAATTAATCCTGTCTGTTTGAGAATCTCCATTTTTTATCGCATCACGTATTTTTTTAAAAGCAACGTTCCTATTTTTTGAAGCAATGCAATCTGCACAGCTAAATCTCAGCAACATGGATGGATGGATGGATGGATGGATGGATGGATGGATGGATGGATGGATGGATGGATGGATGGATGGATGGATGGATGGATGGATGGATGGATGGATGGAGGGAGGGAGGGAGGGAGGGAGGGAGGGAGGGAGGGAGGGAGGGAGGGAGGGAGAGGGAGAAACGGGATTTCCAGTAAGGGTCCCCATTACTCTACCCTCCACCCCCTTGCAGGCAGGCAGGCAGGCAGGCAGGCATCTTAGAGACACTTAAAATTTCAGACCAACTTGCCAGTTCTACGCACTGGGTGACTTTAAAGCAACCACATATTCTACACTTATGCCCGTTGCTGCAAAACGGCCATAAGGATAAATATCCCAAAAGGCAAAGATGTTATTTTAAAAAAAACCACTTTAACAAATTCTCAAAATCTCCTGCTGAGTTGAGCAGCAGAACAGGGTGAAAATTCAGCACCATAAATATATACGGAGCTTTTGCAGCTTTTTTCTGT
Source organism: Sphaerodactylus townsendi (assembly GCF_021028975.2). Taxonomy (NCBI): domain Eukaryota; kingdom Metazoa; phylum Chordata; class Lepidosauria; order Squamata; family Sphaerodactylidae; genus Sphaerodactylus; species Sphaerodactylus townsendi. The sequence goes on from NC_059425.1 coordinate 193,350,521, forward strand.
TGTGAGCCAAAGAGAAATAAAACAACAAATAAAGCAAATACGTACAATTTGGCTTAGATTGAGATAAGTGGGAGGAGAACAATGCTTAGGGTTTCTGGCAGGGGCTCCAGTCATTATGAGCAACCAAGCGGATCTGCGGTGTTGCCGAATTTCGTCTTTAGCATCTCAGCTTTCAGCATTATATTCCCTTATCAACCCTTAAAAGTGTGTATCTTGTTTATTACCAATAAGAAAAACCCAGCTCCAAGTCACCTAAACCTCCAGTCAGGTTTTTGCTTCCCGCACATGCAGAATAATGCACTCAAACTGCTTTCAGTGCTCTTTGAAGCTGTCTTGGCGGAATGGCAAAATCCACTTACAAACAGTTGTGAAAGTGGTTTTGAAAGCGCGGTATTTTGCATGTCGCGAAGGGCCACAAAGAAAGTACCAAGGAGTTATTTCCAAAGGGATTAACTAGGGAAGTTATCAAAATAACGTCAGCATCTTGCAACTTTATGTAGCCTTCCATAGAATTCCATACGCCATATTTTGGCAATGTCTTGAAAAAATTGCTTTTGTGGCATCCCTGTCACTGGCGTTTAAAGGAAAATAAAAATGTGTGCACGGGGTCGTTTCAGCCTCTTCTCTTATCAACTGCTCTCTTTTTTCTGAACAGAGAGGTTAAAACAAATGAAGAAATTTATTTAAATATTCATTTTAAAAAATGAGTGAATTATGTACAGCTGAAAAAGTGGATAATTTCTTCATTTCTTCTCTGAATGCAACCTTCTTCTTTCTGTCATATTCCTTTCTCGTGAACCCGGTATTGCTTCAATTCCCTGCAACACCTGACATCTTCCACCCTGTCACCATTTTCCCCCACATCTCTTCATTCTTCAGTTCCATGACTAGTCCTCCCTCTTCCTTCCTCTGTCATTGTACTTTCTTGTTTTATATTTTCTCTCCCCTCTGCATTAACTTTCTTCTCTTCTCTTCATGTGCCTCTCTTTCTTTTCCTCTCTTCCTAACATTCTCTCATTCCACCTTCTGATTTTTTATTTTTATTTTCCAAACCAGAGCTTTCTCTGATTTCAAGACTCCATCGGGATTCACTCTCCATGAAGTCATCTGTGGAGATACCTTGCCACCAAACTACGTAATTGCCCACTCCAAAATCTTAAGCACATGCCCTATTTCAGTGATGGCAAACCTTTTAGAGACTGAGTGCCAGGGGCAGAGGGAGGGAACTGAGCCTGGGGCATGCCACACCCCATTGACTGGAATGCCATACCATGCCCATGGTGTGTACTCAATGCATCGTGTACCCCCCAATGCCTTTGGTGCTACATCACTACAATTACTTGAAACTGAGGCGGAGCAGTCGCATGCCACAGAGAGGGCTCTGAGTGCCCCCCTCTGTACAGCGATGCCATGAGTTCCACCACCACTGCCCTATTTGATTACTTGAGCCTCGAGTCTCTGTCCCTCATTAACCTTCCTCTTGATGTCTTTTTCCTTCCCTTTTTAAATCATGTCATCAAGCCTCCCTTTATGTTTTATATTTTTGTGGGGTCTGAAAACCCTAAGCGGAAAAGGTTTCTGTGGAGCGAGGAATTGGCCCATGCTTTAACTGAAAATCCAGAAGAGGGGTCTTTTTTTAAACTTACCGTTCGGTGACATGGTTCACTTCACAAAAGAGTCCGGCGATCGAGCTGCACAGAAGAAAGAGAGAAAGGAAAAATCAGCTTTATCCATCAGACCCTGCTACTGGAAGGATGGTGCTGTATTTAACATATACAATCAAACCAGTATGAATCCAGTTACAAACCAGCTCCAGATAGGGGACCAGCACTCAGGGTTTTCCCATCCTGTTTTGAACCTGCTCTTTGTCTACTGAGCCAACTGGGGCAAAGATGTGGAGGTGATCTCCTCTATGCTTAAGGGATGTTAGGCTGAGGGATAAAATTGACCCAAGGCCACCAAATCCCAGCTTTGTGGTTGGTAGGTTGGAGCCTGTGTCTACATGGAGATATGACATAAGACTGGAAGCATTCTCCCCCCACCTTTATATTTTTTCTCAATTTTTCCAAAGGAGAAGGTTGAAATATTGGTGAGCATCTGCGTGTGTGTGTGTGTGTGTGTGTGTGTGTGTGTGTGTGTGTGTGTGTGTGTGTGTGTGTGTGTGTGTGTGTGTGTGTGTGTGTGTGTGTGTTTGTGTTTTCTCTTTTGCAAAGAATTGAACACCCTCTTAAAATATATAGTATGAAGGATTTTGGGAAGGCAAGACATGAGAGAATGACAATTCCTAGAATTCTGCAGGAGATAAAAAACACTCAAATCTAAAAATGTGCCTAGAGCTGTAATTTGGTCAACCTAGCGCTCAGATGTGTTCATGGACTGCAATTCCCATCAGTCCCTGCCAGTATAGCCAATTGGCCATGCTGGCAGGGGCTGATGAAAGATACAGTCCATAGTATCTGAACATATAGGTTAGCCACTGCTAACTAGAAGTGCCGCTGTCTTCACAAGAGGGAGGTATTTATAGGAGCTTGTTGTCAGGAACTGACCGAGAAAATAACAAAGGCAAACATGAAACTGAGCCACCCGGACATCTGACACCCATCTTTTGGATGCAATAATATCAACTCAAAATACAAGTCAAGCTCTAATTTTTTTTTTATAACTAGTGCTTCTGATTTATGATAATTAAGAACAGATTAGTACATTTAGAACAGGCGTGCCATGACAGGAAAAGTGGAAGGTTCCTGTTGAGGAAGAAGGGGTACTCATAGGATTAATAGATAAACCATAGTAATGAGGGACTGAATAACTCCTATACAGGAAGTGCCCCAAACCAAGTGATAGAGCTTTAAGTGAACTGGTAAGCCTTGCACCTTCATTGGCCATGCTGGCAGGGGCTGATGGGATTTAGTAGTCCATGAACATCTGGAGGAGGCCACCAGGTTGCAGACCCCTGCCTTAAGTCAAAGAAACCCCTCCCACTGATCCCAGAGGCTGTAACACATGGCTGCAAATGGGTGAGGAGATATATAACTGCTGCAAATGGGTGAGGGATATATAACTGGAGGGATCTCAGAACTCCCTCATTGCGTACCACCCACAAGGTGTCTGTTGGGAAGGGGAGAGGAAGGTGACTGGAAGCTGCTTTGAGACTAAAAATCAACTTTTCTTTTAAAAGAAAAAGAAATAGATGTGGGGGGGGGGGCGTTTAGTATATTCAAAAATGAATGACGACTCTTGTTCACCGTTGAAAAGGAGCTAGCACAGTCAGGATATTCCTGGCTTATATACACATTCTAATTGAAGTTAGTTTTAAAATTTAAAAAATGTTGAAATAAATGGAAAATCTTATTATAGCATCCCTGGAAACACCATAATGCCTTATGCCATTATGGGAGAAGATGAAAATATATATTTTTTTAAAAAATAGGTCTCTTTGAAACCCTTTCTAGCTAACAAAAATATATAAATACTGTTAAGTAATGGTACCACCTCTTGACTTTTAGGCAAGGAAAACAATATATTTAATATAGAACAAACAGGTTTAGGAAAAAACCACAGCCACAATCAAATCATTGCATGAGCTTATCGGTTATAATACAAAAAATACACAGCCTGTAAAGCGGCAAACTCTTTGTTGCATTAAATTGGACCTATCCTCAGCATTTGATTCTATAGAGCAGGTGCGATCCTTTGGCAAAAAACTAGGTAGGACAAATATAGATAGAAAACACTAACTATTCTGAAGAGTTACACACAGATATCACAGCAAGAGTGAGAGTAGGAAATAAGAGACAACTGACAATTCAATTCAGTTGAAGGGTGTAAAAAAAACAAGGTTGCTTGTTAGCCCCATTCTTATTTAATTTCTTTATAAATGACTGTGTACAATACATGGAAGACCCTACTTTTCCCCTCTAGTTCTGGAAGGGAGACAGATACCATCACTCTTATATGCCGGCTTGACATGGCTGTCATAGCCGATCACTAAAAGAAAATAGAATAGAAACGAATGCTCTCTAGATTAGCAATGTATTGTAACCTCAATAACACCTCACTTCTCACGACATGGAAAATAGACACATTTCCAATTCATTGATATGAGAGAAAATTCTTGCAGCTTAATAAAGCAAAAGATCCTAAGAAGATCTTGGTCTCTGGAAAGGGGGGGTGGGTGTGTTGGGGGGTGGGTGTGAAGCAATTGCCAGCTGCTTTGAAACTCCTTAAAAGTAGAAAAGGTCTAAAAATCAACTGTTCTTTTCCTATAAAGCAGAATCAAGCTCCATTACAATGGTGGGATGGTGGGGGGAGGGCAGGATCAGGTGAGAGATGTCTTAAGGAGGTGCTCAGGTAAGATGCTTCATGTTCCCAGATCCAGTTAGTCACACCATTGTAAAGCATATGACTGCACTATTAAGGCTTTTGCTAGAAAAAAAAGCATACGATATAGATTCAGTTGGGAGATTCCAAAGGAGAAAGAGGACATTAATAAAGAGGCAGAAAGGAAAGAAAACAATCCTTTTCTCAGCCTATCAAATTCTACTTTCTCTGCTACACTTCCGCCGAGGTCAGGAGCTGCTCAAAAGCAAGTATTTTGCAAAACTTGGTTTGCCATAGTAAAAAACAAAAGAGGCTAATGGTGCAATGCTTGAACAGTTACTCCCTGTCTAAGGTCAATTCCCACTGAGGATTAGATGGGTGCTTTCGTCACACAAAATATCTAGGTTTCCAGCAGAACTCTCCCACTGCACCAAGCGCCGAACATGCTTTTACCCGTTCCTGGAGCTTCCACACACACACACACCCAGCACGTGTTATTTTAGAACTATGCAAGAAAGTAGACCTTTCAAAAAAACAAGTGGGTAATCTGGAGCAGTGGGGAAATTGGGGAGTCCAGTTTGTTTTTTCCTGCCACTGGTAGTGACGTGGTATCCAATGAGAACACAGTGGGCTGCCTTGATGCTGGCATGGCCTTTTAAAATATTTAGCGGTCGTGGATGAGAAGCAACGTAGGGCGATTTTGACTGATTGACTGAGTAGAAGGCAATCCAAAGCAGTGCCACATGTTGTATCCCGTGTGAATCGACTATAGGGAGGTTACCCGAGCAGGGAGCTTCACTTTGTCGCCCGTTTCTTTATTTCCACTTAAATTTGTTCTGCGCATGCACCGCCAGAGGCGAGGTTTGAAAATTTAAAAAAATTCCCGCCCCAACAAAATGCAACAATAACCAGGATAGGCCCTGGCCCGGATCATGTTCAGCCTGCCTCAGTGGGAATCGCCGTCGCTGCTGCATTTTCTGTGAACAAGGATTGTTTGTGGGGCAGAAGCTGCAGTGGGGGCAACAGTGCTGAAAAAGGTTCGGTTTTCCCAAGCGGTTTGTATCTATTCATTTTTCAGTGGGGAATGACCTAAGCCGCTAGAAGTAACTCTGTTCTGGATTGCGCTGTAAAAAATCATATTTTGCCTTTTAGTCCTGGAAACATTGAGAAGGCTGACAAAGCATGCTTTCCACGCCCCCCACAGGCAGGAGCTGGCCAGAAGGAGCCAGCCAGGAGCCCAGCAGGTTGGTAGGAAATGGGCGGGAGCCAGCAGGGGCTGGGAGGTGGAAGGGAAGGACCGCCCCTATGAGACCACCTGCCACCACTTTGCAAGCCCTACCAGGCTTGCTGTCTGCAGAGGCTGCTGCCTCGGTGCAACATGGTGCAACTCGAGGCAGGAATCACTGGGAGGCCTGGCCCGGGCTGGAAGCAGCCCCAGGGGAGAACCCCTTCTGTGGCCTTATGGGAGCTGCTGTCTTGGGAAGCTTCCCAGGGGCATACGCCCACTGGGCTGATGACACCATCCCTCACCTTAAGCTAACTTGTGCCGCAGTGTCGCGCTGAGGATGAAACCAGCCTGCTGGCCGCATGAGAGGGCTTGGAGGCAGTGGGGCAGGAGTAGAGCATGCAGAGGCCCATCCAAGTAGCACCAGGGCAAATGCCTGGCCTATCCCACCAAGATACACCCATTTGTTGCTTGTCGGTTGCTGACTTCCATTTTCCACAACAACCTTTTAAGCTAAAATATATGCGTTCAGATGTGAAATATAGAAATGTGGCTTGAGGTTGCAATTCTCTCTGAGTATTAGGTATGAGGTTACAATTTTGCTGGCAAAATTAAGGGCGTCTACTTTCAAATTTCATAAAATGTGCCAAAAAAAGAATTACTGGTACATATACTGTCCAATATATACAGGACCAAAATAGCAACTATTAACTTATTCCAATGTTATCTGGGTAAACATCTCAACCAATATTATCTGAAATGATTGGTTCTGAAGAGGGCAGGCTACACTCTTTATTGGCTGATGTTTCTCCTAAGGTTACCTCTAAAGAGGTGCTACTTTTATTATCGTAGCAACCACTTTAAGGAAACTAGTTGAAGACTAACATTTTAAAAGCTAAACTGTAATGGTAACCGATGTTTAGATTTTACTGTTTTTTATACTGATATGACGTGAGGAGATATCTGGCCAGTGTATAGAGAATTGCATGGTTCTGACCTTTCATGTGATTGTGATGGCCTATGGCTTACAATAAATTACACTACTACAACATTCCAAAATCCCAGTAGTTAAAAACATTAATGGTTTAGCAATTATCACCTAACCAAGAAGTAAGTGATGATCAATTTCAAAGAGACAGCCATACACTTACTATTTTAAAAAACTCCCCCACTGTAAACAAGCAAATGCACAGAGTGAATAAACTAGGAAAAGCTTGGAGAGGGGCAAGAGTTTTACTGGGCCTAAAGATCGACTGACTGAGCGTCAGACTAATCAGAGAGGGAGGAGTTCCTCAGCTTCGGAGGTGCCACAACAAGCAGGCCCTGTTGCCATTCTTCTTACTGTCCTCAGTACTCTCAGACAAGAAATTTGGAACCTCTCAAAGAAATTTCTATTACTGCAGAAACAACCAACCAAAGAGTAGGGTTGCCAACCTCCAGGCAGGTAGTGCACATTTGGCCTGTCTGAACAGTTAATATGTATTCATCAAAGTAATTTATCTTCATATAATGAAACTTACAGTAAGTAACACATTTTACAACCCTCTCAGAGGAGACAATACATCTAAACATTTGAAAGCGTGCATTAGAGGGAAAATGGGCAGAAATTACAGGTAAGAAAGTAAAATTCATTTCTGTTAAAAAAAAAACCGTGTAAGAATCGATTTAGTAGTGAATATGCTGTGGCGGACCCTGAGCAGTTTACATCATAAAATGCACATCATGAAACAGGTGGTGCTGCGGGGATAAATAATAATACTCATAATAAAATATGGTATGCTCTAAAATCTGCATACATGGTGCAGAATTAAATCATGATATAACTTCTGAATGTCCCAACTCTATCCCAAAACCACAAAACAGGAAGGAAGAACAACAATGAAGAGGAAGGGAGGAGAGGATCCCCAATGCAGTTTACATCCTCCTCCCTTTCCCATATTTCCCCCCTCACAGCAACCCTGTGAGAGCTAAGGTTAAACTAAGGTGACCAGAGGCGATCCCGCTTTTGGGTAGGACCAGTCCTGCCTTACACCGAAATCTGTCCAGCGTCCAGCGGGATTTTGCTTCCTGTCCCGATTTTGCCTAGGGCACTCAGTGTAGGAAACAGAATTGCTTATTAGAGGCAATCGGCAGCCTCAGCGCTGCCGCACTGCCTTCTAGGCTCCTGGTCCGCCCTGTCTAGGCCGAGGAATCGAGGCGCTCAAAGGCAGTGCGCTTCTGCGGCCGCTGCAGCGCACACCACCCCGTCCCGGTTTTAAAAGGTGACAATCTGGTCACCGCAGGTTAAACTGAAAAGAGAACTACAGGCCCAAGGTCGCGAGGGAGCTTCCATGGCGAGGAGTAGAGGGGTTCGAACTGGGGTTTCCCCGAACCTCTAACCAACACACCACACCGGTGACAGATAATACACAGAAAAGACCTAAACATCAGGATCTTTGCCGGAACTTGGTCTACCGTGGTGAACCTTTGGCACTCCAGATGTTATGGACTACAATTTCCATCAGCCCCTGCCAGCATGGCCAATTGGCTATGCTGGCAGGGGACAATGAACACCCAATAATCCATAACATCTGAGTGCAAATTCACTCCCTACTGAAGATTACAAGGTGCAAAGCTACATGGGATTTTAAAATGTAATCTTCAGAAGGATGGGGGGGCAGATTCAGATGGGGAGAGCTGATTTGCAAACATTCTCCCATGTAATTTTTCGAGAGAAATGGCTCCAAGAATATTTGCTATCAATAATCACAGTGAATGTGTTCTTCATAATGACTGATGTTTGCAGTTTCTTTACATAAACTGGAGTTATTCAGTCCAAGAGAAAATGCAACATTTGTCGCTCATTTGATTCTGGTATAAGATTCCACCCAGCTAAGACTAAACACTGACTGACTGAATTGTGGCTTTTGAATTTAAGACTGCAGCGATCTTTGATGCATTTACTTCATTTGTCACTGAGACTCAAGGCAGATATTAGCCACATGTGGCTATCAACCGTGTTTTAGCAGCACACAGTCAGACTATGTTTTTTCTTCATCTTTGTCTGCCATCCTCCCTCTAAAGGCGTTCTAGACCCAGAGATCGAGAATATCACAGGGACAGCACAATCCAGAAGGGGGGCTGAATTCCCCTCTGGATATAGTGCAGGCTTCCACTGGCAAAAATGTCCTCTTCAGGGCACTTAGGCAGGTGGAGGGGCAAATCCACCGGCACCCGGCCACTCGCGGTGCCCGCTGACACTTAACTACAACATCTGGACTCACACCGGTGGTTGCATGCCACCCCTAGCTACGCCGGCATTTCAGGAGGACCAACCTTAGTTGGCCTTCAGACCCCTCTCAGCCCTCATCAACCAGCACAGCTGTGGGCAGAGATACACCACAGTTTTTGTGACCTATCGCTATTCTCTCCATGTGGGGGAGTTGAAGTTTTTTTAAAAACTCCGCCCACTCTACAGGAAAAGTGTATGGAGCAGCGCTCAAACCTTAAAAAGCAGACTTCTAGAACAGGAATACCATATCTTGTTGGGCCAAGCAAATAAATCATGCTCACCCCTTTCTGTCGGAATAGTACCAGAACAGGGGCACATGTAAATATCCTGAACTATTAACTGAACCCCAACAGAGATGGATTATTACAAGGGGCCAGATGCAATGCTTTCCCATCAGCCATCACAAGGGTCGCTACCTCTATCCCTCTCAGGACCGGGTCTGTCCACACTGTAAAACCAAGTGGAACTCTTGCTCATTATACTTGACTGTCGAGATATGTGGGTGTGGAATTTCTCTCTCCTGGGTCTTAGACAAATCTGAAAGAGACTCCTGACAACTCAGTTGTGGGCTTTTGTTAAATAACACAGAGGCCGTGCTCTTGGAAAAGTAGCAACATTTCTTTTACAAGTGACAGAATTTTCTAAGTAGCGTCCAATGCTAGATACAGTTTATCTGTCTGTGATTTGAATGTATACTTTTGGTTGTACCTCAGAAATGTCTGTAATGCTCTGGAGCCTATTTTAATATGCCTAATAAAGGTTGTTGTGTTGTTGTTGAGCTGTGCTCAAGTGGCGCCGTCCCAGTCCACTTCAGCTCTGGATTGAGCTGTTAATCTTCAAAAACCAATTCTGTCAAGTAAGATTAGTCTGAAGGCGAGAAAAAATCCACAGTAACCAACACTTTTACGTCCGAGCAAGATTTGAACCCAGACCTTCCTGGTCAAATCTAGTACTGTATCATTTCTACCACATTAACCTAAAACAAAGTACTGCCTGGGGACCAGTGGTGAGTAACATACTCCATTCTCAAGAACATAATGCCTCCATATCTGCAGGAAAAAAACTGTTGTTTTAAGTAAAGAGAGCATCTGTGCAAAGAACTGTGTAAGAATCGAAAGCTCTTCCCAAAATCTCTGAAGATGAACGGCAGCCTTCAAAACACGGCCAAAACAGCATTGTAGGATGAGGTTGGATTCTGTGACATGCAATGCAAAACTGTAATTTTGGTACAAAGGGATTGACTGTACAAACTTAAGCATAAGCATAAGCATTTATTGTCATTGTGCAGCACAGCGAAAATTTACAGCAGCATTCCCTCGATGCACACAATTCCAGACTCATACCCCATCCTCACTTTCCCCTTCCTGCACCCACATCACTACACAGCCCCAAACACATCAACACGAAGCCCCTCCTTTAAATTAAATCCAGTATTTTTGCATGCTTTTGAATCAAAATATTCTCAGATAGAAACAAAACAAATTCTATGTAATTAGCAGGTTATCTGAAGTGCATTAGCTACAGAGAGATGCCCCTTTGAAACACACATGGTTGGCTACTGTTAGCAGCAGCCATGGAAGGAGTCATACCTAGAAGCACCCATTTTACCTGATTTCTTTTTTAAAGCTACATTAAACACCAAAGGAATATTTAGTGTTGAAACTTACTTGACCAGTTGGGAAAAGCAATTATTGAACAAGAGACCGTTCCACAAGCTGATTAGAAATGTCGGTTAAGCAAACCAATTTATCCCACAACTTTAAAGAGAAAACAGCAAAATCTGCTATCTTTTCCACGACCAGCTTGGCAGTCCGAAAAAATGACATTGGGGGGAACTTCAAGCGCTGCAGCCAGGACTTGGATCTTGATAGATGTGAACAAGCACAACAGCGGCCTGTAGGCACATGGTTCAAATGTTACTTGCGTCTACACCTGCCTTATATAAATACACAATGTTTGCCCAAAGGTTAGCCCAGAAGCGTGGAGACTACTTCAAAGAGATTTGCATGGCCAGGTAATGCTGCTTTTTAAGCCCGAGGGAGGGATTGCAGGTTTGACTCCCAAGACTGTAAATGTCAAAGCTTCAAGCGGAAGGTGGGGAGCCATTTTAAGTTTCATTTAGTCAGAGGTCACTAGAAGACGTGAAAAAATTCTTCTAACAGAGCCAGGTGAAAACTGCAAAACTTGGCTCATGGTTCTATCAACTGAGGGAGAAATGCGTGTCCCACCAAATATGAAAAGGAGTCAAGCATTTCCCAGTAGCTACTTCTAAGATTTTTATGGCAACTGATCCACAGAACATCATTCCTTAAAGCTACACAACCGCTATAGTTATCTTCTCACAAGGTCAGCAGGTAGCAAGCCATCAAAGGTACTTTACTGTAGTGTACCAGAACTCTGGATTCCTCTCTCTGGGTAGATGTGACTGTCTCTTTCTGTTGCCATCTTCCACCAGTAGGTGAAACCCTTTTGGTTTTGTATGGTGTGCCCCTCGTAGGTATGAATTGGCCCTCAGAGGGCATTCATTGAAAATGCTGGGGAAGAATAAGGGTACTAATAAAAGGAAACACTTCTTCACACAACGTGTGATTGGTGTTTAGTGTATGCTACCACAGGAGGGTGGTGATGGCCACTCACCTGGATAGCTTTAAAAAAAGGGCTTGGACAGATTATGGAGGTGAAGTCGATCTATGGCTACCAATCTTGATCCTCCTTGATCTCAGATTGCAAATGCCTTAGCAGACCAGGTGCTCAGGAGCAGCTTGTGGCAACAGGCCATTGCTTTCACATCCTGTAGGTGACCTCCCAAAGGCATCTGGTGAGCCACTCTGATAGCAGGTGCTGAATTCTAGATGGACTCTGGTCTGATCCAGCAGAGCTAGTTATGTTCTTATGTTTCCCTTCTTCCTGCACCCTGAGTATTTTTTCTGCTGTTTTTTTTTCCTTCTGGTTTTGTACATGTACCATAGGTTTTAGTTTTAATCGTTTTAACGGCCGTGCATTTGTTTGGTCTTACTAGGCCCCTTCCGCACACACAAAACAATCGTTTTTTTCAAGCCACTTTCACAATTGTTTGCAAGTGGTTTTGCCATTCCCTTGCAACTTCAAGAGCACTGAAAGCAGTTTCAAAGTGCATTTATTCCACGTAATGCTTGGAATGAGCCCTAGACATTAAAACGTTTTGAAGCAGAATAAAACATTTCCTCCATTGAGTTCTGCATCACGCACACGCACGCACATGAGGTAAGGCTTCTGCTGTGTTCTAGGCTAGGGTTGAGAGAGTTCAGAGAGAACTCAGCCCACAGTCTTTCATGTGCAGGAGCGGGGAAACAAAATAAGCCTTTGGGGGGGCCCATAAAATTGAACCCCCAGAAGCAAAGGTCTCCAAACCTGGATGATATTACCAGGAGGCCCTCCTGGAGCCACCTTGAAAGTCTGGTGCCTCTATCTTCAAAAATGTGCAGCCTGCCTACACACTCAGAAATTCCCCATTGGCTACAATGGAGCAAAGTCACTGCAAAACGAAGAATCTTGGGCAAATTTCTTGAGGTACCTGTAAGGGGTGTATTTTTAAAGCTAGTGACACCAAAATTTCAGGGTATCATCTGGTAACTATTCTTATGATGCCACCCAAGTTTGGTAAAGTTAGGTTCAGGGGGACAAAAGTTATGGTCCCTCAAATGGGTAGCCCCCATCTCCTGTTAGCTCCCATTGAAAACAATGGGGATGGGGCACCCCCTTTGGGGGTCCATAACTTTTCTCCCCCTGAACTAAACATCACCAAACTTGGGTGATATCATCAGGACAGTCTCTGTATGGTACCCGGATTTTTGGTGCTGCTAGCCTTAAAAATGCTCCCCCTGCAGGCCAAAACGTAAAAAACACTAAAAAAATTAAAACACACAAACGAGCCTGAAATGGTGGCGCCCCCCCATGTGACCAAATGGGGGGCGCCCGGGGACATAGGGTACCCCCTGTCCCTAGGCAGGAACGCCACTGGTTCTAGCCACCCGTGCCACTCTGCTAACTACGATAAGGGATAATCTCCAACTACCAGGAGCACTTATCCCAACAGGTAGCTCCTCCACTGATACAATTGCTGGGACTGCGTATGAATCATCCCAATTAGAAAATAAGCAATCCAGTTGGCCAGCTACTTGGAAAGGGGAAATTTGATAGCACAATGTGTTGGAATAAGCCACTTCTGCATGCCTGGACAATGCGGGGTGGGGGGTGGGGGCTCTATGTATCTTTAAGCTGTTCTATTGTTTGGGCTCCATGTCTAGGCTCCGCCCACTAACTTCTTCCTTCTTCACCCTGCAGCCATTTTCTTTTTTTCTTCTCCTTTTGTACCGAGCACATGGTAATGGCTTCCTGCTCCTGCTGGGGCTTTCCCACACGAGCAGTTCATACTTGCACATACGTGATGCATGTCAGAATGCCCACTTGTTATAGGGAAGTTATCGCTTTAGACTAGGGTTGCTATCTCTCCACTTTTCACCTGGAACAATGCCTGTGATCCGAAGTTACTTGAAATAAATGTAAGTTTTCCTTTTTTGCATATATATGTTTGGAAGAGCCTCTTGTACTGCACTCACACACAGGGCTGGGCTGATCTGTATACAACCAAACTCCAACACAATCCTCAGCAGAGGTCTACCCAATGGGTTTAGAAGGCTACAGTGACCCTGTTATTCCCCCTCCTCTCTGCCCAGCATCTATTTAGTGAAGTGACTGATCTCTTGCCAACATGAGTTCTGCAACCTCAGCTGTTGCTCCGTATACATCTGCACCAAACACTAGACTAGACAATCTCCCTGATGTTGAACTAGAACTGTGGAATTATTCCAAAAAAATTGGAAACATTATGACCGATTGCCTTGATAAACCCTAAAAAAAAATGCTTTCATTGACAATCTGTTAAGGCAAACGTTCAGTTTAAATAATAAGGAGCCAAACAGAGGCCTCTTTCTTTGAATGATTTATTAGGGAGCCGGGGTTAATTTACTTGGAAAGATATAATCCTTGTTTGAATGCATTCAAGGTGAAAATGATCCAGCCTGAAGTTCTGCTGAACAAAGTTCTGGCAATAGGTCAGTTTCCTAGAACCATTCTTCATATCTCTTAAGGGTAGGGTTTTGTTTTGTTTTTTTTTTAAAAAAAAGACATCCTGCAGTATTTGCTCCAGAAGCTGTTGCTTAAAAAATATTCTGGAAGCTTTTAAGAACATAGGATGACCAATAGTGCAATGGAAATGGAAATCTTCAAGAGACACCCATCTGCAAAGAAATAATTTTCAATCATTTCAAATCAAGCTACCATCTAAAGAGACTTTTCAACTTCTGAAGAGAAGGCTGTTTGACCAGGAACATCAGATCCTACTCGAAAAGGCTTCCAAGACTTGTTCTCCTTTAGCTCTAGGTATCATCTACATTGGTAATAAGGGGGCTCAATACCTGCACCAGATAACCGTGCCCAGGCTCCGTAGAGCAATGATGTTGGCCTGTTGCAATGCCCTTCCATCAGCCGTATCAACAGGGAGATTCACTAAAACCCCTTACCGTCAAAGGCTATGGATATGCAACGGGAATTGTGTTGACTCTATAGACCACATTTTACTTTATTGTCCACGTTACACAGTACCCAGAGTCAAATACTTGTCACCCCTGCTACTCAAAAAAGAGTATGCATCTGACTTGCAAAAGATTACCTTTCTGTTGGACAGCCCCAGTAGTGATGCAAATGATGCAGTCACCAAATTTTTGGATTTGTATATAAAACAGCGCTTTAGGAGCAAATCCTGAACATCAGCCTCTCTACCTGTACATTTATTTTAGCTTCCCTCTACTTGGTTAAGTGGATCTGCGTATATAATGATAGATAGATAGATATTTATTATTACGGCCTTTTGGCCAGCCAATAGTTTAAAATCAGAGTACATGTGAATACATAGCACTCCACTTATACAAAAATATAATATAAATTAAAATCCATTATAAAATCTATTGATAAATAACATTAGCTTCAGGCATTATTACAGTCCTCATTACACAGTGCGGCTCTTTGTTTTAATAATGAACTACGCTTGTTGTGCACCAATATACAAAATTTAGCTACCTTCTGTGAAATGGCAGAAACACGATCTTCTAATAATATTCTTACAGAATTCGTATCTGAGTTATCTATGAATGGATATACATGACGAGTTAACAATGGTTGGATCAACAGCTTCCTTTCACCTTCATGTAACTTGCAATGCAGTAAGATATGTGACATTGAGTCTACTTCCCCTGAGCCGCACACACAGGTTCTCCTGTGCCTTGGAATATTTTGGAATCGTCCCATCAGATTAGCTGACGGGAAGGCATCGAAGCGAGCCCTAGAAAAAGCCCATCGGCTTCTTGCTGACGTTATATCGGATAGATAAGGTGCAGCTGAAATACCTATCCATGATTTTAGTGGTTTATATAGAACAGGTAGCCGGGGAAAATGTTGTTATGCCAATAAAGGTTCTTTGTTGTTGTTGTTGAAATCAAGGTGTGGTCACTAAGTTAATCAAACAAAGTAGGGACTGCAACCAAGAAATCAGAAGGAGACGGCAACATGCATAGGCAGTCATGACAACTGTAGAAGAGTGTTGCTGGAGACCATGATCAAGGTTATTCAAACGATAGCATCCGGCATGGCCCCACCAAGGAAGTTCAGGGTTGCTAAGCGGAGGCAGTCAATGGCAAAACCACCTCTGTTCATCTCTTGCCTTGGAAACCATAAGACCATGACGTAAGACAACTGAGACTTGACAACTCTTTCCAACATATCCCCCAGTACTATGTACAGATGTGAAAGCTGGATGAAGTAAACTGACAGGAAGAAAATTGATTCACTTGAAATGCGGCGTTGGAAGACAATTTGGCGGATATCGCAGACTGCCACGAATTCTGATAAGTGGGTTCTAGATCACACCTAAATTCTCCCTAGAAGCTACAATGACTACACTAAGGCTGTCACTTTGGTTATATCCCGAGAGGATAAGTTGGAGGCAGTAGGAAAAAATGAAGACTCAGCATAGGATGGATTGATTCAATAAGGGGAGAGGTGGCCTTCAGTTTACAGCGCCTGAACAAGGCTGTCAATGGTACAACATTTTGGAGAACAATTTTTTTTTTTAAAAAAGGTATAGATCAGTGATGGCGAACCTATGGCACGGGTGCCAGAGGTGGCACTAAGAGCCCTCTCTGTGGGCACGCACAAACAGAGTGCCCCCACCCCACACATGTAGGCTGTCCTGGGCCACTGGGCTCAATTATTAGCATTAAACCTAAGACCTAGTTCTGGGGAAGCAGTGTAGGTAACCCTGTTAAGCGCTATTAAATCCCACTGATTTTCATGCGAAGAACTAAAACGCGATCCTTTACCTGGGAGTAAGCTCGGTTGTGGGCAATGGGGCTTGCTTCTGAGCAAACCCTCCTAGGGTTGTGATTCACCCATTGGAAGAGTTGCATGGTTGCTTCAAAGTAAAGGCACCAACTACCACCAAGCTTACTCCCGAGTAATGCACACCTTGGAGACAACCATTTTTTCTAAACTAAACCTTCAGTATTCAGGTTAAATTGCTGTGTTGGCACTTTGCGATAAATAAGTGGGTTTTGGGTTGCAATTTGGGCACTTGGTCTTGAAAAGGTTCGCCATCACTGGTATAGATTAACTAGAGCAACCACAATCCAAAGAGACACTATACTTTGGTTACACATTATATTAATCAACATACAAGTAGGGCAATCAGTGCCATGCAAATTTAATGTCCATATGAACATATAACAATCCATACCAAAGGCGTAGGTAAGGGGGAGTTTCTCGGGTTCACCCCCCCCCCCCCCCCGTTACATGTCCGAAGCTCCGCCCCCCGTTTGTGGGGTTTTTGTAATTTTTAGTGTTTTTTATTTTTGGCCTGCAGGGGGTGCTGGTTTTAGGCTAGCAGCACCAACATTTCAGGGATTTGTTGGGAGACTCTCCTGATGATATCACCCAAGTTTGGGGAGGTTTGGTTCGGGGGATCCAAAGTTATGGACTCCCAAAGGGGGTGCCCCATTCCCCATTGTTTCCAATGGGAGCTAATATGACATGGGGATTACACATTTGAGGGTCCATAACTTTGGCTCCCATGTACTAAACTTCTCCAAACCTGGGTGGTATCATCAGGAGAGTCTCCTACTGATATCACCCAGGTTTTGTGAAGTTTGGTCAAGGGGGTCCAAAGCTACGGACTCCCAAAGGGGGTGCCCCATCCCCCATTGTTTCCAGTGGGAGCTAATAGGAGATGAGGGCTACACCTTTGAGGGTCCATAACTTTGGCCCCCATGAACCAAACTTCACCAAACCTGGTTGGTACAAGCAGGAGGGTCTCCTAAAGATACCCTGACATTTTGGTGCTGCTAGCTTAACAATTGCACCCCTGACAGCAGGTACCCCCCCCAATTTCCCCAGATTCTCCTTTTAAATCAGCATGGATTTAAAGGGAGAATCTGAGGTTACCAGTTTAAACATTGAAAGTGATGCTGTTTCAGGGTGGGGGATAATCCACCCCAAAACAGCATCACTTTCAATGTTGTTTTAACTGGGGACCCCAGATTCTCCCTTTAAGGTGGATTTAAAAGGAGACTCTGGACTCCCTTGTTTAAACACCATTGAAAATGATGCTGTTTGGGGGTGGATTCCAGCATCACAGTGGCTGCCCATTGTGGTGGGCGGGGGCGCAAAACTCAGATTTTGCACTGGGCTCCATTTTTCCTAGCAACGCCTCTGCCTGGAGTGGAGGGCAGAAGGGACTGCTGGCTGGGAGCCCAGGCAGTGGGGTGGGGTGGGGTAGGGGAGTCTGCCACCCCTGGCTTCGGAGAGCTGCTTTAGTAAGCACTGAGGCTAGGGGGTGGGGCTTGGGGAGGTGGGGCCACACCCCAGGGGTGGGTGGGGGCATGGCCCCAACCCCAAACCCCCATAAAAAATCTATACCTACGTCCCTGATCCATACCATTCAAGTAGAGAAGATATAAGAAAATAGATCTACTTCAGATGAACTCCCAATTTATTTTTTGCTCATTTCATGGAAAGCAGTTATGTCTACTTCCTCAGTACGGTCCTTTGTAGTCTTGCCCACATTTCTACAAGATCACCTTCAGGTTCATCACCGTCTTGTTCAAAAATGGACATGTCTTGTCAATTGCGTAGCTAAGCAGCCTTGCAAACAAGTTGACGGCAGTGGGAAAAGAAGAAAACTCAGCAAATCTTGCTCTCTTATTCTTTTGAGGGTTGGTCTGAACCTGGGCCTCAGTATGTAAAGAGTTAACATCTCCAATGTATATTTAATATCCCCAAATTCATGTTTGACCTGTGCTAGCCTTCGTGAGTCACAGGACCGCCGAGTGTATAGCGATTTGTGTAACACTGCTCACCAGTGACAAAAAGGGAAGAAGAAGAAGAAGAAGAAGAAGAAGAAGAAGAAGAAGAAGAAGAAGAAAGGGGCTTACAAATTCCTTTCCCGCCCCCCTCCCCAAACAAACACCCTGGGAGGTGGATGGGGCTGAGAGAGCTGTGAAGAACTGTGACTAGCCCAAGGTGACCCAGCTGGCATGTGTTGCACAAGCTAATCTGGTTCCCCAGATAAGCCTCCACAGTTCAAGTGGCAGAGTGAGGAATCGAACCCAGTCCTCCAGGTTAGAGTGCATAATTCATCCATTGTGGGATGAATTATTGGCACACTCAGCTCTGAATGGTAAGACCACAAAGAAGGCAAAGTTGAGAATTTTGACTGTGAATGGTCAGAACAAATGGTCATTCCGGAGGGGTAACTTTGTTACTCTGTGGCATCTTGCAAACTACTGTGGAAAGAGGAGATTTCTGGCATCTTACAAACTAGCCAGATCCTGTCCAGCAAAAAGCTTTTGTGAACTAGACTCCACTTCCTCCGATGCGTGTGGTGCATGGCCATGCTGGAAGGGGCTGATGGGAATTGTAGTCCATAGCATCTGGAGTGCCAAAGGTTCGCCACCACTGGTCTAGGGGCCTGAGCAGACATCTATCGAGGAGGCTATATATAAAAAAATAACAAGCAGCTGGGTCAAGGGACCATGAAATTTGAATTTTACATAATTACATTTCACCTTATATTTCCTGCATTTCATGCCCCCTTGATTCTGTTGCTGATTATTATTATTTTTTTCCATAATCACATTCGTAAATGTCTGCTGAGCAGGGCTCTAGTCTGCAAAAGGGGGCGTTGGAATAAAATCTTGTTAGTCTGTCAGGTGCCTTCGAGGCTCCTGTTTACTTTTGAACAAACTGTGCAACTGAACAAGTATGACAGTACAGTACAGTAAACCTTTATTAGGCATAAATAATTCTGCATACAGTATGTTTGAATGATAAACAACAATACAACGAGGAATCCAGTACACAAAGTTAGGATGAATTATACACAAACTTTCTGGAGACCTATTGTGATATCCATATGTTCATTAAAACCGATTTGAATGACTTCTCATGTTTATTACAATGACTTGAGCCTCAGACATTAAATCAATGTAATTTAGATGGTTTGATACATCGAGGGACACATTTTAGTACCGTCTTTGAGATATTACTTCTGCTAGATATGTAGCGACCCTAAAGGTTATCTCAGAAGATGCATCACTAAGTAAATACTTCACTACATAAGCCGAAGGCAAATTTGTTTTAGCTTTAATAATCGGGATTATATAGTGACTACGTAATGCAGAGTGAAGCTGACATTCTAGGAGGATATGCTGTATTCAGAGGTGGGATCCAGCCGGTTCTCACAGGTTCCCGAGAGTAGGTTACTAATTATTTGTGTGTGCCGAGAGGGGGTTACTAATGGGTGATTCAGCCACGTGATTTTGGCCTTAGTTACGCCCCTCCTCTCAGCAGTAGCGCGCAGAACTTGAAGCAGCCTAGCAGGAGGTGCACCGGCATGCATGGCAGCCTGCGCCTGCGTGCATTCGTTTCCCGCCCAAGGACCGGCGCAGTGGCTGCGTCCTTGCCACAGCCCCGCCCAGGAATGCCCCGCCCCCGGAATGCCCGGCCACGCCCCCGTCGTGCCCCGCCCAGCCCCATTGGTGCTACGCCACAGTTTGAATCCCACCACCATGGGAACCTGTTAATAAAAATTTTGGATCCCACCACTGGCTGTATTGTATCCACGGCATTTACAGAGCATGGGCATAGTCTGTCAGCGAATAAAACACCTTGAACAAGTATGGCCTGTGGAAAGAAATCTGGATTGGCCAAAGTGAGGCCTACTCTCTTTTTTCTGTTCACCTGCAAGGCCTCTGGTAAATCCCTCTTAGATGTTTCTCCATTTAGGAACCATGGGACTGTCAGTCTCTGTCCTTTAAAAAAAAAAATTGTGAACCACGAGACACCTTCTTTGGAACTGTCAAGAAACTGAAACAGACCGAGAAGGATCACTTTACATCCCATTTGCGAATACCTCAGACTGTATAAATAAATACAATGCTTTGTAGTGGCTGCAAGTATGGGCAACTCCTGGGGTGGGTGGTGTCGGGGAGGGAAATTGCCCGGTGCATGTCAGCCTGTGGTTTTACATTAGATTAATGAAAACCCCACACACCGGTAATTATGTTTACAATAAGTTTAAAAGAGCTTTCCCACAAGGTAGAGCGGAGTCAGGGAAGGATCAGGTTAAATCAATTATTTAACTTTCACAGACCTACAGTTCCAAGCCTTCTAGAAGCAAGGAGGGCGGGGGGGGGGGGCGGGCGAGACTAATTTATTAGGCACATGTTTTTAAAACAGTGGTTTTTGCCTTTCACTCAGTGAGGCTGCCAGAACAAGCAGCAGTAGATGTAGTTCAGGTAGCCACAACACAGACAGGTAGAGCTATGACAAGGTCGCCCGGAGCTTGTGTACTTGCTTGGAATCTATCAGTGGGGTCTGAAGCGATGTCTCCCATATTGCATATAGGCTGATTCGTCTGAATTTAATCTGCAGCAATCATGTCTATTTGGATGGCCCAGGCTAGCCCAATCTTTCAGTTCTTGGAAGCTAAGCAGGGTCAGTCCAGATTAGTATTTGGATGGGAGACCACCAAGGAAGACGAGGGTTGCTACATAGAGGAAGCCAAAGGCAAACCACCTCTGCTTGTCTCTTGCCTTGATAACCTGATAGGAGTCACTGTGACTTGATGGCACTTTCCATCACCAGATGGTTATGTATAAAACTCCAAAGGAGAGTTAACATTCAGGAAAGAAGACGTTTCCTTCTCAGGAAAAAAAAGTAGTTAAAATGAGGGGGTAGTATCAGGACGTTGTTGTTGCTTTTTTTTTTACTGCTGTGTGGACATAGCGTGGTCCTAGAGAAGACAGAGGTCAGCCAACTACGCTTAATGTGCTAGAATCAAAAGTATTGAAAATACAATGTGAATATTTTCCCTCAAGCATTTACTGAAAGCCCAGAGAACCATGTGATTAAAATGACGACTGAAACCTGGCACAACAAAGCACCGCACAGCCAATTTCTGGAGAAGATCAAGGACAAGGTGAACACTGAAAAGACCTGGCTGTGGTTAGCAACTGGAACTCTGAAAAAGGAAACTGAATCCCTGGCTGTTTCCGCACAGCCAAGGAAGAGAGCCTGCATCGGCATTA
Organism: Sphaerodactylus townsendi; assembly: GCF_021028975.2. Classification (NCBI taxonomy): domain Eukaryota; kingdom Metazoa; phylum Chordata; class Lepidosauria; order Squamata; family Sphaerodactylidae; genus Sphaerodactylus; species Sphaerodactylus townsendi. Next base: position 193,372,014 of record NC_059425.1, read on the forward strand.
ATCATGCCGATGCAGGCTCTGGGGCCGTTCGCACAAATGGCCCCATGGGCTGCACAGCTGTTGGAGCAGGCTCCGCGCAGCCCTCTTGCCTCCTGCTGGCAGCCGTCACTCTGCTGTTGCTCTGAGGAGGCCAGGGGACACGCCCCCATGGCCAGAGGGACAGCTGCAGCTATGGAGGCCAGGGGGTGCATCGCCTGGGCTCTTCAGAGCAATGACAGCCAGCAGGCGGTAAGGAGGCGTTTGATGCCGGGGAGGGGAATACGCCTGCTTCCACCTGCTGCCGTTCGCATGGCAGTGGATGGAAGCCGGCATTTGCAGAAAAATTCGCTCCCCGAGCGAGTTTTGAAAACACCGTTTGGGCAGGAACAGAGCGCCGCTGCATCAATTTGGCAGCGGCGCCTGTGCAAGGGTCCCCGCCAAAACGGTGTTTTATCAGGCTGAAGGCATTGCTTTCTGCCCATGCGGAAACGGCCTCTGATTTTAGCCGCTCACAAGCAGGCAATTAGGACAGATATGATCAAGGCCAGAACTGAAAAATCCTCAGATGATGCAAAGTGAAGATTGTGCAAGGAAGCCGACAAAACTGTAGATCATGTACTCAGCTGTTGCAAAAAGATTGTCCAGACTGAGTGCAGAGGCAAAAACTCAATGGCCAAGAAGATCCACTGGAATTTATACAAGAATTACAACATTAGGACAGCTACCCCCCCCCTCCCACCCCCCCCCCCCCCCCCCCTCCACCCCCCCCCACCCCCCCCCCCCCCCACCCCCCCCCCCCCCCACCCCCCCCCCCCCCACCCCCCCCCCACCCCCACCCCCCCCCGCCCCCACCCCCCCCCCCCCCCACCCCCCCCCCCCCCCAACCCACCCCCCCCCCACCCCCCCCCCCCCCCACCCCCCCCCCCCCCCACCCCCCCCCCCCCCCACCCCCCCCCCCCCCCACCCCCCCCCCCCCCCACCCCCCCCCCCCCCCACCCCCCCCCCCCCCCACCCCCCCCCCCCCCCACCCCCCCCCCCCCCCACCCCCCCCCCCCCCCACCCCCCCCCCCCCCCACCCCCCCCCCCCCCCACCCCCCCCCCCCCCCACCCCCCCCCCCCCCCACCCCCCCCCCCCCCCACCCCCCCCCCCCCCCACCCCCCCCCCCCCCCACCCCCCCCCCCCCCCACCCCCCCCCCCCCCCACCCCCCCCCCCCCCCACCCCCCCCCCCCCCCACCCCCCCCCCCCCCCACCCCCCCCCCCCCCCACCCCCCCCCCCCCCCACCCCCCCCCCCCCCCACCCCCCCCCCCCCCCACCCCCCCCCCCCCCCACCCCCCCCCCCCCCCACCCCCCCCCCCCCCCACCCCCCCCCCCCCCCACCCCCCCCCCCCCCCACCCCCCCCCCCCCCCACCCCCCCCCCCCCCCACCCCCCCCCCCCCCCACCCCCCCCCCCCCCCACCCCCCCCCCCCCCCACCCCCCCCCCCCCCCACCCCCCCCCCCCCCCACCCCCCCCCCCCCCCACCCCCCCCCCCCCCCACCCCCCCCCCCCCCCACCCCCCCCCCCCCCCACCCCCCCCCCCCCCCACCCCCCCCCCCCCCCACCCCCCCCCCCCCCCACCCCCCCCCCCCCCCACCCCCCCCCCCCCCCACCCCCCCCCCCCCCCACCCCCCCCCCCCCCCACCCCCCCCCCCCCCCACCCCCCCCCCCCCCCACCCCCCCCCCCCCCCACCCCCCCCCCCCCCCACCCCCCCCCCCCCCCACCCCCCCCCCCCCCCACCCCCCCCCCCCCCCACCCCCCCCCCCCCCCACCCCCCCCCCCCCCCACCCCCCCCCCCCCCCACCCCCCCCCCCCCCCACCCCCCCCCCCCCCCACCCCCCCCCCCCCCCACCCCCCCCCCCCCCCACCCCCCCCCCCCCCCACCCCCCCCCCCCCCCACCCCCCCCCCCCCCCACCCCCCCCCCCCCCCACCCCCCCCCCCCCCCACCCCCCCCCCCCCCCACCCCCCCCCCCCCCCACCCCCCCCCCCCCCCACCCCCCCCCCCCCCCACCCCCCCCCCCCCCCACCCCCCCCCCCCCCCACCCCCCCCCCCCCCCACCCCCCCCCCCCCCCACCCCCCCCCCCCCCCACCCCCCCCCCCCCCCACCCCCCCCCCCCCCCACCCCCCCCCCCCCCCACCCCCCCCCCCCCCCACCCCCCCCCCCCCCCACCCCCCCCCCCCCCCACCCCCCCCCCCCCCCACCCCCCCCCCCCCCCACCCCCCCCCCCCCCCACCCCCCCCCCCCCCCACCCCCCCCCCCCCCCACCCCCCCCCCCCCCCACCCCCCCCCCCCCCCACCCCCCCCCCCCCCCACCCCCCCCCCCCCCCACCCCCCCCCCCCCCCACCCCCCCCCCCCCCCACCCCCCCCCCCCCCCACCCCCCCCCCCCCCCACCCCCCCCCCCCCCCACCCCCCCCCCCCCCCACCCCCCCCCCCCCCCACCCCCCCCCCCCCCCACCCCCCCCCCCCCCCACCCCCCCCCCCCCCCACCCCCCCCCCCCCCCACCCCCCCCCCCCCCCACCCCCCCCCCCCCCCACCCCCCCCCCCCCCCACCCCCCCCCCCCCCCACCCCCCCCCCCCCCCACCCCCCCCCCCCCCCACCCCCCCCCCCCCCCACCCCCCCCCCCCCCCACCCCCCCCCCCCCCCACCCCCCCCCCCCCCCACCCCCCCCCCCCCCCACCCCCCCCCCCCCCCACCCCCCCCCCCCCCCACCCCCCCCCCCCCCCACCCCCCCCCCCCCCCACCCCCCCCCCCCCCCACCCCCCCCCCCCCCCACCCCCCCCCCCCCCCACCCCCCCCCCCCCCCACCCCCCCCCCCCCCCACCCCCCCCCCCCCCCACCCCCCCCCCCCCCCACCCCCCCCCCCCCCCACCCCCCCCCCCCCCCACCCCCCCCCCCCCCCACCCCCCCCCCCCCCCACCCCCCCCCCCCCCCACCCCCCCCCCCCCCCACCCCCCCCCCCCCCCACCCCCCCCCCCCCCCACCCCCCCCCCCCCCCACCCCCCCCCCCCCCCACCCCCCCCCCCCCCCACCCCCCCCCCCCCCCACCCCCCCCCCCCCCCACCCCCCCCCCCCCCCACCCCCCCCCCCCCCCACCCCCCCCCCCCCCCACCCCCCCCCCCCCCCACCCCCCCCCCCCCCCACCCCCCCCCCCCCCCACCCCCCCCCCCCCCCACCCCCCCCCCCCCCCACCCCCCCCCCCCCCCACCCCCCCCCCCCCCCACCCCCCCCCCCCCCCACCCCCCCCCCCCCCCACCCCCCCCCCCCCCCACCCCCCCCCCCCCCCACCCCCCCCCCCCCCCACCCCCCCCCCCCCCCACCCCCCCCCCCCCCCACCCCCCCCCCCCCCCACCCCCCCCCCCCCCCACCCCCCCCCCCCCCCACCCCCCCCCCCCCCCACCCCCCCCCCCCCCCACCCCCCCCCCCCCCCACCCCCCCCCCCCCCCACCCCCCCCCCCCCCCACCCCCCCCCCCCCCCACCCCCCCCCCCCCCCACCCCCCCCCCCCCCCACCCCCCCCCCCCCCCACCCCCCCCCCCCCCCACCCCCCCCCCCCCCCACCCCCCCCCCCCCCCACCCCCCCCCCCCCCCACCCCCCCCCCCCCCCACCCCCCCCCCCCCCCACCCCCCCCCCCCCCCACCCCCCCCCCCCCCCACCCCCCCCCCCCCCCACCCCCCCCCCCCCCCACCCCCCCCCCCCCCCACCCCCCCCCCCCCCCACCCCCCCCCCCCCCCACCCCCCCCCCCCCCCACCCCCCCCCCCCCCCACCCCCCCCCCCCCCCACCCCCCCCCCCCCCCACCCCCCCCCCCCCCCACCCCCCCCCCCCCCCACCCCCCCCCCCCCCCACCCCCCCCCCCCCCCACCCCCCCCCCCCCCCACCCCCCCCCCCCCCCACCCCCCCCCCCCCCCACCCCCCCCCCCCCCCACCCCCCCCCCCCCCCACCCCCCCCCCCCCCCACCCCCCCCCCCCCCCACCCCCCCCCCCCCCCACCCCCCCCCCCCCCCACCCCCCCCCCCCCCCACCCCCCCCCCCCCCCACCCCCCCCCCCCCCCACCCCCCCCCCCCCCCACCCCCCCCCCCCCCCACCCCCCCCCCCCCCCACCCCCCCCCCCCCCCACCCCCCCCCCCCCCCACCCCCCCCCCCCCCCACCCCCCCCCCCCCCCACCCCCCCCCCCCCCCACCCCCCCCCCCCCCCACCCCCCCCCCCCCCCACCCCCCCCCCCCCCCACCCCCCCCCCCCCCCACCCCCCCCCCCCCCCACCCCCCCCCCCCCCCACCCCCCCCCCCCCCCACCCCCCCCCCCCCCCACCCCCCCCCCCCCCCACCCCCCCCCCCCCCCACCCCCCCCCCCCCCCACCCCCCCCCCCCCCCACCCCCCCCCCCCCCCACCCCCCCCCCCCCCCACCCCCCCCCCCCCCCACCCCCCCCCCCCCCCACCCCCCCCCCCCCCCACCCCCCCCCCCCCCCACCCCCCCCCCCCCCCACCCCCCCCCCCCCCCACCCCCCCCCCCCCCCACCCCCCCCCCCCCCCACCCCCCCCCCCCCCCACCCCCCCCCCCCCCCACCCCCCCCCCCCCCCACCCCCCCCCCCCCCCACCCCCCCCCCCCCCCACCCCCCCCCCCCCCCACCCCCCCCCCCCCCCACCCCCCCCCCCCCCCACCCCCCCCCCCCCCCACCCCCCCCCCCCCCCACCCCCCCCCCCCCCCACCCCCCCCCCCCCCCACCCCCCCCCCCCCCCACCCCCCCCCCCCCCCACCCCCCCCCCCCCCCACCCCCCCCCCCCCCCACCCCCCCCCCCCCCCACCCCCCCCCCCCCCCACCCCCCCCCCCCCCCACCCCCCCCCCCCCCCACCCCCCCCCCCCCCCACCCCCCCCCCCCCCCACCCCCCCCCCCCCCCACCCCCCCCCCCCCCCACCCCCCCCCCCCCCCACCCCCCCCCCCCCCCACCCCCCCCCCCCCCCACCCCCCCCCCCCCCCACCCCCCCCCCCCCCCACCCCCCCCCCCCCCCACCCCCCCCCCCCCCCACCCCCCCCCCCCCCCACCCCCCCCCCCCCCCACCCCCCCCCCCCCCCACCCCCCCCCCCCCCCACCCCCCCCCCCCCCCACCCCCCCCCCCCCCCACCCCCCCCCCCCCCCACCCCCCCCCCCCCCCACCCCCCCCCCCCCCCACCCCCCCCCCCCCCCACCCCCCCCCCCCCCCACCCCCCCCCCCCCCCACCCCCCCCCCCCCCCACCCCCCCCCCCCCCCACCCCCCCCCCCCCCCACCCCCCCCCCCCCCCACCCCCCCCCCCCCCCACCCCCCCCCCCCCCCACCCCCCCCCCCCCCCACCCCCCCCCCCCCCCACCCCCCCCCCCCCCCACCCCCCCCCCCCCCCACCCCCCCCCCCCCCCACCCCCCCCCCCCCCCACCCCCCCCCCCCCCCACCCCCCCCCCCCCCCACCCCCCCCCCCCCCCACCCCCCCCCCCCCCCACCCCCCCCCCCCCCCACCCCCCCCCCCCCCCACCCCCCCCCCCCCCCACCCCCCCCCCCCCCCACCCCCCCCCCCCCCCACCCCCCCCCCCCCCCACCCCCCCCCCCCCCCACCCCCCCCCCCCCCCACCCCCCCCCCCCCCCACCCCCCCCCCCCCCCACCCCCCCCCCCCCCCACCCCCCCCCCCCCCCACCCCCCCCCCCCCCCACCCCCCCCCCCCCCCACCCCCCCCCCCCCCCACCCCCCCCCCCCCCCACCCCCCCCCCCCCCCACCCCCCCCCCCCCCCACCCCCCCCCCCCCCCACCCCCCCCCCCCCCCACCCCCCCCCCCCCCCACCCCCCCCCCCCCCCACCCCCCCCCCCCCCCACCCCCCCCCCCCCCCACCCCCCCCCCCCCCCACCCCCCCCCCCCCCCACCCCCCCCCCCCCCCACCCCCCCCCCCCCCCACCCCCCCCCCCCCCCACCCCCCCCCCCCCCCACCCCCCCCCCCCCCCACCCCCCCCCCCCCCCACCCCCCCCCCCCCCCACCCCCCCCCCCCCCCACCCCCCCCCCCCCCCACCCCCCCCCCCCCCCACCCCCCCCCCCCCCCACCCCCCCCCCCCCCCACCCCCCCCCCCCCCCACCCCCCCCCCCCCCCACCCCCCCCCCCCCCCACCCCCCCCCCCCCCCACCCCCCCCCCCCCCCACCCCCCCCCCCCCCCACCCCCCCCCCCCCCCACCCCCCCCCCCCCCCACCCCCCCCCCCCCCCACCCCCCCCCCCCCCCACCCCCCCCCCCCCCCACCCCCCCCCCCCCCCACCCCCCCCCCCCCCCACCCCCCCCCCCCCCCACCCCCCCCCCCCCCCACCCCCCCCCCCCCCCACCCCCCCCCCCCCCCACCCCCCCCCCCCCCCACCCCCCCCCCCCCCCACCCCCCCCCCCCCCCACCCCCCCCCCCCCCCACCCCCCCCCCCCCCCACCCCCCCCCCCCCCCACCCCCCCCCCCCCCCACCCCCCCCCCCCCCCACCCCCCCCCCCCCCCACCCCCCCCCCCCCCCACCCCCCCCCCCCCCCACCCCCCCCCCCCCCCACCCCCCCCCCCCCCCACCCCCCCCCCCCCCCACCCCCCCCCCCCCCCACCCCCCCCCCCCCCCACCCCCCCCCCCCCCCACCCCCCCCCCCCCCCACCCCCCCCCCCCCCCACCCCCCCCCCCCCCCACCCCCCCCCCCCCCCACCCCCCCCCCCCCCCACCCCCCCCCCCCCCCACCCCCCCCCCCCCCCACCCCCCCCCCCCCCCACCCCCCCCCCCCCCCACCCCCCCCCCCCCCCACCCCCCCCCCCCCCCACCCCCCCCCCCCCCCACCCCCCCCCCCCCCCACCCCCCCCCCCCCCCACCCCCCCCCCCCCCCACCCCCCCCCCCCCCCACCCCCCCCCCCCCCCACCCCCCCCCCCCCCCACCCCCCCCCCCCCCCACCCCCCCCCCCCCCCACCCCCCCCCCCCCCCACCCCCCCCCCCCCCCACCCCCCCCCCCCCCCACCCCCCCCCCCCCCCACCCCCCCCCCCCCCCACCCCCCCCCCCCCCCACCCCCCCCCCCCCCCACCCCCCCCCCCCCCCACCCCCCCCCCCCCCCACCCCCCCCCCCCCCCACCCCCCCCCCCCCCCACCCCCCCCCCCCCCCACCCCCCCCCCCCCCCACCCCCCCCCCCCCCCACCCCCCCCCCCCCCCACCCCCCCCCCCCCCCACCCCCCCCCCCCCCCACCCCCCCCCCCCCCCACCCCCCCCCCCCCCCACCCCCCCCCCCCCCCACCCCCCCCCCCCCCCACCCCCCCCCCCCCCCACCCCCCCCCCCCCCCACCCCCCCCCCCCCCCACCCCCCCCCCCCCCCACCCCCCCCCCCCCCCACCCCCCCCCCCCCCCACCCCCCCCCCCCCCCACCCCCCCCCCCCCCCACCCCCCCCCCCCCCCACCCCCCCCCCCCCCCACCCCCCCCCCCCCCCACCCCCCCCCCCCCCCACCCCCCCCCCCCCCCACCCCCCCCCCCCCCCACCCCCCCCCCCCCCCACCCCCCCCCCCCCCCACCCCCCCCCCCCCCCACCCCCCCCCCCCCCCACCCCCCCCCCCCCCCACCCCCCCCCCCCCCCACCCCCCCCCCCCCCCACCCCCCCCCCCCCCCACCCCCCCCCCCCCCCACCCCCCCCCCCCCCCACCCCCCCCCCCCCCCACCCCCCCCCCCCCCCACCCCCCCCCCCCCCCACCCCCCCCCCCCCCCACCCCCCCCCCCCCCCACCCCCCCCCCCCCCCACCCCCCCCCCCCCCCACCCCCCCCCCCCCCCACCCCCCCCCCCCCCCACCCCCCCCCCCCCCCACCCCCCCCCCCCCCCACCCCCCCCCCCCCCCACCCCCCCCCCCCCCCACCCCCCCCCCCCCCCACCCCCCCCCCCCCCCACCCCCCCCCCCCCCCACCCCCCCCCCCCCCCACCCCCCCCCCCCCCCACCCCCCCCCCCCCCCACCCCCCCCCCCCCCCACCCCCCCCCCCCCCCACCCCCCCCCCCCCCCACCCCCCCCCCCCCCCACCCCCCCCCCCCCCCACCCCCCCCCCCCCCCACCCCCCCCCCCCCCCACCCCCCCCCCCCCCCACCCCCCCCCCCCCCCACCCCCCCCCCCCCCCACCCCCCCCCCCCCCCACCCCCCCCCCCCCCCACCCCCCCCCCCCCCCACCCCCCCCCCCCCCCACCCCCCCCCCCCCCCACCCCCCCCCCCCCCCACCCCCCCCCCCCCCCACCCCCCCCCCCCCCCACCCCCCCCCCCCCCCACCCCCCCCCCCCCCCACCCCCCCCCCCCCCCACCCCCCCCCCCCCCCACCCCCCCCCCCCCCCACCCCCCCCCCCCCCCACCCCCCCCCCCCCCCACCCCCCCCCCCCCCCACCCCCCCCCCCCCCCACCCCCCCCCCCCCCCACCCCCCCCCCCCCCCACCCCCCCCCCCCCCCACCCCCCCCCCCCCCCACCCCCCCCCCCCCCCACCCCCCCCCCCCCCCACCCCCCCCCCCCCCCACCCCCCCCCCCCCCCACCCCCCCCCCCCCCCACCCCCCCCCCCCCCCACCCCCCCCCCCCCCCACCCCCCCCCCCCCCCACCCCCCCCCCCCCCCACCCCCCCCCCCCCCCACCCCCCCCCCCCCCCACCCCCCCCCCCCCCCACCCCCCCCCCCCCCCACCCCCCCCCCCCCCCACCCCCCCCCCCCCCCACCCCCCCCCCCCCCCACCCCCCCCCCCCCCCACCCCCCCCCCCCCCCACCCCCCCCCCCCCCCACCCCCCCCCCCCCCCACCCCCCCCCCCCCCCACCCCCCCCCCCCCCCACCCCCCCCCCCCCCCACCCCCCCCCCCCCCCACCCCCCCCCCCCCCCACCCCCCCCCCCCCCCACCCCCCCCCCCCCCCACCCCCCCCCCCCCCCACCCCCCCCCCCCCCCACCCCCCCCCCCCCCCACCCCCCCCCCCCCCCACCCCCCCCCCCCCCCACCCCCCCCCCCCCCCACCCCCCCCCCCCCCCACCCCCCCCCCCCCCCACCCCCCCCCCCCCCCACCCCCCCCCCCCCCCACCCCCCCCCCCCCCCACCCCCCCCCCCCCCCACCCCCCCCCCCCCCCACCCCCCCCCCCCCCCACCCCCCCCCCCCCCCACCCCCCCCCCCCCCCACCCCCCCCCCCCCCCACCCCCCCCCCCCCCCACCCCCCCCCCCCCCCACCCCCCCCCCCCCCCACCCCCCCCCCCCCCCACCCCCCCCCCCCCCCACCCCCCCCCCCCCCCACCCCCCCCCCCCCCCACCCCCCCCCCCCCCCACCCCCCCCCCCCCCCACCCCCCCCCCCCCCCACCCCCCCCCCCCCCCACCCCCCCCCCCCCCCACCCCCCCCCCCCCCCACCCCCCCCCCCCCCCACCCCCCCCCCCCCCCACCCCCCCCCCCCCCCACCCCCCCCCCCCCCCACCCCCCCCCCCCCCCACCCCCCCCCCCCCCCACCCCCCCCCCCCCCCACCCCCCCCCCCCCCCACCCCCCCCCCCCCCCACCCCCCCCCCCCCCCACCCCCCCCCCCCCCCACCCCCCCCCCCCCCCACCCCCCCCCCCCCCCACCCCCCCCCCCCCCCACCCCCCCCCCCCCCCACCCCCCCCCCCCCCCACCCCCCCCCCCCCCCACCCCCCCCCCCCCCCACCCCCCCCCCCCCCCACCCCCCCCCCCCCCCACCCCCCCCCCCCCCCACCCCCCCCCCCCCCCACCCCCCCCCCCCCCCACCCCCCCCCCCCCCCACCCCCCCCCCCCCCCACCCCCCCCCCCCCCCACCCCCCCCCCCCCCCACCCCCCCCCCCCCCCACCCCCCCCCCCCCCCACCCCCCCCCCCCCCCACCCCCCCCCCCCCCCACCCCCCCCCCCCCCCACCCCCCCCCCCCCCCACCCCCCCCCCCCCCCACCCCCCCCCCCCCCCACCCCCCCCCCCCCCCACCCCCCCCCCCCCCCACCCCCCCCCCCCCCCACCCCCCCCCCCCCCCACCCCCCCCCCCCCCCACCCCCCCCCCCCCCCACCCCCCCCCCCCCCCACCCCCCCCCCCCCCCACCCCCCCCCCCCCCCACCCCCCCCCCCCCCCACCCCCCCCCCCCCCCACCCCCCCCCCCCCCCACCCCCCCCCCCCCCCACCCCCCCCCCCCCCCACCCCCCCCCCCCCCCACCCCCCCCCCCCCCCACCCCCCCCCCCCCCCACCCCCCCCCCCCCCCACCCCCCCCCCCCCCCACCCCCCCCCCCCCCCACCCCCCCCCCCCCCCACCCCCCCCCCCCCCCACCCCCCCCCCCCCCCACCCCCCCCCCCCCCCACCCCCCCCCCCCCCCACCCCCCCCCCCCCCCACCCCCCCCCCCCCCCACCCCCCCCCCCCCCCACCCCCCCCCCCCCCCACCCCCCCCCCCCCCCACCCCCCCCCCCCCCCACCCCCCCCCCCCCCCACCCCCCCCCCCCCCCACCCCCCCCCCCCCCCACCCCCCCCCCCCCCCACCCCCCCCCCCCCCCACCCCCCCCCCCCCCCACCCCCCCCCCCCCCCACCCCCCCCCCCCCCCACCCCCCCCCCCCCCCACCCCCCCCCCCCCCCACCCCCCCCCCCCCCCACCCCCCCCCCCCCCCACCCCCCCCCCCCCCCACCCCCCCCCCCCCCCACCCCCCCCCCCCCCCACCCCCCCCCCCCCCCACCCCCCCCCCCCCCCACCCCCCCCCCCCCCCACCCCCCCCCCCCCCCACCCCCCCCCCCCCCCACCCCCCCCCCCCCCCACCCCCCCCCCCCCCCACCCCCCCCCCCCCCCACCCCCCCCCCCCCCCACCCCCCCCCCCCCCCACCCCCCCCCCCCCCCACCCCCCCCCCCCCCCACCCCCCCCCCCCCCCACCCCCCCCCCCCCCCACCCCCCCCCCCCCCCACCCCCCCCCCCCCCCACCCCCCCCCCCCCCCACCCCCCCCCCCCCCCACCCCCCCCCCCCCCCACCCCCCCCCCCCCCCACCCCCCCCCCCCCCCACCCCCCCCCCCCCCCACCCCCCCCCCCCCCCACCCCCCCCCCCCCCCACCCCCCCCCCCCCCCACCCCCCCCCCCCCCCACCCCCCCCCCCCCCCACCCCCCCCCCCCCCCACCCCCCCCCCCCCCCACCCCCCCCCCCCCCCACCCCCCCCCCCCCCCACCCCCCCCCCCCCCCACCCCCCCCCCCCCCCACCCCCCCCCCCCCCCACCCCCCCCCCCCCCCACCCCCCCCCCCCCCCACCCCCCCCCCCCCCCACCCCCCCCCCCCCCCACCCCCCCCCCCCCCCACCCCCCCCCCCCCCCACCCCCCCCCCCCCCCACCCCCCCCCCCCCCCACCCCCCCCCCCCCCCACCCCCCCCCCCCCCCACCCCCCCCCCCCCCCACCCCCCCCCCCCCCCACCCCCCCCCCCCCCCACCCCCCCCCCCCCCCACCCCCCCCCCCCCCCACCCCCCCCCCCCCCCACCCCCCCCCCCCCCCACCCCCCCCCCCCCCCACCCCCCCCCCCCCCCACCCCCCCCCCCCCCCACCCCCCCCCCCCCCCACCCCCCCCCCCCCCCACCCCCCCCCCCCCCCACCCCCCCCCCCCCCCACCCCCCCCCCCCCCCACCCCCCCCCCCCCCCACCCCCCCCCCCCCCCACCCCCCCCCCCCCCCACCCCCCCCCCCCCCCACCCCCCCCCCCCCCCACCCCCCCCCCCCCCCACCCCCCCCCCCCCCCACCCCCCCCCCCCCCCACCCCCCCCCCCCCCCACCCCCCCCCCCCCCCACCCCCCCCCCCCCCCACCCCCCCCCCCCCCCACCCCCCCCCCCCCCCACCCCCCCCCCCCCCCACCCCCCCCCCCCCCCACCCCCCCCCCCCCCCACCCCCCCCCCCCCCCACCCCCCCCCCCCCCCACCCCCCCCCCCCCCCACCCCCCCCCCCCCCCACCCCCCCCCCCCCCCACCCCCCCCCCCCCCCACCCCCCCCCCCCCCCACCCCCCCCCCCCCCCACCCCCCCCCCCCCCCACCCCCCCCCCCCCCCACCCCCCCCCCCCCCCACCCCCCCCCCCCCCCACCCCCCCCCCCCCCCACCCCCCCCCCCCCCCACCCCCCCCCCCCCCCACCCCCCCCCCCCCCCACCCCCCCCCCCCCCCACCCCCCCCCCCCCCCACCCCCCCCCCCCCCCACCCCCCCCCCCCCCCACCCCCCCCCCCCCCCACCCCCCCCCCCCCCCACCCCCCCCCCCCCCCACCCCCCCCCCCCCCCACCCCCCCCCCCCCCCACCCCCCCCCCCCCCCACCCCCCCCCCCCCCCACCCCCCCCCCCCCCCACCCCCCCCCCCCCCCACCCCCCCCCCCCCCCACCCCCCCCCCCCCCCACCCCCCCCCCCCCCCACCCCCCCCCCCCCCCACCCCCCCCCCCCCCCACCCCCCCCCCCCCCCACCCCCCCCCCCCCCCACCCCCCCCCCCCCCCACCCCCCCCCCCCCCCACCCCCCCCCCCCCCCACCCCCCCCCCCCCCCACCCCCCCCCCCCCCCACCCCCCCCCCCCCCCACCCCCCCCCCCCCCCACCCCCCCCCCCCCCCACCCCCCCCCCCCCCCACCCCCCCCCCCCCCCACCCCCCCCCCCCCCCACCCCCCCCCCCCCCCACCCCCCCCCCCCCCCACCCCCCCCCCCCCCCACCCCCCCCCCCCCCCACCCCCCCCCCCCCCCACCCCCCCCCCCCCCCACCCCCCCCCCCCCCCACCCCCCCCCCCCCCCACCCCCCCCCCCCCCCACCCCCCCCCCCCCCCACCCCCCCCCCCCCCCACCCCCCCCCCCCCCCACCCCCCCCCCCCCCCACCCCCCCCCCCCCCCACCCCCCCCCCCCCCCACCCCCCCCCCCCCCCACCCCCCCCCCCCCCCACCCCCCCCCCCCCCCACCCCCCCCCCCCCCCACCCCCCCCCCCCCCCACCCCCCCCCCCCCCCACCCCCCCCCCCCCCCACCCCCCCCCCCCCCCACCCCCCCCCCCCCCCACCCCCCCCCCCCCCCACCCCCCCCCCCCCCCACCCCCCCCCCCCCCCACCCCCCCCCCCCCCCACCCCCCCCCCCCCCCACCCCCCCCCCCCCCCACCCCCCCCCCCCCCCACCCCCCCCCCCCCCCACCCCCCCCCCCCCCCACCCCCCCCCCCCCCCACCCCCCCCCCCCCCCACCCCCCCCCCCCCCCACCCCCCCCCCCCCCCACCCCCCCCCCCCCCCACCCCCCCCCCCCCCCACCCCCCCCCCCCCCCACCCCCCCCCCCCCCCACCCCCCCCCCCCCCCACCCCCCCCCCCCCCCACCCCCCCCCCCCCCCACCCCCCCCCCCCCCCACCCCCCCCCCCCCCCACCCCCCCCCCCCCCCACCCCCCCCCCCCCCCACCCCCCCCCCCCCCCACCCCCCCCCCCCCCCACCCCCCCCCCCCCCCACCCCCCCCCCCCCCCACCCCCCCCCCCCCCCACCCCCCCCCCCCCCCACCCCCCCCCCCCCCCACCCCCCCCCCCCCCCACCCCCCCCCCCCCCCACCCCCCCCCCCCCCCACCCCCCCCCCCCCCCACCCCCCCCCCCCCCCACCCCCCCCCCCCCCCACCCCCCCCCCCCCCCACCCCCCCCCCCCCCCACCCCCCCCCCCCCCCACCCCCCCCCCCCCCCACCCCCCCCCCCCCCCACCCCCCCCCCCCCCCACCCCCCCCCCCCCCCACCCCCCCCCCCCCCCACCCCCCCCCCCCCCCACCCCCCCCCCCCCCCACCCCCCCCCCCCCCCACCCCCCCCCCCCCCCACCCCCCCCCCCCCCCACCCCCCCCCCCCCCCACCCCCCCCCCCCCCCACCCCCCCCCCCCCCCACCCCCCCCCCCCCCCACCCCCCCCCCCCCCCACCCCCCCCCCCCCCCACCCCCCCCCCCCCCCACCCCCCCCCCCCCCCACCCCCCCCCCCCCCCACCCCCCCCCCCCCCCACCCCCCCCCCCCCCCACCCCCCCCCCCCCCCACCCCCCCCCCCCCCCACCCCCCCCCCCCCCCACCCCCCCCCCCCCCCACCCCCCCCCCCCCCCACCCCCCCCCCCCCCCACCCCCCCCCCCCCCCACCCCCCCCCCCCCCCACCCCCCCCCCCCCCCACCCCCCCCCCCCCCCACCCCCCCCCCCCCCCACCCCCCCCCCCCCCCACCCCCCCCCCCCCCCACCCCCCCCCCCCCCCACCCCCCCCCCCCCCCACCCCCCCCCCCCCCCACCCCCCCCCCCCCCCACCCCCCCCCCCCCCCACCCCCCCCCCCCCCCACCCCCCCCCCCCCCCACCCCCCCCCCCCCCCACCCCCCCCCCCCCCCACCCCCCCCCCCCCCCACCCCCCCCCCCCCCCACCCCCCCCCCCCCCCACCCCCCCCCCCCCCCACCCCCCCCCCCCCCCACCCCCCCCCCCCCCCACCCCCCCCCCCCCCCACCCCCCCCCCCCCCCACCCCCCCCCCCCCCCACCCCCCCCCCCCCCCACCCCCCCCCCCCCCCACCCCCCCCCCCCCCCACCCCCCCCCCCCCCCACCCCCCCCCCCCCCCACCCCCCCCCCCCCCCACCCCCCCCCCCCCCCACCCCCCCCCCCCCCCACCCCCCCCCCCCCCCACCCCCCCCCCCCCCCACCCCCCCCCCCCCCCACCCCCCCCCCCCCCCACCCCCCCCCCCCCCCACCCCCCCCCCCCCCCACCCCCCCCCCCCCCCACCCCCCCCCCCCCCCACCCCCCCCCCCCCCCACCCCCCCCCCCCCCCACCCCCCCCCCCCCCCACCCCCCCCCCCCCCCACCCCCCCCCCCCCCCACCCCCCCCCCCCCCCACCCCCCCCCCCCCCCACCCCCCCCCCCCCCCACCCCCCCCCCCCCCCACCCCCCCCCCCCCCCACCCCCCCCCCCCCCCACCCCCCCCCCCCCCCACCCCCCCCCCCCCCCACCCCCCCCCCCCCCCACCCCCCCCCCCCCCCACCCCCCCCCCCCCCCACCCCCCCCCCCCCCCACCCCCCCCCCCCCCCACCCCCCCCCCCCCCCACCCCCCCCCCCCCCCACCCCCCCCCCCCCCCACCCCCCCCCCCCCCCACCCCCCCCCCCCCCCACCCCCCCCCCCCCCCACCCCCCCCCCCCCCCACCCCCCCCCCCCCCCACCCCCCCCCCCCCCCACCCCCCCCCCCCCCCACCCCCCCCCCCCCCCACCCCCCCCCCCCCCCACCCCCCCCCCCCCCCACCCCCCCCCCCCCCCACCCCCCCCCCCCCCCACCCCCCCCCCCCCCCACCCCCCCCCCCCCCCACCCCCCCCCCCCCCCACCCCCCCCCCCCCCCACCCCCCCCCCCCCCCACCCGCCCCCCCCCCCCCGCCCCCCCCGCCCCCCCCCCACCCCCCCCCCAAGCCCCCCCCCCCCCCCCCACCGCCTCCCCCCCCCCCCTGCCTCCCCCTGCCCCTCCCCCCCCCCCCCCCCCCCCCCCCCCCCCCCCCCCCCCCCCCCCCCCCCCTCCCCCCCCCCCCCCCCCTTCCCCCCCCCCCCCGCACCCCCTTCCCCCCCCCCCTCCCTCCCCTCCCCCCCCCAACCTCCCTCCCCCCCCCCCCCCCCCCCCCCCTCCCCCCCCCCCCCCCCCCCCCCCCCCCCCCCCCCCCCCCCCCCCCCCACCCCCCCCCCTGGGGGGGCATCAAACTCAGGTTTTGCCCAGGGCTCCAGTTTGCCTAATACGCCACTGCCTGCCTCCTCCCATCCTCTGCTTTTCTCCAACCTCAGTGGACTGGGAGAGGCCAGTGGAAGGTGTGGAAGGTGTTCCACTTGAATCTCTGTGAGCTGAGGGGAATCTCTGGTGGATTCCACACAGCATATGTATGACTGGTTGCAGTCATTATAAAGGAATCCATTTTCCTTTTTTCCATTCACATGTGCGCCCTTTACCAGTCCATGCAGCGATTGGAGCCCATGCAAACAATCTGGGTTGCTTTTGCGCCTTCGCACGCAGACGCTTCTCCCTTTTTTATTTCCTGCAACACGAGCGTAGCTGCAAAGGCATGCAGAAATGGGCCGTGCTGATTGCCCCACAACATGATCAGCCTGCGGACGTTATATTTGGTGCAGCATCCACCTCTGACCACCAAATTCTAACTCGCCTTCAGTAAGACGCTTCTCACTTTTTGAGAAGAAACATGAAAGAATGAGATGGGGACACCCCCCCCCCAAAAAAAATGTGTTAAAGCAGTTTCTTTGCTGACCTCATTGGTACTCACATCGTCCAAAGAACGTAAACAAGCTGCTGATTTATATAAAACATTGGGCAGTGGGCTTGGAAACTTCCAAGCAGAGCCTGAAAATCTCCCAGAATTACAACTGATTTCCAGTTCCCCTGGAGAAAATGACGGCTTTGGAGGGTGGTGCCCCCTTCCCCCCCCCCTTTCATGGCCCTCTACATCTGGGCCGTTTGTCATTCAACGGGACCTGCCATTCCTCCCTCTTGGGAAGAGGATTTTGAATATAGAGCTGCTGGACGCCCTTTATTTTTATGCTAGTATTTTTATATTGTATTTATGAGATCTAGCTTTTACTGTTTTATCGCTGCTTTTAAAGATTTCGCCATTTTATGTTATATTATGTTTATTGTTGTACACCGCCCGGAGCCCCTCGGGGATAGGGCAGTATAGAAATCTAATAAATAAATAAATAACATCACATCACATCACATCACATCTCTGCTCAGGGAACTGATCTCTGCCGTGTTTGTTCTAAAAGTTTTGCTCCAATATTTATTCCAAAAGGTTCCACAAAGTGGCCTCCTAAAAACGTATAGATCCTAAGACCAGGATATCCTGTTTAGCATTCTGCCCATGTTTGCTGCCGCAGGGCTGACATTCCTATGGCCATTCTGGAAGCCACCTTAACAAAAACATCTCCACTGGTGACTGAAGCAGGTAGTGCTGCCAAAGTCCAGGTGGGACCTGAAGATCCAGGTGGGACCAGAAAAGTCCAGGTGAGACTGAAGTTGTTCTGCCCAGTCCATGATTGAGGATAGCAATGGTATCCATCGAGCTGGCCTCCTCTCTTTTTACGCCCTTTAATGCTTTTTATATTTTTTTTCATATTCTTTTATGTTTTATATTCTTATTGATTTTATATGTGTTATTAGCCATGCCCTCGGGGTTAAAAAGGGAAGGGGGCCCTTCTGTGTGAATCGTAAATTTTAATTTTTATATCGAATTGTATGTTTAATTGTAGGTTTTGTAATACCCCACTCTGAGCCCTGCTCATCGGGGAAGAGCCCTTTATAGATCGAAGAATCAAAATTAAATTAAACTGGAGATCTCTCAGAATTACGACTGATCCACAGACTGCAGAGATCTCTTCCCCCGGAGAAATGGCTGCTTCGGAGGGTAGACGGCAGCATACTTCTCTGAATCCCTTCTCAGGATACACCCTGAATTCCCAGGAATTGCACAACTGATGCCCCTTCTGCCCGGGCCAATAAACCCGGGCTGGGGTAGGGGGGAAAAACGTTTCAGGGGGAACTTCGCATGGATCCCGCCCCAAAGCGAGGCTGCCCCATGCTAAGTCCCCCAAAACGTTTTTTAAATCACACTATCTGTGATTCTTTTGTTTTAACACTGTCTGCAGCCGCAAGCAAGCGAACGGCTGGCCGGGAAGCACTTTAATCAGCCGCGCTTCCCTTTCCCTTGAAGTCCCCGCCTCGCAGCTGTGTGGCCACACAGGGTCACATAGACATTTCATGCCATCGCGGGACATCAGCATGGCTGTGGAGGTCCATGCCTGCCTGCCCACCGAGCTACACAGTGGAGGGAGGCAAGCCAAAAAAAAAAAGCCGGGCCTCCATGCGAAGGTGCGATGGCAACCCGTGTTGCTTCTGCAGGCTCCGTTCACTGCTTGCCCAGAGGCACGTGAACGTGGAAACAGGGAGTGCCGGCTGTGCTGTGCGGAAAGGCCTTAGAGTTGGCAACACCAACCAGGTGTGGGATGGGAGGAGAGAAGCAAGACAAGGGCAGGGAAGTAGAGGGCTCCCAGAGTGAACAGGGTTAAAGAAAAAGTAAAGATAAAAGCCCTGACCCTTTAATAGAGGCTAAATGGAATGTTGTTAACCTCCATACTACAAAAAGCTTACACTACTGATTTTCATATTTTAAAGGAACACACACACACACACACACAGTCTTGTTGGGAAACTCTAGAGAGGACATGTGCAATCATTTCAGTCCTTACTTTGTTCCTCCTTCTTATTACTCTTTCGGATTCTATCTCCTCTGCTAAGAACCCCATTCTCAGTGTGCTTTCTTACAGCCACCGGTTGCCAGGGAGATCTGCGTTTCCTAGCCATATAACCAAAATAGGGAAAAATGAAGTGTGACCGCTAGAGGGTTCCCAAAACCAGTCAGAAATCTCACTCTGGCCAGTCAAAAGCTGTTCTTTAAATCTTCCACAGCAGAGAAGTTGCCAGATGTCATTCTGAACCACAGGTCAAGGTTAGAGAGATTAACAGGGCGTGAGCTGTTAAACTGGTATATATTAATGAGTGAGGGTTGTTCTGTCTAAACTCATTGAGTTCATAATTAGCTGAAAGTGTGCAGGAAAACACAGGGAAGTGGAAGAAAACAAGAGCCTTTTCAGTCATTTGTTTTTTTATAGAATTGGAATGCTTTTTTTAAAAATCTCTTTTTTTAAAAAATACAGCATTTGCTGTAAACCACTGAGCTATTCTTGACACATCCCGCCTTTTAGCAACAATACTTGTTGTATTTTTAAAATCACAACCTCCCTCGAAGAGGGAAGGGTGTAAAGGTTTCAATGGTTTCAATGGTGTTGATGGTAAGGTAACCTTGAGTGCATTCCACAGCCCGGGCGATGGGCCAGCTTCATCGGCGGAGACTTTATCTTTGCGCGGGAGATGAGGACTCCGTTCCCATGGGAAGCAGGAAGGGGGGATGGGGGGAATAGAGTTATAACCTGTGCTTCGGGCGGGAAGTGTCATTCCTGCCACTGCGTGTACTTGAGCTTTCTAAGATGTCTGAATAAACGGTCTTTTTCACCAAAGAGCCTTTTATTTCTGCTTCTATGGAATTCCTTACATTGTGGCAGGAAACCTTAATCCATCTATCTTACTAGTGCAGTGGACCTCTAGTGTCTCGACATGGAGAGGTTGAATGTTACTGCGGAAGGTGCGGTAGCCCCCAAAGAGGGCTCCGACCTTTCCCTTCTGGATCTGGAGGAACCGGCGGGAGAACGGGCCTCGCTGGTGACTCTTTCCCGTCCTCGTATCAGCATGAGTCTTCCTTTACTCCGTTGGAACGAGGGACGTGACGACGACCATGGGGACTTACATGAGTCGTTTGGGGCGCTGTCTATGGATCGAGCGCCTGTGGATCGGATCTCTACCCGTTTTCGTGTGGATTACAAACCTCAGATGCAACCTGTCATGGAGGAGACGGGCCTGACCACCTTTCATGCGGCAACCCAGGAATCCATTGAACGGTTCCTGGACTCGTATTTTGGTGATGCTCCCAAAGAACCACCGTGGCACAGCACTGGGGCCCGTCCAAAGGACACTGGGACTAAACCTGGGATTGGGAGGGGTATCCGTACTGTTTACCAATCAGACCCCCCTGACCCCGGGTCAGCAGCCGCACCTGAGGTGCCTCGGGGAGCCACCGGTGGCTACGGTGTCTCCGATGTCTCCCTTCCAGATGACGAAGAGTCCGAAGAAAGCCTGCACTCCCAGCCGGATCTGTTCCCTCTCCCATCGAAGGAGACCTGGGATGAGGAAGTGGGGCGACTGCGAGATGCCCAAGAAGCATGGACCCGTGAACGTCAGCTATGGGAGGAGGAACGGGCACAGTTGCAGCAAGAGCGTGAAAACCTGCAGAGGGACCGGGAACGGCAACGCAAAGAAGTCCAGCTCGAGTTGGACCGTGCCAAAGATGCGCTCCAACGACAATATGCCCAGAATCTGTCAGTCCATGATAAAGTCCTGGAACACTCCAGACTGGATTTACAGCGGCAACGCGAAAGCGTTCAGGCCCTGCGCACGCAAAGTGAGCTCACTGCAGCTTTTAAACGGGACGAACTGGCTAAATTGGAACGAGAAAAAGCTGCTCTGCATGCGCACCAGGATGCATTGACCCGCAAGGAGAGGGAGCTGGCTGCGTTGGAGAGGGAGCTAAGGAGGCAGCAGACCAGGAAGCCCCAAGTTGGAGTCTATGCTGTTACTGATAATGCCGGTGCCAGGGGGGCCACGTACCTGGGTCCTGCCACCCAAACGCCAGCGGCACAGCCAGCGCCCCCGATTCCGGCCCCTCCCGTGCAACAGCTGCCTGCCCAACCTGCTCAACCCGCGCAACCGCCGCCCCTGCAGGCGCCAAGAGCCGTGGAACGGGGTTACTATAGGCCCCCGATACCGGCCCGTTTTGATGGGACCGCTTCCAAACTTCCCTACTTTATTTTGCAACTCAATGCCCACTTGGAAGACTATGATGATTTATACCGGTCTGAGCGCGAAAAAATACGGGACATCGGCTCAGTCCTGGATGGGGCAGCAGCCGACTGGTTCGTGACTCTTTTGGATTTGCAAGATGAAGACTCTCGCACGGTGCCCGCATTCCTCCAAGCCTTAAGAGCGCGCTTCCAAGATCCAGGCGCCGAGAATGAAGCTATCCGCACCATCAAAACTATCCAGCAAGGCAACCGCTCGTTTGCAGAATTTGCCCGTGAATTTCGTGCGGCGGCTGCTCGACTCCCTCCTGAGTGGCCTGAACGCATGAAATGCGAATACTTCTCGGATGCTGTGGACGGCAAGCTGCGTGAAACGGTGTTTTTAATTCGGGTTCCTCGTACTATTGCGGATTGGATCCAGTTGGGATCCCAGGTGGCGTCTCGTTTGGAATACGCTCGTGCCGGAGGCCGCCCACGCCCAAAACCTGCCACTGCGCCCACCAAGTCAAGCCCAGCCGCCCCTACTGAAACCACCTCTGAACGCCGTCGTCGACTGGGATTGTGCCTTTACTGCGGAGGGCCAGGTCATCTAGCCGCCAACTGTCCCAAGAAACAAAAACCAACCGCTCCAGCTACGCGCACTCCATCTGCCAAGCCACCATGCAGATCGGGGCCACCTCCGACGGGCTCGTCTAAAGCTGTCATCGAAGGCGACCCAGAGGAGGGGGAAGCAGCTGTTTGCCTTTCTTCAGCCCCCATGGACATGGGTCCGACTCCTGACGCGGTGAGTGAAGGCAGCGCTCCCATTACTGTCCAAGCGTTTCTGGCCAACCCCGCTAAACACACTCGCATTATAGCCTCGGCCCTTGTGGATTCTGGCTGCTCCCATTGCTTAATGCGACCCCAGGTGGCAGAGGAGCTAGGTCTGGATCAAATTCCCCTGGCTAAGCCCATACCATTCACCCAAATGGACGGCAGCCCCCTCGGGAACGAAGGACCGGCCCAGTTCAAAACACAACCGGTTCTCCTCCGTTGCGCCGACCATTGGGAGAAAATTAGTTTTATTTTGGCGCCAGTGGCCAAACACTCCATAGTTTTGGGCATGCCATGGTTATTGTTACATGAACCAAAGTTCATTTGGAAAGAACGGATCCTAGAATTCACTGACCCTCCCTGCGGTGAACACATGAATTGGGGGGAAAACCCAACTTCTCCTGACACACCCCCCTCCCTGGCTTCATCAGCGATTGCTCCCGATTCTGTTGGCATCCCACCGGCGTACCATGATCTAGCCAGAGTTTTTCAGGAGCAAGAATGCGATCAGTTGCCACCCCATAGAGACACTGACTGAAAAATCGTTATACAACCAGGGGCGCAACTGCCCAAAGGTAGAATCTACCGTATGAGTCCCAATGAGGAGAAGGAACTTCGTGCCTTCTTGGACAAGAACCTCGCTCGCGGGTTCATACGGCGGGCTACCAAACACACACACGCTGCTCCCGTTTTGTTTGTGAAAAAGAAAGATGGGTCTTTACGGCTTTGCACAGATTATCGAGGTCTCAATGCAGTCTCCCTGTCCAATAAATACCCTTTGCCTTTGATCAAGGACCTTTTAGACGCACTGGGCAAAGGGCGCATTTTTACTAAATTGGACTTGAGAGAAGCTTACTACAGGGTCAGAATTGCTGAAGGCTATGAACACTTGACTGCGTTTAACACAAAGTTTGGACAGTTTGAATACTTGATAATGCCATTCGGGTTAAGTGGGGCCCCCGGGGCTTTTATGGCCCTTATCAACGAAGTTCTCCATGATTTATTGTACAAGGGAGTTGTGGTATACTTAGATGACGTTTTAATTTATTCACAAACCATAGAAGAGCATGAAACATTGGTTCGGGAGGTATTGAAACGCTTGCTCGACAACTCTCTCTTTGCCAAACTATCCAAATGCTGTTTTCACCAGACCTCCATTGACTATTTGGGTTACCGGATCTCGCCCGAGGGCTTGAAAATGGATCCTGCTAAAATTGACGTGGTCCTCCAATGGCCTGCCCCCACCAACCGCAAAGAACTCCAATCTTTTCTTGGTTTTGCTAATTTCTATCGTGACTTTATACCCCAATTCGCTGAACTGACTCTCCCTCTCACAGACCTCTTACGCACTAAGGGTAAAGATCCACTGTCCGCCAAGCCCGGGGCCCCCCTTTCCTGGTCTGAAGAGTGTCAAACAGCCTTTCAACTCTTAAAGTCTGCTTTTACCACCGAACCTATCTTAAAGCACCCTGACCCAGATCTCCCGTTTGTGGTTCACGTGGATGCCTCGGACAAAGCACTTGGGGCAGCCCTGTTGCAGAAAAATAAAGATGGTAGGCTGGTTCCGTGTGCTTATTTATCTAAGAAATTCTCTGGTGCTGAACTCAACTGGACTGTAGGGGATAAAGAGACTGCAGCCCTCAAAGTAGCACTCTCCACTTGGCGCCACTGGCTGGAGGGGGCTAAACACCCCTTTCAGGTTTGGTCGGATCACAAAAACCTGGCAGCTCTTTCCACCCCCCTCAAGATGTCCGCAAAACAACTCCGTTGGGCCGATTTCTTTTCTCGTTTCTCGTTTACAGTCCATTTTTTCCCCGGGAAAACCAATAAACTGGCTGACGCGCTCTCGCGCCTACCCGGGGAGGGGGGTGGAGCTGCCTTACGAGACATTCCACGCACTGTTCTCTCTCCCTCCCAGTTGGGGCTGGCTGTCACCCGATCTCAAACGTCCACTCCTCCTCCACCCCCCATTCCTAGTCTCGTCTCTCCTTTCCTGCGGGAACTCGAGGAGGCGGGGCTGCACGAGCCTCCAGCGGAAGAAAGTGACTCCCAATTGCGTTTGGAGAATGGAGTTTGGCGGAGGGGGGAATGTTGGTACGTGCCTCCCCCCCTCCGCAAGCAGGTTCTGGAAGCCTGCCACGATGCCCGCTCGGCTGGACATTTTGGCTTTCTAAAAACTCTGCATTTGGCCCGCCGGCAGTTCTGGTGGCGCGCAATGCGCAAGGACATTGAGGCATATATTAAGGGCTGCTCGGTTTGTGCAGAAGCCAAAACCATCCCGGGAAAGCCCCATGGGCTGTTGAAACCTCTCCCGGTGGCCTCCCGCCCTTGGGAAGTCATCTCCATGGATTTTATTACAGATTTGCCCGAAAGTCATGGCAACACGGTTTTGTGGGTGGTGGTGGACTTATTTTCTAAACAAGCCCATTTTATTCCATGTGCTTCCATCCCCTCCGCTCCTAAGTTGGTACGGCTGTTCATTCAACATGTTTACCGTCTACATTCCGCCCCCGTTAAGGTGGTCTCCGACCACGGCCCCCAATTCATCTCGAAGTTCTGGAAGGCGTTTTTGGGATTGTTGGGGGCTGCCCCGGCAGTCGCCGCCCCCTACCACGTTCAAAGTGACGGTGAGACGGAGAGAACGAACAGAACCCTAGAGCAGTATTTACGTTGTTACACCAACTACCACCAAGACAATTGGTGCGAGCTTATTCCGTTTGCGGAGTACGCCTATAACAATGCGGTTCATAGCAGTACTAAGAAAACCCCCTTTGAAATTGTGTCTGGTCACTCCTTCCCGCCGTTGCCACAACTACCCGCGACAGCTTTGGACCCTCCAGAGTTTCAACAATGGATTTCGTCCCTAGCCGAGGGGTGGAAATCGGTCCAGACCGCCTTACAACAGGCTAAGGACTCCCAAAAGCTGCAAGCGGATAAACACCGCTCCGATTTTCCTCTGCGTGTGGGCGCTTGGGTGTATTTGTCTACCAAAAATCTCAGAGACGTGCATAAATTTTCCAAACTTGGCAAAAGATTCGTGGGACCTTTTCAGATTACTAAAGTGATTAATGATGTCACTGCCCGATTGGATTTGCCTAACTCTCTTAGTAACATTCATCCTGTCTTCCATTCCAGCTTGCTCAAAGAGGCTCCCGCTTCCGATGTCTGGCACGACCCGCCGGAGAGGCCCCCACCGACTATTATTGATGGCCACAAGCACTACGAAATTGACGCCATCCTGGACTCTCGCTTTAATCGCAAACGCTTGCAATATTTAGTCTCTTGGGTGGGATATTCCTCTGGGTATAATCAATGGGTTTATTCCGAAAATATCGACGCCCCCACCCTTATTTCTGCTTTCCACCGCGCCTTTCCGCATAAACCTGGGGGGGAGGGGTCTTCTTTAAGGGAGGCAGAGTGTAAAGGTTTCAATGGTTTCAATGGTGTTGATGGTAAGGTAACCTTGAGTGCATTCCACAGCCCGGGCGATGGGCCAGCTTCATCGGCGGAGACTTTATCTTTGCGCGGGAGATGAGGACTCCGTTCCCATGGGAAGCAGGAAGGGGGGATGGGGGGAATGGAGTTATAACCTGTGCTTCGGGCGGGAAGTGTCATTCCTGCCACTGCGTGTACTTGAGCTTTCTAAGATGTCTGAATAAACGGTCTTTTTCACCAAAGAGCCTTTTATTTCTGCTTCTATGGAATTCCTTACAAAGGGTAACTATTGTGCCTTCTCCACAGAGGTGGGATCCAGCAGGTTCTCACCAGTTCCCGAGAGTAGGTTACTAATTATTTGTGTGTGCCAAGAGGGGGTTACTAATTGGGTCTGCTTTTCCGTTAGAAATTCCATTAGGTCCAAAAACCATGAAATCCTTTTGTTTCCTATGTGGCTGGTTAGCGAAGGTAGAAAACGGGATAATTCTCCCTGTTGGGCTGTTTTAAAAACATGTTTTAGAAATATGGTAAAGTTCCTTGTTTAGGGAAAGTCTCCTTCTTTTGATTTCTAGAAACAAAATTAAGTATTTGAAAGTATTAAGTATTTGACAGGCAGTCAGAGAGGAGAAGTAGTTGTTTCTGTTGGCAATAGACGATAGGACTTGCTATCATGAGTTTAAATTATGGACAGAAAGATAACAGCTGGAAATTAGGAACTTTTTTACAGTAGGAGTTTTTTACAGTAACAGAGAAATTATTAATGCCCCACCCCCGGAATGCCCAGCCACACCCCCATCATGCCCCGCCCATCCCTATTGGTGCTATGCCACTGTTTGAATCCCACCACCATGGGAACCTGTTACTAAAATTTTTGGATCCCACCACTGCTTCTCCATCATTTTATCCTCATTCTCACAACAATCCTGTGAGGCAGGTTTATTTCAGGAGATGGCCCCTGGCCCAGAATTACCCACTGAGTTTTATGGCAATGCTGAGCAAAGATCTGAACCTGCAGCTGGCTGGATAAACTCTTGTCATGCCAGACAAGAATCGTAGAGTTCATAGAGATCACAGAATCATAGAGTTGGAAGAGACCCCCAAGGGCCATCCAGTCCAACCCCCTGCCAAGCAGGAACACACAATCAAAGCACTCCTGACAGATGGCCATCCGGCCTCTCTTGAAAAACCTCCAAAGAAGGAGACTCCACCACCCTCCGAGGTCATGCATTCCACTGTCAAACAGAGCCCTGACTGTCCAGAGGTTTTTCCTGATGTTTAGCTGGAATCTCTTTCCCTTCACCTTGAACCCATGACTCCTGGTCCTGGTCTCTGGAGCAGCAGAACACAAACTTGCTTCCTAATGTAATATAATATGGCTGCTGCTTCCAACAGAATCCTTTAAAATATACTTTGATAGTGGATGGTCCAGACTAGCCCATTCTCATCAGATCTGGGAAGCTAAGCAGGGTTGGTCCTGGTTAGCACTTCAGTGGAAGATCCCCAAGGAAGTCCAGGGTCACTGTGCAGAGACAGGCAATGGTTCACCACTTCTGAAGTTCTCTGGCCTTGAAACCCCTGGTGGATTCCATGCAGGCCAAATATAACAGGTATAGAGCATTATATAAATTATACGGGGGGGGGGGGGGGGGGGACGACTTCGCACAGGTCCCATTCCCAAACCATGTTTCGCCTGTTTTGTTCCACTTGACCGGAGATTTTCAAAAATCACTGATCCTTTAGCACAGGGGTCTGCAACCTGCGGCTCTCCAGATGTTCATGGACTACTTGGCTAATTGGCCATGCTGGCAGGGGCTGATGGGAATTGTAGTCCATGAACATCTGGAGAGCCGCAGGTTGCAGACTCCTGCTTTAGCACAATCCTGGGTTGCAGGCACTCCCAGGCGAACACAACAGGCAGAAGACTCTTGGCGCCCCTCTGTTTCGCCCATTCACTTTAGGTTCTATGCCGGCCATTGTCAGGGAGAATCCACCCACCTGTCATTCTGCGCAGGTCGCCCACCAGGTTGAGGGCAGATTCTGTGAGCATCTGACAATGTACAAAGCACCATTTTCTCCCTGTGGCAGCAAATGTGACGGATCTACAACAACATGTTCATTATTGCCTGGCAATTACAGGGAGGTCCCTCTTTCTTTTTTATTTCTTTTGTGTGTTGTTCATGCGCAGCTATGCAGATGCAGTTGATAGGATTGTGAGATGATTGACATGGCTGTGGGGGTTCCTGTGCACCTATGCATGTGTTGCGGGAAATTTTTATAACAACTGCATCCTGTTGTACATATGCTGTGTGGAATCCACTGATGTTACCTTCACAAATACTTTTTTTCAGCTTTACCTCGAGGATGATGAATTGCACTGTCTCCTCCCTTGGTTTTGCTCTGGTTGAAATTGGAATTGCAACCTTTTATATATATATATTTAAATTAGAACCTAAATATATTTAAATAGAACCTAAGAATATAGAAGATATTTAAATAGAACCTATATATATATATGGGGCGGTCTATAAATTTAAATTATATATATATAATTACCCCATATATATATAAATAAAAGGTTGCAATTCCAATTTCAACCAGAGCAAAACCAAGGGAGGAGACAGTGCAATTCATCATCCTCGATATATATATATATATATATAATTTAAATTTATAGACCGCCCCATATATATATATATAATTTAAATTTATAGACCGCCCCATCCCCGAGGGGCTCTGGGCGGTGCACAACCATATCAGTATGTATACAATGTGTAACAAGGGTCACAATAGTGACCATATTTACTAAAATCCATTAAAAACCATTTAAACAGTGATCAAAACAATAATAACGGCGTCCCATACCCCAATTCATTAAAACCTCCCCAGAAGGCGGGAACTGTCGGACTCCTCCCTAAAAGGATAACAAATATATATACAAGAATGGAATTGTGAAAAATATAGGGGGGAAAGGAGCAAAGCGAAGGAGGGGGGGCACACCTCAGCGACTGGGCACTCCAAAGGCCCGGCGGAACAACTCAGTCTTGCAGTCCCTGCGGAATTCACCAAGGTCCCGCAGGGCCCGGACAGCTGGAGGAAGAGTGTTCCACCAGGCCGGGGCCAGGGCCGTAAAGGTCCTGGCCCGTGTGGAGGCCACCCGCATCATTGAGGGGCCAGGAACCACCAGCAAATCGGCCTCTGCCAAGCGCAGAGGCCAAGTAGGGGCATATGGGGTAATGTGGTCTCTAAGGTACGAGGGTCCCAGGCCGCGTAAGGCCTTAAAGGTCAAAACCCACACCTTGAAGATGATTTGGGATTCCACTGGGAGCCAATGCAGCTGACGCAACACAGGTTGGATATGGTCTCGGAAGGCGCCCCCTGTGAGCAAGCGTGCCGCTGCATGCTGGACCAGTTTCAGTTTCCGAATCAAACGCAAGGGAAGGCCCGCGTAGAGCGAGTTACAATAGTCTAGCCTGGAGGTGACCGTGATTAAATATATTATATATATATAATATGCAATAGGCTTGAAGAATATAAAATTTTAGATAAATAAAACAATCTTTTTTTTAAAAAAAAAAGAAAGGATTAAAAGTTCTGTTTGGCAAAAAATTGGGAATGTGAGGTGACAATGACACACAGAAATCTGGCCGTAGGTTCCAGTACTGAGACAGAGTTGCTATCTAACAAAAACAGAGGTTTTGGCAGCATCCACAATGCTGTCTAGGCCAGAGAAAAGGGGTTCAAGTAAGTTTTTCCGCACAGAGTTGTAAAAAGGGCAGTGGTGAAGGACACGGTGGACGGTTTCCTCCAACCCAAGGGTGAAACTGCAAGTTCTATCAGTGGTCGCTATATGATTCTCTCTGCTGAATCTTCTGGCGGAAGGAAGCACGTTGCATCTAGCCAGAGAAACAGCTCATTGCATTTTGGATCAGTTAAGAGGTGAAGATAGCTGGCTGTGATGGTAAACCGAGGGAGGATGCCCAGGTGGACAGGGGAGCAAACTTTAATCACTTGAGCCATCAGTCTCTGTGATTCCTGCTCAAAAAATCTATGTTTTACTTTATGAAATATCTAATTAGCAGTTAGCATAAGTAAAGAGTCCAGTGGCAAATCCAGATCTTGCAGTTTGGGTTTTGTGCTGGTTGTGAACAGCCTCTGTTCATGGCGGGCGTGGCAACATCTGAAGGAAGGTGCCAGTGGTTTTTGAAATCTTTATAGCCCAGCTGTGAGTCCAATAATTGTAATCTTTATTGCATGGGTGAAATGCTGAAGATCAGTTACTTGCTTAAAATTGTGAATTGAAAAAGAGGAGTTTGGATTTATAGCCCACTTTTCTCAACCATGAGAAATAGTCTCAAAAAGGCTAACACATTTTTCCCTTCCTCTCCCCTCAATAGACACCTTGTGAGATAGCTGTGGCCGAGACAGTCCAATGAAGAAGAAGAAGAAGAAGAAGAAGAAGAAGAAGAAGAAGAAGAAGAAGAAGAAGAAGAAGAAGAAGAAGAAGAAGAAGAAGAAGAAGAAGAAGAAGAGGAGGAGGAGGAGGAGGAGGAGGAGGAGGAGGAGTTTGGATTTATATCCCCCCTTTCTCTCCTGCAGGAGACTCAAAGGGGCTTACAATCTCCTTGCCCTTCCCCCCTCACAACAAACACCCTGTGAGGTAGGTGGGGCTGAGACAGCTACGAGAAGCTGTGACTAGCCCAAGGTCACCCAGCTGGCGTGTGTGGGAGTGCACAGGCTAATCTGAATTCAATGAGAACTGTGACTGGCCCAAGCAGGCAGGTTTCATAAGAAGGAGGGGGGGGGATCCAGTTCACCAGATAAGAGTCCGCTGCTCATGTGGAGGAGTGGGGAATCGAACCCAATTCTCCAGATTAAAGTCCACCGCTCTTAATCACTACACCACACTGAATTGCATGCTTGAATCTTGAACCAAATCTTACAAAGCTGAGCTTTAAATATTTGGATGCCCTCAAACTGAAGTTCCCCACACTGTTCACTTAACAGTCTGATTTAGAAGCCCAGGGCAACATCTGTGCCCCATCCGCCCCCACCCCCACCCCCACCCCCGGTCTCCATTTTTCCGAGATATTGGTGGGGAGAGAGAGATCGAGCCATCTGCTGATCTCATGGAGGAGCGCCAAGTTGGCAACGGCTCCCAGGTCTACTGCCTAAAGCCAGCAAGGTGCCCAGGTCTACTGCCCGGAGCTGGCGCCCAGATCTACCACCTGGAGTCGGTGATCATGGCTTGGGCCCGAAGACACCCCCCCATGTGATTAGATGGTGTGCACCTGGGGGCATGGGACACCACATGTCCCCGTGGGTGGTACACCCCTGCGTCTACTAACTCTCAAAGGTTGCTGACAATTGGCCCTGCATCTGCATGCATAAGATTCCATGAACAACCACCAGCATTTGATAGTTCCATGGGAATGTCAACTCAATGCATGGCAGCTGTGAAAAATGCAAACTCTATGCTGGGGATCATTAGGAAAGGAATTGAGAATAAAACTGCAAAGATTGTCATGCCCTTATATAAAGCAGTGGTGCGACCGCACTTGGAGTACTGTGTCCAGTTCTGGTCGCCACATCTCAAAAAGGATATTGAGGAGATAGAAAAAAGTGCAGAGAAGGGCAACGAGGATGATTGAGGGACTGGAGCACCTTCTCTATGAGGAGAGGCTGCAGCATTTGGAACTCTTTAGTTTGGAGAGGAGACGGCTGAGGGGGGATATGATTGAAGTCTATAAAATTATGCATGGGGTAGAAAATGTTGACAGAGAAAAATTTCTCTCTTTCTCACAATACTAGAACCAGGGGGCATTCATTGAAAATGCTGGGGGGAAGAATTAGGACTAATAAAAGGAAACACTTCTTCACGCAATGTGTGATTGGTGTTTGGAATATGCTGCCACGGGAGGTGGTGATGGCCACTAACCTGGATAGCTTTAAAAGGGGCTTGGACAGATTTATGGAGGAGAAGTTGATTTATGGCTACCAATCTTGATCCTCTTTGATCTGAGATTGCAAATGCCTTAACAGACCAGGTGATCGGGAGCAGCAGCAGCAGAAGGCCACTGCTTTCACATCCTGCATGTGAGCTCCCAAAGGCACCTGGTGGGCCATTGCGAGTAGCAGAGAGCTGGACTAGATGGACTCTGGTCTGATCCAGCTGTTCTTATGTTCTTATTTCTTATGTTCTTATGTTCTTATTTCCAGCTAAAAGGAACAAGCACAGGGTATTGTGAAAGGCCTCTGCTTCAGACCCTGGAGGACTGTGTCCAGTCTGACCACAGTGAGTGGTTTGATTCGGCATAAGGCAGCTTCGAACTTCAGTGCTGCAGCCGCTGTGCCACACTTTCTCCTTCCACAAATAAATCCCGTTTTTGTGTAATAACATGCCCAGGCACAAAACCTTGTCTAATGTCTTACAGGCGAAAGAAAGTCTGAAAAGCATTGATCTGTCACAACAGATGTATGCGAAGACTGAGAGACATGATACCTGAATGAAGGACAGATGAAGAAACAAATGTATTCTATGTCAAAAACAAGCAAATGCGCGCGCCTCCCCCAAGTGGAGCAAAGTTGGCCCAGTACATTCCCCTATGCCGGTTCATTATTTCAGAGTAGTTTTAAAGTAGCAGCCAGAAGATGAAAAGCTTAAATAGCAACAATTTTCTTATAGGCCTCTAAAACAAGGATACCAAAAACCTGCTCACCATGCAAGAGGCTTGAAGTCCTGATGGTTAAATGCATACTGAGATATAACTAAAAGCTTAAGGCATAAATCCCTTATATTTAACATATTAAGCTTGCTTTTTAAGCTCTTCAGAAGCATTGACAGCTGTTAATAAAAGCCAGATTGTAGGTAACAAAGAGGACTGTAAAATAATAGCATTGTTGAGATCTATTGTCTTAGAATGAATTGGCATCAGTCTTGGATTCTCTTCTGCTTTGCAGTTGATACTGAGTGTCAAATTCGTCGGGGTGATGGAAAAGCTGCTGGGTAGTGCATAACAGAATTCCGGAGCCAAAAATATACACAAGAACCACTGTTTCAGGATGGTGTAGTGGTTTCTTGGAACAGTATTAACCATCAGTGATTCTTAGGGTATTCTTTTGCAACCATCCTTGCAAAAATCAATGTTGTTTTCATGCTGGGGTGCTTACCAAGCTAACAGAAGCATGCCCATGTGCTCATTCTGCTGTTCTTTGATTCTACTGCTTTCCCAGGCAATGGCATCCTTCCTTCCCATTCAATCCTTGCGAGAACACTTCCAGCAAATCACTTTGACAGACAAGTCACAGAAAGGGAATATCTATGGCAGCTGTGTTAGGTGCTTGCAATATCTGCATTTTGTGTCCACAGAAACTCGCCTACTGTTTGAGCAACACACAGCCCTTTTGCTGCTCAAGCTTGAAGTTCGGGGGACTTGAGGGAAGGAGTGAGTTCCACGCAAATAGAATGGAATAGAATGGAATAGAATAGAATAGAATAGAATAGAATAGAATAGAATAGAATAGAATAGAATAGAATAGAATAGAATAGAATGGAATCTTTATTGGCCAAGTGTGATTGGACACACAAGGAATTTGTCTCCGGTGCATATGCTCTCAGTGTACATAAAAGAAAAATACATTTGTCAAGAATCATAAGGTACAGCACTTAATGATTGTCATATAGGTCTAGTAAGCAATCAGGAAACAATCAGTAGTAACGAAAACATAAAATGTAAAATCATAAAATAAAATAAAATAAAATAAAATGTAAAATAAAATGCCAGCACAGGCTATAGTCATACAGTCACAAGTGGGAGGAGATGGGTAATAGGAATGATGAAAAAAGTAGTGCAGTAATTATATAATAAGTATATAATAAATAGTTTGACATTATCGAGGGAATTATTTGTTTAGCAGAGTGATGGCCTTCGGGGGAAAAAAAAACTGTTCTTCTGTCTCGTTGTCTTGGTGGGCAGTGCTCTGTAGCGACGTTGAGAGGGTAAGAGTTGAAACCGTTTATGTCCAGGATGCGAGGGGTCAGTAAATGTTTTCACAGCCCTTTTTTTGACCCGTGCAGTATACAGGTCCTCAATGGAAGGCAGGTTAGCAGCAATTGTTTTTTCTGCAGTTCTGATTATTCTCTGAGGTCTGTGTCGATCTTGTTGGAATGGGAACCAAACCACACCGTTATAGAGGTACGAATGACAGACTCAATGATTCCTCTAATAGAACTGGTTATCAACAGCTCCTTGGGCAGTTTGAGCTTCCCTGAGTTAGCGCAGAAAGAACATTCTTTGTTGTGCTTTTTTGATGACATTTTTTGATATTAGGTGACCATTTTAGGTCCTTGAGATATGATGGAGCCTAGAAATTTAAAGGTCTCTACTGTTGATACTGTGTTGTCTAGTATTGTGGAAGAGGAGGTGGGATGGGAGGGTTTCTCCCTGAAATCTACCACCATTTCTACGGTTTTAGAATTGTGTTCCAGTTAAGATTGTTCCAGTGGCACCACGAGGCTAGTTGTTCAACCTCCCGTCTGGCATACAGTTTCATCGTTGTCTCCGAATGAGACCAATCACTGTTAATACATCATCTGCAAATTTCAATTATTTTAACAGATGGATCGTTTGAGATGCAGTCATTGGTATACAGAGAGAAGAGAAGTGGTGAAAGTACACAGCCTTGGGGGGGCCACAGTAGCTCATTTTACGGGTGTCCTGATGTAATTTTTCCTAGCTTCACCTGCTGTTTCCTATCTGTTAGGAAGCTTGTGATCCACTTACAAATATGCTCAGGTACTGTTGGCTGAAATAGGTAGGGTAGAAGAAAGACCGGGCTGGTAGTATTGAATGCTGAACTAAAGTCAACAAAGAGGACCCTTGCATAGGTCTTTGGCGATTCAAGATGCTGTAGGATATAGTGCAAAGCCATATTAACAGCATCATCTGTCGATCTATTTGCTCGGTATGCAAATTGCAAGGGGTCCAACAGTGGATCCGTGATGGTTTTCAAATGGTACATCACTAGCCTTTCAAAAGTTTTCATAACTACAGATGTTAGAGCAACTGGTCTGTAGTCGTTCAAATTTGGTGGAAGTATATTCAGTGACTGCTGTCCAAGACCCTGGAATTGGCTGTCTATTGAAAAGAATGTTAGAACCACCCTGCCTGAAAAGAAGCGACCATGGTAAAAACCCTGGATCTGAAACTGTAAAGAATTTATTCTCAGCCCACCCCTTTCATAGTTGCCACACTTTCTATAATGTTCATAGGACAATCATGCCTTCTACTTGTGGTGCAAACTGCTATTCACTGCATCCTGGAAAACCACCAAGAACTGACATTCTTGTTTTCAGTGGTGCTATTTAAAATGTTATGATAGGGACTGTTCAAAAGGAAGGTTCACTAATAGGTGCAGGGTTGCCAGCTGATCAGTGTAAAGCTGAACATCACTCAGACAAAGTCAATGTAAAAAAGAAGAACTTTATTGATTTGGGTCACCCTAGCTACAGGGGGCGGGAACTCAGTTCCAGTATTTATTCTATTTACAAAAACAGACAGCAACCAATCACCCCCCCCCCCCCCCCCACCCCCCCCCCAACACACCCCCCCCCACACCCCCCCCCCCCCCCCCCCCCCCCCCACCCCCCCCCCCCCCCCCCCCACCACCCCCCCCCACCCCACCCCCCCCCCCCCCCCCCCCCCCCCCCCCCCCCCCCCCCCCCCCCCCACCCCCCCCCCCCCCCACCCCCCCCCCCCCCCACCCCCCCCCCCCCCCACCCCCCCCCCCCCCCACCCCCCCCCCCCCCCACCCCCCCCCCCCCCCACCCCCCCCCCCCCCCACCCCCCCCCCCCCCCACCCCCCCCCCCCCCCACCCCCCCCCCCCCCCACCCCCCCCCCCCCCCACCCCCCCCCCCCCCCACCCCCCCCCCCCCCCACCCCCCCCCCCCCCCACCCCCCCCCCCCCCCACCCCCCCCCCCCCCCACCCCCCCCCCCCCCCACCCCCCCCCCCCCCCACCCCCCCCCCCCCCCACCCCCCCCCCCCCCCACCCCCCCCCCCCCCCACCCCCCCCCCCCCCCACCCCCCCCCCCCCCCACCCCCCCCCCCCCCCACCCCCCCCCCCCCCCACCCCCCCCCCCCCCCACCCCCCCCCCCCCCCACCCCCCCCCCCCCCCACCCCCCCCCCCCCCCACCCCCCCCCCCCCCCACCCCCCCCCCCCCCCACCCCCCCCCCCCCCCACCCCCCCCCCCCCCCACCCCCCCCCCCCCCCACCCCCCCCCCCCCCCACCCCCCCCCCCCCCCACCCCCCCCCCCCCCCACCCCCCCCCCCCCCCACCCCCCCCCCCCCCCACCCCCCCCCCCCCCCACCCCCCCCCCCCCCCACCCCCCCCCCCCCCCACCCCCCCCCCCCCCCACCCCCCCCCCCCCCCACCCCCCCCCCCCCCCACCCCCCCCCCCCCCCACCCCCCCCCCCCCCCACCCCCCCCCCCCCCCACCCCCCCCCCCCCCCACCCCCCCCCCCCCCCACCCCCCCCCCCCCCCACCCCCCCCCCCCCCCACCCCCCCCCCCCCCCACCCCCCCCCCCCCCCACCCCCCCCCCCCCCCACCCCCCCCCCCCCCCACCCCCCCCCCCCCCCACCCCCCCCCCCCCCCACCCCCCCCCCCCCCCACCCCCCCCCCCCCCCACCCCCCCCCCCCCCCACCCCCCCCCCCCCCCACCCCCCCCCCCCCCCACCCCCCCCCCCCCCCACCCCCCCCCCCCCCCACCCCCCCCCCCCCCCACCCCCCCCCCCCCCCACCCCCCCCCCCCCCCACCCCCCCCCCCCCCCACCCCCCCCCCCCCCCACCCCCCCCCCCCCCCACCCCCCCCCCCCCCCACCCCCCCCCCCCCCCACCCCCCCCCCCCCCCACCCCCCCCCCCCCCCACCCCCCCCCCCCCCCACCCCCCCCCCCCCCCACCCCCCCCCCCCCCCACCCCCCCCCCCCCCCACCCCCCCCCCCCCCCACCCCCCCCCCCCCCCACCCCCCCCCCCCCCCACCCCCCCCCCCCCCCACCCCCCCCCCCCCCCACCCCCCCCCCCCCCCACCCCCCCCCCCCCCCACCCCCCCCCCCCCCCACCCCCCCCCCCCCCCACCCCCCCCCCCCCCCACCCCCCCCCCCCCCCACCCCCCCCCCCCCCCACCCCCCCCCCCCCCCACCCCCCCCCCCCCCCACCCCCCCCCCCCCCCACCCCCCCCCCCCCCCACCCCCCCCCCCCCCCACCCCCCCCCCCCCCCACCCCCCCCCCCCCCCACCCCCCCCCCCCCCCACCCCCCCCCCCCCCCACCCCCCCCCCCCCCCACCCCCCCCCCCCCCCACCCCCCCCCCCCCCCACCCCCCCCCCCCCCCACCCCCCCCCCCCCCCACCCCCCCCCCCCCCCACCCCCCCCCCCCCCCACCCCCCCCCCCCCCCACCCCCCCCCCCCCCCACCCCCCCCCCCCCCCACCCCCCCCCCCCCCCACCCCCCCCCCCCCCCACCCCCCCCCCCCCCCACCCCCCCCCCCCCCCACCCCCCCCCCCCCCCACCCCCCCCCCCCCCCACCCCCCCCCCCCCCCACCCCCCCCCCCCCCCACCCCCCCCCCCCCCCACCCCCCCCCCCCCCCACCCCCCCCCCCCCCCACCCCCCCCCCCCCCCACCCCCCCCCCCCCCCACCCCCCCCCCCCCCCACCCCCCCCCCCCCCCACCCCCCCCCCCCCCCACCCCCCCCCCCCCCCACCCCCCCCCCCCCCCACCCCCCCCCCCCCCCACCCCCCCCCCCCCCCACCCCCCCCCCCCCCCACCCCCCCCCCCCCCCACCCCCCCCCCCCCCCACCCCCCCCCCCCCCCACCCCCCCCCCCCCCCACCCCCCCCCCCCCCCACCCCCCCCCCCCCCCACCCCCCCCCCCCCCCACCCCCCCCCCCCCCCACCCCCCCCCCCCCCCACCCCCCCCCCCCCCCACCCCCCCCCCCCCCCACCCCCCCCCCCCCCCACCCCCCCCCCCCCCCACCCCCCCCCCCCCCCACCCCCCCCCCCCCCCACCCCCCCCCCCCCCCACCCCCCCCCCCCCCCACCCCCCCCCCCCCCCACCCCCCCCCCCCCCCACCCCCCCCCCCCCCCACCCCCCCCCCCCCCCACCCCCCCCCCCCCCCACCCCCCCCCCCCCCCACCCCCCCCCCCCCCCACCCCCCCCCCCCCCCACCCCCCCCCCCCCCCACCCCCCCCCCCCCCCACCCCCCCCCCCCCCCACCCCCCCCCCCCCCCACCCCCCCCCCCCCCCACCCCCCCCCCCCCCCACCCCCCCCCCCCGCTCCACCCCCCCCCCCACTGCTCTCCACCCCCCCCCCCAACCCTCCCCTCCCCCCCCCCCCCCCCACCCCTTTCCCCCCCCCCCACCCCCCCCCCCCCCCCCCCCCCCCCCCCCCCCCCCCCCCCCCCCCCCACTTCCCCCCACCCCCTCCCCCCCCCCCCCCCCCCCCTCCCCCCCCCCATCCCCCCCCCCCCCCAACCCCCCCCTCCCCCCCCTTCCCCCCCCCCCCCCCCCCCCCCCCCCCACCCCCAGAAGAAGAAGAAGAAGAAGAAGAAGAAGAAGAAGAAGAAGAAGAAGAAGAGGAGGAGGAGGAGGAGGAGGAGGAGGAGGAGGAGGAGAAATTTGGATTTATACTCTGCCTTTCTCTTCTGTAAGGAGTCTCAAAGCAGCTTATAAATTCCTTTCCCTTCCTATATACACAACCGTCATCTTGTAAAGTAGGTGGGGCTGAGAGAATTCTGTGAGAACTGGGACTAGCCCAGGGCACCCAACAGGCTTCATGTGGAGGAGTGGGGAAACAAATCCAATCCACCAGATAAGAGTCCGCCATTCATGTGGACGAGTGGGGAATCAAACGTTCTCCACGGCTGAGCCACAGCCTCTGTAATGTGCCCACTGAATGCACCACAATGAAAACGACAGAAGGAAATTAACGTCTTTAAAAGTGAATAGCCTTTCGCTGTTGAAGTGAGATGGCCGCAGCTGATGTCTCGCAATTCCTAATTAACTCATCGTTCCAAGAGAGATATTATCAAAATATTAATGTGATTTTTTTTTCCCTGGGCATGTTTCCTCCCCCGCCCTCCCCCCTTGCCTCCTGCTCCTCTTTGGCTCATTTTAAAGCTATATTTCTGTCCAGGCGTTCAAAAATGCTGAGTGCCTGAAGCAAACTAGTAGAATAAGCATGTTTCTCTACTGTTTTTTGGCAGGTCCTCCAGTCCGAGTCCTGCTTTAAATTAAAGCACATGTGGCTTGTGTTTAGCATTATCATGAAAATGAAATTACCACTTTAGAAAAGTCAAGTTATTTTGGAAGTGAAAACTGCAGGTCAGGGCCCACCAAAATTCCCCGAAAACTTGTTCGAGAAACATCTTGCTGAATGTTTCAGGGCTGCCGGAGAGCAGCTGCTCCGTCCCCTTTCTTCTCTCTCTGTGATTGATGACTGTTTCTCCTGCTCAGTTTCCTACATTTGTTACACCTTTTTAGGGGAAGGGGTTTAAAACAAGAAGAGAAACTAGGGGGAAAAATATTTTTCTTCACCTTTCTGGTTCAGTCACTGATGGATGCTGTGGAAACAAAGGAATTTGCAGGACATCAGTTAAACTGACAGCGAGGGATCATCCCCTTGTTCTGAAATTCTTGAGAGATCGCCCAGGCGGCCGTCGCTGAAACAATACCGCATAATTCACGGTGGTTTGCTGAGCTTTACCCCTGATGTTCACGAACCCGCAAACTGTGTTGCGGGTTCACTTAATGCTTCACTCTCCAGGCCGAAGAGTTCTTGCTCTCCCGCACTCTCTGATTTCGAATGACTTCTCGTGCCCAAAGATTTAAGTGGGTGGCAAAGGCTCGTGCCATGAAGTGACATTGTGGTTGGGATGGGGCGGCTCTGGTTTGTTTATTTTTAACTTCTTTGGTTAATAGTCACCCCCCTCCCCCCCCCCCATGGGGGTTCATTCTTTTACTGTGCTGGGCTGGCTTAAAGTTGGATGCTGGAGGTTAAAGATGACTCACCGCAACAAGAGTGGGTGGAGCTGTGGTTGGGTTTTCCATTTTCTATAGTAACGCTAATAAAAAAATTAAGCCACTTGCTTATAGCAAAAACATGGCTATGTCTGAGGTACTCTGGGCAACGGAGGGGGGTTATTCATTTCCCTCCATCATCTCAGTCTTTCCTTATGAGGAAACATGCAGAGTTGCAACAGGCCCCCCCTCCCCCAAGATGATTGTGCAAAATATATACTTGGGATCCCCCCCCCCCGCCCCGCTTTGGCACTATAAGTGGGAAGGGTCGTGGCTCAGTGGTGGAGCATCTGCTTGTGATGCAGAAAGTTCCGGGTTCGACGATGCTCCAGCCGAAAGGATCGGATTGTAAGTGGCATGAAAAGACTTCTGCTGGAGACTCCGGCACGCCATTCCCAGCCTGTGTGGACAACACTGACTTTTGGTGGACTTTCTTGGTCTGACTCAGTAGGAGGCTGTTTCGTGTGTTCAAGAGTCCCACCATGAAAGGGACTGAAGCATACCAATGTGTGGGCTTTTCGACACAATTCATTTTAAAACATTTTGAGGCAGGAAGTAAAACGTTTCCTCCACGGAGTTCCGCATTGTTTTTTACCCCAAAACGTTTTATTTGCAGCCTCAATACTTTTTAAATGAATGGGAGGAGTTCCAAAGCTATGATGCCACAACTGAGAAGTCCTTTCTCCATCCAGCTTCAGATGACAGGATAAACCAAATAAGATCTCCAAGGATGTCTAGAATAAGCAGGTAGAGTTTGTATGCGAGAAGGTGGTCCATGTAAATATTTTAATGTAGTGGAATAATTTGTTGAATCTATATATATATATAAATGGAACCATGCATTTGTTGCTTCGAGATTAACCCCGTACCTGCTGGCCCAAATACTCTGAAAATTTCAC
Organism: Sphaerodactylus townsendi; assembly: GCF_021028975.2. NCBI lineage: Eukaryota > Metazoa > Chordata > Lepidosauria > Squamata > Sphaerodactylidae > Sphaerodactylus > Sphaerodactylus townsendi. The sequence goes on from NC_059425.1 coordinate 193,411,716, forward strand.
AGACACTTACTCATTCCCCCGACTGTGTTCTTACATACCTCCCGCTGTCAGACAACACACCTGAGCCAGGTAAAACATCTTTTTCCTGGCACACCAGGCCATGAAGCTGTCTGTATGTAACTGTCACCCTTAGAATGTTCGTGCCCTTAGAATGTTCGCTCAGATGGCCAGATATGAGCAGTGAAAACGGTACATAGGCAGTAACTCGAGTGGACGTGAAACACATACACCCGTTGCCGTGTGAGACGTCAGGTGGGGTTCCCCCCACACACGCAGGTACCTTTCACTCACTGTGCCTCACCCACTACTACCACACAACACACCTACTCTCATACACATTCAGCGGAGGGAGAGGAAAGGGACGGAGGGGGAGGGGGAGGCATGCAAGGGAACAGAAGTTAGGGAGGGGAGAGAGAGTGAGGGGTGGCATGCAAGGGAGGGGAGGGACTGGGGCCAGCATCTGGATATGACCCACCCACTCTAGCAAAGGGAAAGGGGAGGTAGGTAGGGGGAGGGATGACATGCAAGGGAAGAGAAGTGACGGAGGATGCGGTCACACACATCAATGACATCTCACAGTGTCAGCCTGCGTGTTTCCATGAGCACGTACTGCTGGCCTCTGCAATTGATTTGCTGCTACTGTTCCTTTCCCATTTCACCACAATAAGCACAGCAATACGTGGCCGGGCCCCACTAGTATTTAATTAATGTCCTTACATTATAACATTAAACTTGTGCTTTCTTCCATCCATTGGACTCTGTTTGCTACCCCCCCCCCCTTTCTATTGTGGAAACCCCGTGGCACATCTGATGATCATGAATTTCAGAAGTTTTGATTTTGAAGATACATCAGTACATGCTGCATGTGAGGCTGGTCTCCGTTCTGCGCAATCAACAAGCAGGTTTCAGAAAATCATCCCCTTCCCCTCTCCCTCCCTCCTCTTCCCTCCAGAGTGGGTGGACCTCGACCAGATGACAGGCCCCCCTCTCCCTCCCTTCCCTTCCCTTTGGGTGGGTGGGACTCAGCCAGATGAGGGGCCCCCTTCTCCTTCCCCCCTCCCCCTCCCATTTCCCTCCAGTGTGGGTGGGAATGACCAGATGACAGGCCCCTCCCCTCCTCATCCCTCTTCTTCCCCCCAGAGTAGGTGGGTCATGACCGGATGATGGGCACCCTTCCCCCGCATCTCCTTAACCTTTCCCCCAGGGTGGGTGGGCCTTGACAAGTTGACGGTACCCTTTCCCCCTCCCTGCCTTTTCCCCCCAGGGTGGGTGGGCTTCAACCAGATAAAGGTTTCAAGGCCTCAGAGCAGGAAGCGCTGAAGTGAGATTTGTGCATGCTGCGTTATGGCAACGCAGAAACGCCCTTGTTCTTTGCCCATGCTTAATTTTCCTTATCCAAAGCCAAATACGTGCTCACTTGGTTCTAACTCATTGATGTATGAAACCGGATTACATTTTAGGAAGGTGTTGCTGTGATAAATTCACCGTCATGAAAGGTAACTGTGACAGATTAGATTAAGTTGTGATTTTAAGATTCGCAATGAAAATCCAAATGCCACTAACACCAGTCTTTTGAGTGTGTGCTTTTGTTAACATTGTATGCGCTGATGTGGATCTCAAGAGGCATCAATAGTGAAACGAGAAGTGACAGGAAATAAAAATTCACATAGGATCAGCAGTAAAGAATTTTGGGTACACAGAGGAACAAAAACCCAAACTTTATGTGATTTCTGCTGCTGATCAACAGGGATGTTCCAAAATCTCACCATTAGTTGGAAGCAAACTGAACATTTTTTAACAAATGCATTGAATTATGATTTCTTGGCAGTCCGAACTATAATTTAGCAGAACATGTTCAACAAATTCCTGCATCTCAGCAAAATGATGTTTATCATATTTGATTCCTGTTGTATTTTAGCATTTCATATTTGATTCCTGTAACATTGATTAGGACTTGCAGACCTCTGCCCAAAACCCCAGGGAGATTTCTGGGGTACAACCTAGGGAGGGTTTTGGCTAATCCAAAAGTTATATTACTCCAGACAGCTCTCTAGTAATTCCCGCAGATCTCTATGGTTATGAACTACAGCAATTGGGAGGATTCCTAGAGCACAACCACAAAGTTACATCACTTCCAGGTGATGAACTGGGAAGTGGGAACTCAATAAGTCTATTGGGGAGCAGTTTACGAAGTGTTCTAGTTCTAGCATGGACTGAGAGGACAGAACAAACCCAAATGCATCAAATGATACACTATGCAAAAAAGTTGATCCACTCATGCCTTTAATAATACACTGTTTGGGATTCAGATCCTCCTTGGAATACAAAAAGGGAAACGGGCATCTGTGGAGATGCTCTGGAAACTCTTGGTATTTGGCAAATGTCCTGAGAGTGCTTAAATGAGCCATTAGGTGGCTCTCTTCATTATGATTGGTTAAGCTTTTTAACTCACTTTATTGCCTCCAAGATTTATGGTCTGACGAGGACGCTCAAACAAGGCCGAGAGCCTCTCTGGGACTGACTGAACTGGTACATATTTTATCCCTGTTTCAAATAAATCAATGTCTGCAGCCTGAAAAATAAGAGTGTTAGAAAGAATAGTATGGAAGACTATTTCTGCAGTTCTGTCTGGTGCTTCATGCATAATGCAAGGGAGTCAATGGGTGGATTCTGCACAGTGTAAACAGAACGTCTTTAGGACATTATAACAAGATCCGTTTGGGGATTGTTGTTCCCACAGCACGGGAGGACACAAGTGTCAGTGTAACCCCCATGCTCAGAATGGGTTGACCCAGTAAGGGGTGGAGACTCAAAGCAGCAGAAGGCTGCAGAGCTCTTTGGAGGAGACAAGGCTACCAGACTCGGACCTTGATTGGTATAAGCCCTGAACACCTTGTTAAGGGTTTCTTTTTTGTGTTTGTAATGGGTGAGAGTTCTCCTGGAAACCTTCATCATGTTGAATCCTGTTCATCAAGCCCTTGGAGTCTTCAGGCGCCAACCCACTCGCAAAGAAGAATTGGACTTGGCAGTGTCAGTAGACTGTAAATAGAAGGACTTGAAAATGCAACCTGAACAGGACCTCGAAGTGTGATGTTAAATGTTGATAATATATATTATATGCTAAGAAAGTAAACCATTTTGTTTTTTTAAAAAATTTGTTGTTGCAAACTCATTCCAAGTTCTGCCCCACAGAACCCACAGAGAGAGGTCACATCAGCAGCCAAAATGAATCTTTTTTTCTCACCTGCTGCACCCATCTCTTGTCAGTTTCACAGCAGCGCCTGCCATTCCATTCTGTGTGCTGCAACAGAGGTCGATTCCCCACTTCGAAAATGGAGGTCGATACGCACCGGTTTGGTTTGCTTCGGGACCTTTTGAGCGCGGTTTCATGGTCCCCACGGCAGCTTCTGCCCCCTGGGTCTCATAAACGCAGCAGCCACGCAGGACTCCCCACTGTCGGCAGATCAAATGCACGCGATCTGCTCAGCGGCTGCCCTGATTGGCTGCTGCATTGTGCTGGGGCAGGAATTTGTTTTTTTTACTTACAAGCTGATGGATCCACGTCTCCACGAGCAGCAGCGGCGTAGGAGGTTAAGAGCTCGTGTATCTAATCTGGAGGAACCGGGTTTGATTCCCAGCTCTGCCGCCTGAGCTGTGGAGGCTTATCTGGGGAATTCAGATTAGCCTTTGCACTCCCACACACGCCAGCTGGGTGACCTTGGGCTAGTCACAGCTGCTCGGAGCTCTCCCAGCCCCACCCACCTCACAGGGTGTTTGTTGTGAGGGGGGAAGGGCAAGGAGATTGTAAGCCCCTTTGAATCTCCTACAGGAGAGAAAGGGGGATATAAATCCAAACTCCTCCTCCTCCTCCTCCTCCTCCTCTTCTTCTTCTTCTTCTTCATCCCGGATTGGAGAGAAAAGATCGCTAGTTTAACAATTTTTGAAAGACTCAGGTTGAGAGAAATACAATGGGCTGAACTCATTTTGGGGAACAGAACTGTGAGAAGTTTGTCCCCAAAATGTTATTTATAACATCCTAAAGGCATTATATTTGTGCTGTGCAAAATCCAGTAGTGTGGTGTTGTAGTTAAAAGTGTTGCACTCTGATCTGAAGAACCGTGTCTGATTCCCCACTGCTCTACATGAAGCCCGCTGGGTGATCTTGGGCCAGTCTTAGTTCTCTCAGAACTCTCTCAGCCTAGACAGAGGCAGGGAATGGCAAACCACCACTGAACCCCTACAGGGTTGCCATACCTCAGCTGGGACTTGACAGCACACACTCACATTTAATTGAGCCATTAATTTCCTTAATAATCATTTTAGTGACTAATGGGTGATATGGGAGAATAAGAACATAAGAACATAAGAACGAGCCTGCTGGATCAGACCAGAGTCCATCTAGTCCAGCTCTCTGCTACTCGCAGTGGCCCACCAGGTGCCTTTGGGAGCTCACATGCAGGATGTGAAAGCAAGGGCCTTCTGCGGCTGTTGCTCCTGCGCACTAGGTCTGTTTGGACTTGCAAGTTCTCCCCCTCCTTCAGACTGATTTCTTCACTAAATTCAGATCAGCCTGTGCACTCCCACACACACCAGCTGGGTGACCTTGGGCTAGTCACAGCTTTCCGAAGCTCTCTCAGCCCCACCTACCTCACAGGGTGTTTGTTGTGAGGGGGGAAGGGCAAGGAGATTGTAAGCCCCTTTGAGTCTTCTGCAGGAGAGAAAGGGGGGATATAAATCCAAACTCTTCTCTTCTAAAGGAGACTTGGGATTTTTATGTTTCCCTAAAACGAAGCACAGCGCTGCACAACATTTCCTAAAAGCACCGTGAGGATTCCATTCAGCAACTGGTTTTCATTACTGAAGTATTTATTTATTTCTGGAAATTATACCCCGCCCTATTCGGAGGTGGTCAGGGTAGCTTACAAAATTCAAGACAATAAAAACCCCACACAAAACCATCAAAAAAACACCATAAAACAAACTTCCAAAATATTACCCACCCAACCACATACCCTCCCCCACCCCAGATTGGCAGCCTGGAGTGAGTAGTATCCCTGTACAGACAAGCTGTTCATGCATGGACTGACCATCTGGGGGCCATCTGAGTACACTGACCCCACCCCATTACCAAGATGATTGCATGGACTGAGCATTTAGAGCAACTGTCCACAGGTACATTCTCTCCTTGTGATCAGTGGGCGTTTCCCCACGCAGCATGATCCCCTCTATGCCGTGCGCTGCTCTCAGCGCGCGGCGTCCCTGGCGCGCGCCCGGGCGTCCCCACGACCCCGCGCTCTGCGCAGGGTCATCAAAAGGTGCCCTTTGCAAGAGCGCCAGGGATGCCGCGCGCTGAGGGGGCGCGGCAGCGGCAGCATCGGGGCCACTGCGCTGTCGCCGCCCCTCTCGTGGGGAGTGCCGGGGAACCACATGCTACTCTCCTCAAGTAGCGCGGGGCTTAAGGTAAGTGGGGAAAGGCCCAGTGACACTCTTTTCTAAATGTTGTTTGTCATGGGGAGGGAGCCTATGCGCCTTTGCTCTGTGTGGATAACTTGGTACAAGAGGAGCTGAAACCCTCATGCTCACTCTTCCACCTTGCACCATCAGTCAGTCCACAGACAGCTGTCTGTATATACACTATCCTGTATAGGGATAATGTTGAAGTATAGTTGAATATGAAAAGTGGACAGAAATCCCCTGAGAAATTTAACTCCTCTCATTGAATCATAATAGTACCTCTCTATTCTGCATTGGAGTTATAGGGAGTTATAGGGAGTTCAAGCTCCCTGTGGGTCAGATATTCGGGCAGTTGGCTGATGGTCAACTCAGCCATCCATCCATTTCTTGGTCAGTAAATAAGTACCTAGCTCAGTGGTGGCGAACCTTTGACACTCCAGATGTTATGGACTACAATTCCCATCCCACCCCCCCCCCCCCCTCCCCTTTTCCCCCCCCCCCCCCCCCTTCCCCTCCCCCCCCTCTTACCCCCCCCCCCCCCCAATATCCCCTCCCCTCCCCACCCCCCCCCCCCCCCCCCCCCCCCACCCCCCCCCACCCCCCCCCCCCCCCACCCCCCCCCCCCCCCACCCCCCCCCCCCCCCACCCCCCCCCCCCCCCACCCCCCCCCCCCCCCACCCCCCCCCCCCCCCACCCCCCCCCCCCCCCACCCCCCCCCCCCCCCACCCCCCCCCCCCCCCACCCCCCCCCCCCCCCACCCCCCCCCCCCCCCACCCCCCCCCCCCCCCACCCCCCCCCCCCCCCACCCCCCCCCCCCCCCACCCCCCCCCCCCCCCACCCCCCCCCCCCCCCACCCCCCCCCCCCCCCACCCCCCCCCCCCCCCACCCCCCCCCCCCCCCACCCCCCCCCCCCCCCACCCCCCCCCCCCCCCACCCCCCCCCCCCCCCACCCCCCCCCCCCCCCACCCCCCCCCCCCCCCACCCCCCCCCCCCCCCACCCCCCCCCCCCCCCACCCCCCCCCCCCCCCACCCCCCCCCCCCCCCACCCCCCCCCCCCCCCACCCCCCCCCCCCCCCACCCCCCCCCCCCCCCACCCCCCCCCCCCCCCACCCCCCCCCCCCCCCACCCCCCCCCCCCCCCACCCCCCCCCCCCCCCACCCCCCCCCCCCCCCACCCCCCCCCCCCCCCACCCCCCCCCCCCCCCACCCCCCCCCCCCCCCACCCCCCCCCCCCCCCACCCCCCCCCCCCCCCACCCCCCCCCCCCCCCACCCCCCCCCCCCCCCACCCCCCCCCCCCCCCACCCCCCCCCCCCCCCACCCCCCCCCCCCCCCACCCCCCCCCCCCCCCACCCCCCCCCCCCCCCACCCCCCCCCCCCCCCACCCCCCCCCCCCCCCACCCCCCCCCCCCCCCACCCCCCCCCCCCCCCACCCCCCCCCCCCCCCACCCCCCCCCCCCCCCACCCCCCCCCCCCCCCACCCCCCCCCCCCCCCACCCCCCCCCCCCCCCACCCCCCCCCCCCCCCACCCCCCCCCCCCCCCACCCCCCCCCCCCCCCACCCCCCCCCCCCCCCACCCCCCCCCCCCCCCACCCCCCCCCCCCCCCACCCCCCCCCCCCCCCACCCCCCCCCCCCCCCACCCCCCCCCCCCCCCACCCCCCCCCCCCCCCACCCCCCCCCCCCCCCACCCCCCCCCCCCCCCACCCCCCCCCCCCCCCACCCCCCCCCCCCCCCACCCCCCCCCCCCCCCACCCCCCCCCCCCCCCACCCCCCCCCCCCCCCACCCCCCCCCCCCCCCACCCCCCCCCCCCCCCACCCCCCCCCCCCCCCACCCCCCCCCCCCCCCACCCCCCCCCCCCCCCACCCCCCCCCCCCCCCACCCCCCCCCCCCCCCACCCCCCCCCCCCCCCACCCCCCCCCCCCCCCACCCCCCCCCCCCCCCACCCCCCCCCCCCCCCACCCCCCCCCCCCCCCACCCCCCCCCCCCCCCACCCCCCCCCCCCCCCACCCCCCCCCCCCCCCACCCCCCCCCCCCCCCACCCCCCCCCCCCCCCACCCCCCCCCCCCCCCACCCCCCCCCCCCCCCACCCCCCCCCCCCCCCACCCCCCCCCCCCCCCACCCCCCCCCCCCCCCACCCCCCCCCCCCCCCACCCCCCCCCCCCCCCACCCCCCCCCCCCCCCACCCCCCCCCCCCCCCACCCCCCCCCCCCCCCACCCCCCCCCCCCCCCACCCCCCCCCCCCCCCACCCCCCCCCCCCCCCACCCCCCCCCCCCCCCACCCCCCCCCCCCCCCACCCCCCCCCCCCCCCACCCCCCCCCCCCCCCACCCCCCCCCCCCCCCACCCCCCCCCCCCCCCACCCCCCCCCCCCCCCACCCCCCCCCCCCCCCACCCCCCCCCCCCCCCACCCCCCCCCCCCCCCACCCCCCCCCCCCCCCACCCCCCCCCCCCCCCACCCCCCCCCCCCCCCACCCCCCCCCCCCCCCACCCCCCCCCCCCCCCACCCCCCCCCCCCCCCACCCCCCCCCCCCCCCACCCCCCCCCCCCCCCACCCCCCCCCCCCCCCACCCCCCCCCCCCCCCACCCCCCCCCCCCCCCACCCCCCCCCCCCCCCACCCCCCCCCCCCCCCACCCCCCCCCCCCCCCACCCCCCCCCCCCCCCACCCCCCCCCCCCCCCACCCCCCCCCCCCCCCACCCCCCCCCCCCCCCACCCCCCCCCCCCCCCACCCCCCCCCCCCCCCACCCCCCCCCCCCCCCACCCCCCCCCCCCCCCACCCCCCCCCCCCCCCACCCCCCCCCCCCCCCACCCCCCCCCCCCCCCACCCCCCCCCCCCCCCACCCCCCCCCCCCCCCACCCCCCCCCCCCCCCACCCCCCCCCCCCCCCACCCCCCCCCCCCCCCACCCCCCCCCCCCCCCACCCCCCCCCCCCCCCACCCCCCCCCCCCCCCACCCCCCCCCCCCCCCACCCCCCCCCCCCCCCACCCCCCCCCCCCCCCACCCCCCCCCCCCCCCACCCCCCCCCCCCCCCACCCCCCCCCCCCCCCACCCCCCCCCCCCCCCACCCCCCCCCCCCCCCACCCCCCCCCCCCCCCACCCCCCCCCCCCCCCACCCCCCCCCCCCCCCACCCCCCCCCCCCCCCACCCCCCCCCCCCCCCACCCCCCCCCCCCCCCACCCCCCCCCCCCCCCACCCCCCCCCCCCCCCACCCCCCCCCCCCCCCACCCCCCCCCCCCCCCACCCCCCCCCCCCCCCACCCCCCCCCCCCCCCACCCCCCCCCCCCCCCACCCCCCCCCCCCCCCACCCCCCCCCCCCCCCACCCCCCCCCCCCCCCACCCCCCCCCCCCCCCACCCCCCCCCCCCCCCACCCCCCCCCCCCCCCACCCCCCCCCCCCCCCACCCCCCCCCCCCCCCACCCCCCCCCCCCCCCACCCCCCCCCCCCCCCACCCCCCCCCCCCCCCACCCCCCCCCCCCCCCACCCCGGCCAGCATGGCCAATTGGCCATGCTGGCCGGGGCTGATGGGAATTGTAGTTCCTGAACATCTGGAGAGCCGCAGGTTCCCTACCCCTGGTCTAGATGTTTTCAGGAGGTACATCAGTGGTCAAGGTAGATTACCTGTGTGTTTTCCAGGGAATTTTGGGTCTAAGAAAGTTCTCCAGCTAGGAAAGAAATCTGCTCTCCTTCCTTCCAAATAAATTTGAACATTGCAAGAACATCGCAAATTAATGTGAACATTGCAAGTGTTTTCATATGCCTTCCAGCTGTTGAGAGGTGTTAGGGGATGCTATCATCTGTTTCTAACCTTTGTTTCCTTTCAGCTGTGTTATTATAATGTTTGGGGCAAATATTGATCTCATGTGAGTTCAAACCTCCGATTCTTCACAATCACTAATTCATTTAAATGGTTGTATCCTTCTTCTCAGAGTAAATATTGCACACGGCTTAACTGACAATAAAAAGGTGAGAGCAGGAGACACTGACAGGTTCAAAGGACATTCAAATCGAATGCTCATTGTTTTTATTCTAATTCATTTATAGCCCACTTTGTTCCCCAACAGGGACCTAAAACAGCTTACATTATTCTCCTCCCCTCCATTTTATCCTCTCCACAACCCAGTGTTTGGTGTGTTGTGGCCTCAACAGGGGAAGGGGTTTTAGGAAAGGGATTCTCCACCAGCTGCTAAGAATGTAACGGCACACTTTTAGGTTTTTAAGTAGCACAGGGGAATAAAACTCATGTTGGCAGTGAGAGGTTGGCCAGAGGGGATATTTGGGACTGTATAATACGGGGAAGGGATTCTGGCAAAGAATATTCCACAGAGAAACGCAAGAGTCCAATTGAGTTTAAACGTTTTATATGAATTTAGTTCAAAAATACACACATACAGTAAGGCACAAGAGCGCATACATTCAAGTTCCTAGTATATAAGTAGGTTTGAAAGATAGATTTGGAAGATAGAGAGGGAATGGGGGTTTGCAGGGTAATATGTTACCTAACGATTCTTAAGAGTAGATGAAGTAGAAGGCAGGGATTCCACGCCAGCACAGAAACCCAATGAAGGATGAATTCGTGTCTCAACACTGACCAGACCAAGGGAGGTACAGGCTAGTAATGAGCAAGGTGCTCCAGGTGAACTAAACCTTTATAGGGTAGATCGTTCTTTGGCGGGAAAGGGAACCAATCAGAGTAAGTTTCGTTTCTGCAACATCTGTGCTGGATTTGGGGTGCTGATCTCAATGAGTCAGCTCACCTACTGCTAACCCCATGACAATAGGGCCAGAATTACATTGTTAAGCTAAATGAGGGAGGGTTGCAATGCTCCCATGCAGATTAACCTTGTAGGGTCACTGCCCAAGATATTCAGATTTTAGCTGAGACCTTTGGACCTGGGAGAGGTAAGAGGCTTTTAGGAGAACCATTACAAAGGAGGGGGAAATGCAGAGCAGTATTTGCTGCTGACCTGTGTTTCCGAGAGAGATAAATACAGTATCTGCTGGCAGGGTGACTTTCCATATCCTTTGTCTTTAACAGTTCCTATAGCAAGGTGTGGTAATCAAGCATGCTATTAACTCAAATGAGACCTTCAGGCTGCCAGGAGTAACTCATTATTTTAACTTAGCTTTTGTTAAGGCAGTTTTGAACTTTGGCTTGTGGTCATGTGACCATGCGGCTACCTACACCCAGAGGAGTGTTTTCCCACCTGGCTTTTGCCAATATGGTTTTAAAGCAAAATATATTTACTAATATTATTCTGGGGGTCCTTTGGGTCGTTACAGGTGTGTCTGTAACTGTGTCTGTAACTGGCCTGTGGTCACCTAGCAAACTTCCCTGGCACAATGGTGATTCGAACCTGGGTCTCCCATTTCCTGGTCTGTCACTGTAACCATGTGACTTTCAAAGCAGTAACCCAGCAACATGACACTGAATTATCTGCTCCCCCCCCCATTTTGTTTAATTGTGGTTCATTAGAATCTTATTGCTGCTGGTTTGTGCTTTCAGTGTAATTTTAATCTTTTTCCTCAGTGTTATTGACTTTTTTAAACATGTTGCCAATGACTTAAAGCAAATTTTCATTTAGAAAGCCAAGAGAAAAACTATTATTCCAATAAAAAAAACAAGGGCCCATTCCGCACAGACACTTTAAAATGTTTTGAGGCAGAAAATAAAATGTTTCCTCTGTGGAGTTTCACAGTTTTTACCGGAAAACATTTTATTTGCAGCCTCAGAACATTTTAAATGAATTCCCTTTGAAAACGATATTTTAGTGGAAACATTTTCAACATGGCTTCATTCGCCTTTGTGGTCTGTTTAAGACATTTCCCATACTTCTCTGTGGCCCTTTCCCCACTTACCCTTGTCGGAGGGTTGCTGCGCGCAATTCACAGCGCGCACAATTCCTGGCTCGCGCCCCGGCTTCCCCACGACCCCGCGCTCCGTGCGTGGTCATCAAAAGGCGCCATTTGAAAAGGCGCCAAGAATTATGCGCTGAGGGAGAGTGAGGGAGGCACCGTCAGGGCGGCTGCGTTCTCGCCGCCCCTGAAGTGAGGAGTGCAGCTGGACCTCGCGCTACTTTAGGAGAGTAGCGCGGGGCTTAAGGTAAGTGGGGAAAGGGCCTGTGTTGCCTTTTTTTCTGCTCACTGCATTCTCCCTCGCCTATTTCTGGAGCATTTGAGCAGAGTTGCCTCAGTGTTGGGGGGGGGGGGAATTTTCCAAAGTATGGAGTGTGGAAGGCACAGAGAATTTCAGCCCCCTGAAGCAGCAGTTCCTCGACGCTCAAACAAAGAGGCAAGAATCACAGAACGGCAGCCAAGAATCATATCGAGGGGGTGAGTGTGAACATTGATCATGGTAAAGGTGGGGTATTGAAAACATTTTAGAAACATTTTCAGGGATTTGTGCAGAAAGAGCCAAGAAGCTACATTCTGCTGAGATGGTCACAGCTCTGGGTGGAAAGGCCCAGTTCATCTCTTAAACAAAGTGTGTCACTCAAGTTCAGAACCACGAAGTTTGGTGTATAAACATAGTCAGAGTGGACCATCAAGCATTTTATAAGTTGAGCCCAAAGCACTCTGAAATTGAGAGGCACGGGGTTGCCAGCTCTGGCTTGAAAAACTTCTGGAACGTTGGGGGTGCTGCCCAGAGGGGAGTCGGGGAGCAGAGGAATGTCAGTGGAGATGTTATGCCACAGGGTCCACCTTCCAAAGCTGGCATTTTATCCAGAAGAAGCAAGCGGCAGGGGACCAGGGAAGTGGCGGCATTGGCTGACTTCATGCATTTCATGCCTTCGTGAAACTCTATGGTAAAATAATAGCATTTTGTGGGATTCATAGAGAGACCCATTACCACTTGGAAGTGATGTCAGGAATCTAGCAATCACCAAAAACTATAGAGCTCCAGCCAGTTCCTAACAAAGCATGATGGCGCTTCTGGGTTTTCCCAGAAGTGACATCATAGTGTTACCCACTGCCAGGGGTAACTAGAAAGTGATTACAGAGTGATTTCAGCTTTGGCAGCAGTGAGTGGATGCAGAGGCAGGCTGCCTTCAGAGCAGAGGTTCTTTATTGTGATTTCAAGCTCTTTCCAGGCCAGACTGCCCAGTACAGAATGAAACACAGCCCTTTTTATACAGTTTTTCACCCAATCAGAGGAGGAAGGGGGCAGTCCCCTGCCACATAATACAGACACTCTAAAACAAAGAGGAGGAAGACAGTCTTTTGTTTTTGCTGATGGGATTAAGTCCCAGAAGAAAAGGCTGCCAATGAATCTTGAGATCCTAGAAGTGGAAACTTCAATAGTCCAATGGGTCTTGAGATCCTAGAAGTGAAAATTCAAATAGTCCAATGGGAAGTAGTGTGATGTCCTCCAAACGGCCAAGGCACTCCCTTTGTAAGTCCAAAAAAGGTCTTTTGTTGAGGCGCTGATGTTCCTATCAGATTGTAAGAAGGAGTTGTCCTTACTTTGCATTTTCTGATCTACTTCCTTGTTACCTAGCTAAAGTATAATCCTAAACATTTGGCAAATAATAAATCCAACACTGAGGGGCTTACATTAAACCTTAAAAGGGACAAAGGCAAGAAGGAAACCATGTGAAATATCAGCACATTTGTATATACATGTTCTTTCTAGGACTTGTGGAGGCTTTTGGACAACACTGGTCTCTTTGCTCTGATCCTTAGCCAGTGTAGTTCAGTGGCAGGCTCAGGAAAATATTTTTCCTATTTTCCTGCTGGTAACAATAGCATCAGCTGACACTATCTCTGGCCCCTTGACCTCTTGCTAGGTTCTTAGGGGGGCCAGGTAACCCTAATTCCCACTGGCATTTCCCGTTCTAGCCAACAGATTTTGGGGGAAATGAGGAGCATGGTTTTTGCAACAGGTGTAATGGAGGCTACCATCCTCATGATATTCCTGATGGAACCTGTGAGGTTAAAATCAGGTTATTTTAAACGTGAAGAGTCCAAACTGAGCCTAGGAAAACTTGCTAACCATTCCAGAACTGCTGAAGGCTTTCACAGCGAGATTCAATTGGACACGGTGTGTAACAGACTTCTCTCTGTGATACTCCTCTGAAGATGCCAGCCACAGAAGCAGGCAAAACTTTAGGAACAAGATCTACCAGACCACGGCCACACAGCCCGGAAAACCCACCACAACCATTGCAGAACCGTTGCTATCCAATCCTCCACCCCTACTTTGAAACTAAGATTGTTGCATTCCTCTTTAGCATAATAATAACTCACAAGTCCCAAACAAGAACAGCCAAACATTTGGAAAGTGGGGATTAGATCAATTCGGAAGCCTGGACAGTCTTGAGACTGCAGCAAGCCGTTAATTTTCTTGCTCCGAGCCCAGACATTTTAGCGTTTGGCACTTTAGGCTTCTTAATTTTGCAAGATTTATTCTTTTTGAATCCCGATCCCACAATCCTTTCTGTGCTCAAGTCCTATTCAAGTCTAGCAGGAGTGGTGATAATGGAAGATTTATTCCTCTAATTTTCTGCAGGAGGCAACTCAAAAGGAAGTATTGTTTCTAGACACGATTTACACCAAAAGCTCCGGGTCTCATTGCCTCTCCATTTTAAAATACCATGAATCCCCATAGAAGTTAAGCTAAGGGGGGTTTTTTTGTGTGTTTTTAACTGAAATCAGTAATAGGATTGAGGGTAAGGAACAAAGAACATTTTTGTGCTTTCTTTCCATCTCCCCTCCTCCTTCTCTCTCTCCCCTGACACACACAGACCCACACATAAACACACACGTTTTGAAAGCTACGGATATACACAATACTGCATATACACATAACATACAACAATATATACACTACTGTTTGCCTCCAACAAATATATGGAAAGGAGGCTGGCTATAAACTGTGTAAAATGTTTGTGTGGGGGTGTGTGTGTGTTTTTGCAATAGAAGTTTTCTTTTTTAAAAAAATGTTTGCTTTTGCAAGTTCATTAGAGGTCCTAAGTAATTCCTTTCTTTTTTCTTTTTGCATCTGCCAGTAAATTGCCAGTCACAGAAATAACAGACTGAAAATGTTTATCAGGGGTGGGTGGGTTTGATTTAGCTGCTCTCAAAGTCAGCTCGGGCAGTAGAAGGCAAGGGGGTACGGCCCATGTTGTACTGAAACTTTATTTTGGTAAAGAGAACTGATTTGGGAACAAGAAGTTGTTTGCTGCGAAGAGCCTAGATGCCTCGTCCTCACATGAGAAGGTCGTTTCCAAGCTGCCGGCACACAAATCTCACGTACAAACTGAGTTCATCTCGGGATGTTCAGCTGATATGTTTGAGAGTCAGCTCCTCCTGTCTTCACAAAGGGTGCATCCTGGCTGGCTTGCTCCCAGAGCCTCCTGTCTGGCCAAAACAAATAAAGCTCCCTCTTTGATAGACTCCTGGTGTGTCACCCATGAAGATGCCTGATGCTGAATCAGACCATTGGTCAATCAAAGTTAGTATTGTCTACTTAGGTTGGCAGCAACTCTCTACGGTCTCTTTTCCCTCACTTACAACCTGGTCCTTTGGAGATGCTGGGAACTGATCTTGGGACCAGAGGTGTATGGGGGGTGGGGGAATGGCGCCTGGGGACAACACCTCCTCCGAGTACCACCCCTGTCCCCGCACCCCCTTTGTCCACTGCAGAGCTTCACCCCCCTCCCCCGCGTCCCTGGAGGCCGGCTGCTGCTCTCCCCAGGGCCTGGGGAGGGCAGAAGCTGGCCTGCAGGGCGGCTGGGAGGGGAGTCGAACACTGCAGTGGACGGCTTGGGCGCATGCTGTTTCATCAAGTGGGGGGGCGTCCGCCACCCCACCATGTGACCAAAAGGCAGGCGCTCGGGGACATGTCCCTAGGGCAGTACGCCTCTGCTTGGGACCTTCTACCTGCCAATCAGGAGCCCTGTTACTGACCCATGGCCTCTCGAACTCGGCATTGGAGGCCGGCAATCCTAACTACATACTTGGAAGTCACCAGTAGGGTTACTGGTGAACCGAGATAATCCCAAGCTGATGGCAAAGTGCTTTCTTTTAAACCAAATGACTGAATCCAAGTTGCCAGAACTCTTGCCTCCTGATTTACGACATTTGATTTTCCACGCTGCTAGAGTGCGACAAATATAATTCACTATTCTCTGTGTTATGACTGAAGGATTGGTCTTTTGAGCGTGGACACAGAAAGAAGAATACAGGAAGGTGATCCCTGTACAAGAAGAAATTGGTGTGAACTACAACAAGATAAATGTAGCTTCCTAAATTTCCAGTATGCTGCCTGGCACGGAATTTCTCTCGAGTCCCATCCCAGCACCTGCTGAAGCCTGATATTCTCTTTTGGAAGTGGGTTTTGATTTAGATGATACCAGCTACCATCATTCAGCTATGTCAACCTGTAGTCCTTGGAACACATAAGTGTTTCTGATGATGTGCAACTTTAAAAACAAATCTACACCTATAAATCCAGTAGAGGGAGGCATTACATAGATGTGGACAGCCAAAGACAAGAATTGCCTTTATATGTTTTCAGTCAATAATTTGATCTGAGTCCATAAACAAATATGTATCTTTCTATTTTAAGAGTTGGTCTGAGGTGCAAGATTGCTTAAGCAAAAGCTGGCTTTATAAAAATATGGGTCTTTTATTGCTAAATGCAGCTCATGTTGATCCCAGAAACTTGTGTTGTAGAAGACAGCTTGTGTTGATTCCAGAAAATTTGAGTAGCACATTTTTCGAAGAAATGTCCTCTGTGCAAATATCTGTTCCCTGTGTGGCCTTCACATTATTCTGTTTGAGAGATCATGGTTATTTAAGATGTCAGGAAGGCGGCAGGGCTACAGTCTGATCTCATTGGATCTCAAAAGCTAATCACAGCCAGTACTTGGATATAGGGAGTCCAGTTCCAGGTGGGAATCCGAGATTCTCTGGGATTTAGAGCTCATCTCCAAACTAGAGAGATCAATTTCCCTGGGAAAAAATGGCAGCATTGGAGGGTGGTCTCTATGGCCTTGTACCCCACTGAGGTCCCTGTCCTCCCCAGGGTCCACCCCCCAATTTCCAAGAGTATCCCAACCTGGATCTGGGCCCCCTACCCCCCATCCCCCACTGATGGCTGGGGAGACCTGGAAACTCAGATGAGAGGCTACTGAGGAAGACTCTGCCGAGGACGGCAATAGCAAGCCGCCTCTGTTTCTCACTTTTTAAAAAATACATATATTTTAATTGGTGTTTTATAATAATAAAATACAAATATCATTTAATAGATCACAAAGAAGAAGCAATACATAGTTTCTCCATATCTAAATAAAGAGAGAGGTCAGTAAGGAAAGAAAGGAGAAAAAAAATAACACAGTTATACTTATAATCAGAATTTAACCAAAGTATATAATCTCTCAATAATCCTACCTCTTCCATTACTCCATTCCCTCCCTAAAATACATAATTGGAGATGGTTATGTTTGCTAATGCTTAAAAACATATATTTCATTTACAGGGAGCAAAAACCTCTCCTCCTTCCTCTTCCCTCTTACTACACCCCGTGTACTAACACCCCCCCCCCCCGACTTCCCCTACAGACTTAATGGTATTTAAAATATCTTTTCATAACCCTGAACTACTACTATCAATATTTACTCAACATACTACTATATGTTTATTATTATCTCATCAATTTACTCAGTTACTTTGGTCCCAATTACTGTTCCTGCTTTTTTCTTCCCTTTGTTAAATTCATTATTAGTAAATTCGATTTTTCATAATTTATTTTAAATCCAGCAACTTTTCCCTATCTTTCAATTATTTCTTTCAACACATTCATTTTGTTTTTTGGATTGTCTAAAAATATTACCAAGTCATCTGCATATGCTCTGAGTTTATAATTGTTACCCTTAACTTTGATCCCTAACAATGACTCTTTATTTTTATATTTTGTATCAATACCTCTATGGCTATAATAAACAGTAGTGGTGATAGTGGACAACCTTGTCTAGTTCGCCAGCCTCTATTAAAATTTTCCATAAATTCTGTATTTATTTTAATTTTGGCTGTTTGGTCGTGGTATATATTGTATTCCAAAACTTTCCCCGTATACCCATTTTGAGTAATGTCAATAACATGAAAGACCAATTGACTCTGTCAAAGGCTTTTTCCACATCCAGAAAACAAAGTGCCATTGGTAAACCTGATGTTAGGTTCAAATATTCAATAATATTTACTAAGATTCTTACATTATGTTTGATTTGTCTCTGGGGTAGAAAACCTGTTTGTTCCTCTGAAGTATAACCATTCATTATTTTCTTAAGTCTACTAGCCAGTACATTTGTAAAAATTTTATAGTCTATGTTCAATAATGAAATAGGTCGGAAATCTTTTGACTCATATATATCCTTCTTTCCTTTTGGTATTAATGCAATATTGGCTGGTTTCCATGAATCTGGAATGTCTTTTCCTTCCATTATTTTGTTCATGAGGGCAGAGTATGTCTTTGTAATTTTTATAATATACTGCTGATATCCCATCTGGACTGGGTGTTTTGTTTTTTAACACTTTAATTACCTCTATTATTTCTTTTGTAATTGGTTTATCTAACTCCTCTCCATCTGTTTGTGAAATTATACATTTTGCTGATCTAAATATTCTTTGATATGGGACATTTTCTTTCTGATATAAATTACTAAAATAATTTTGAAAGATTTTCTGAATTTTCTCTGCATCCATAATAGTTTTAGTTCCATGTCTCAATTTCAAAATAAAATGTTTTTCCTTTTGTTTTCTTATTCTAGATGCCATCCATTTCCCCGGTTTATTTCCTGAGAAGAATTGTCTCTGTTTGAGGTAAATAATTTTCTTCACCATTTGATTGGTTAAATATGTCTCCATCTGTTGTTTAATTATTCTAATCTGTTTTTCTAACTTCTTATTTCTACTTACCAATAGTTCTCCTTCCATTTCTTTTAATTTCTTCTCTAAGTCTAATAATCTCTCTCTCTTTTTCCTCCTTAAAATTATCTCTTATAAAGTAGCCACGTATCACTGCTTTATGTGCTTCCCATATTACATTATCTTCTTCTATCGTACCTGAATTAAGCTCCCAATATTCTTGTAAACTCTTCTCTATATTAGTTTTGACTTCTTTATTTAATACGAGCCAATCTTTCATTTTCCAATCCCAACTGCTTTTTCTCTCCTATATCCCATGTTATTAAGTTATGGTCTGATAAAATCCTGGTCTTTATATTTATATTCTTTGTCTTCATACAGGTTTCTTTTCCCGCCCAGATCATATCAATCCGAGAATGTGTCTTGTGTCTATTAGAATGGAAAGTAAAATCTTTTGCATCTCCTTCCTTCTCTCTCCAAACATCCACCACCCCCATATTTTTAACTAAATTAAAAAACGTCTCTGATAATTTAGTATCATTTTTAAGTTTCTTGTTGGATTTTTAGTTTCTAGAATTTTTATTTATAGTGGATTTATCCAGTTGTGAATTCACTACCCCATTAAAGTCTCCTAACAGTATCCATTCTTTGTCATCTATGGTTGCTAGTTTGTTACTGAGATCCTTATAGAATCTATTTTTAGTTCATTAGGTGCATAAATACCCAAAAGTACTATCCTTTTTTGAAATATAGATACTTCCACCCCTAAGAATCTTCCTTCTTTGTCAGAAATTATTTCTTTTGGATTCAATTTTTCATTAATGTATAGCACCACCCCTCTCTTTCCCCATGGCTCGCATGAAATAACTTGCCTAATTTTTTTTATTTTCTATATAATGTTCATCTCCTTTTTTAATATGTGATTCCTGCAAACAGGTGATATGGCTATTTTCATTTTTTAAGTATTGGAAAATCTTTTTCCTTTCCCCCCCCCAAATTTAACCCATTAACATTCCAGCTTACAATTTTAACAGACATATTTTACCTTATGTGTGTGAGCAGCCGGCAACGTCATCTGCGGTTTCCAACTTCTTAATGAACATTTGTGCTCACTGAACATCCACGATGTTGACTCTCTTTTCTTCAAACTTGAATGATACCCCTTCTGGCGCTACCCAGCAGAAAGTGATGTTTCTGGCTCTTAATGCATCTGTCAAATCACTATAGTCTTTTCTCTTACGGCAAATTGCAACCGGAATTTCTTTCAGCACTATTATATCTCTTCCTGCACATTGCAGTTTGTTTTAAGCTTGCGCTCTCAGAACCAAGTCGCGTGTGTATTTGCAGACACATTTCACCGTAACCTCTCTTGGCAATCATCTGTCTCTGGCTATCTTCGAGTTTATACTGTATGCCACATCTATTTCTTTCAATGCTTCTTCTTTTGTCATATTCCAAACAGGTGCTAAGAGAGATGCCATCTTTCCATATAGTTCTTCCTTTTCTTCTTCCGGTATTCCTCTCATTCTCAGGCAATTTTCTTTTAATTGGAATTCCAGCATCTCCGACTCATCTCCCTGCCGGTCAACTTGTGTTTGTAGAGTGTCCATTTGGCCTTTTACATCTTTAACTTGTGAGATATTGTCTTTTAGGATGTTACTGACATGGTTTATCTTTTCTTCAAGTTTCTTAATTTGAGTCAGTTCTTGTTTTATTTCCATCAACTGATTGGACTTTTCTTTTTGTTGAATTAGAAGTGATTCCATCATTTTTTCCACTTTCATATCGTTCTCGTGTTGCCTCTCTGGAGTAGACAGATTGTGAGGAACCTCAAAGGACACGAAATATAGCAACTGAGTTCAGTTCTTTATTTCATAAACTTCAATGATCACAATACACGGAATGCGGATTCTGACCTTCCCGGGCTCAAACTGTCGCTTTTACGGACAAAACAGCCCCTCCCCAAACTCCCAAGCACAATTCCCACGACAGAGCGAAAACAAGCTTCAAACACAAATGATAAGCGCAGCAAGGTTAAAGGCGGCAACCATCCCGGGCACACAGCCCAGAACGTGGAATGTGCCAAGGCCGAATTGGCGGGACAGAGAATCACATCAACCCCCATCCTTACACAGATCAATAGTGGTCTGAGTTTTTAAGAATTTTTCCACGCCGTTTTTCTTTGCATTTGCCATTTTAAAGTTCATATATTTAGCGTTCTTGTAAAAATAGGTATTAAAAAGTTTTTTGTATCTGTCTCCTTCTTTGTTTATCTTCTTCTGTATCCTTTTGCTATCTGTGTGGTGTTCTGCTTCGTTTTATTATCGTCTCAGTCTCTCTCCGTTTTGTTGCACTTCCTGGTTTCTTTTAACGGTCTCCTTATTTCTCCGTCATAGGTTATACCCCAGGAAGTAGTTATATGTCACCAGCACTCCCAGACATCCTTTGCGGCTTTACATAACCCTTCCTGGCATTTTGCCACCAATCTTTTAAAATTTCGTTCTCTCCGCTACTTTCAACAGGTAAGTAAAATGACTTTAACGCACAGTTTTATTTTACTTTCTTCCTTTTTCTTTAATATTGTTATGATTTGATAAGCTCCGAACCGCAATCTCCATTGTTTCCACTCACCAAGCACCTGGAACACACAGAGCTGTTTTTTCACAAAATTTCCTCTTTCATTCAATGTTTACTCTTGTTTCCAGTTCAGGTATTTTTCTGTTGGGCTGAGATTTTTCAAATTTCCAATTTTTATTTTCCCTTCTGCGTTTTCTCAGCTGCTCGTCCCGGCTGCCCATCCTTCTCTTCACAGCGTTTTAGATCTTCGGTTAACTGTAGTCCCATTGGTCCCCTCAGACCTGCGTGGCAGCTGCAGCCCCTTCTACGCGTCTTGTCCCCACGTTTGGAACAGCAAAAAAAGTCCTCCACACACTGCTCGGTGTCAGGACCATGCCTGTCAGTATCTTGATATCTCGCTGTGTGTGATTTGCAATTGTTTTCCTGTTTCCCTCTTCCCTTCCTAGCAATCTCCTGGCGCCAGCCCATCTTCAAAGAGGTGTGAAAGGTTCCCAGGTTCTTTGTAGCTTTGCATAGAAACTGTAGTGGGCATTTGGTGTGGGGCGAAACGGGGGGGATTAAAGGATATAAGTCCTGGATCTGAGCTCTCTAGCTCAGATCCTGCTATAAATTGTTACTCTTCGCATCACCTGGAATAAACTGCTTTTGGACCTTCCTACAGTCTCTGTTATTTCCACGTTCGAGAGTCTGACTTGGAGGATATTCACACTGAGAGTCTGACTTGGAGGATATTCACACTGTGGGTAATGTGCTATCATCTCACGGACCTGTGATGGCAGCCACGGTCGAGCTGGAAGTCTGTTTCTCATTTTTTGAGGCCCCATAAGTCAGTTGTGACTTGACAGCAGGTACATATCTAGTTACTGAGGCTCTCATTATGTCCAAATTGCCCTGTTGCATCAGACCTAAAGTCCTGTTTCTAGCTACAGCCAGCTAGATGTCTCTGGGAAGCTCTCAATGAGGGCATAAAGGTGACAGCTCTGTCCCCTGGAACTGGACTAAGAGAGTTACTTGCCTCTGTACATGGGAGATCCCATCAAACTCTTGTGACAAACATTTCCTGATAGACTTGGCAACAACCAGTTGGCTCAGAATGGAGTGTGGATTGTGCCTGGTTTCCATACATTTGTTTCTCAAACAAAATTATTTTTTGTAGTATTGACTTTTGTAAATTCCTCCTGCATTCTTTGGACCAGGATGTAAAACACAGGACCCGGCCTGGAATGAACATGAATGCAGCTTTTGCATGCAACTCTGTGGCCCTGACAATGAGGGAAGAGCACAGATGGGAACGTCCTGGGAAGCACTGCTTCATTGTATGACACTGCAGAGGACCCCAACCACATTGAACCTCTGGGCAATTTTGAGACTATAAAATAACTGCCATGGGGGGCTAACCTCATCCTCCCCCATGTACTTTTAAGTTAGGTGGCTTGAGCAACTGAAACATTCAGATGGAGGGAGGAGGAGCAGAAGATTTCTGTCTTTAGAAGAGATCGACAACATTTCCAAATAGTTGGGTAGGTGCTTGATCCAACTAATATTTATCCAGTTGATAGTCTATAAATAGAGAGAAAGAGGTACAATACAGTCTGATCACGTCCAGTCTCAGAAGCTTAGTAGGATCAGTACTTGGATGGGAGACCACCGAGGAAGATTCTGCAGAAGGCGGCAGTGGCAAACTACCTTTGCTTAATCACTTGCCAAGAAATCCCCTTGCTGGGATTGCCATAAACTAGTGGTGACTTGATGGCACTTATATACATAGTGTCATGATTGCCGTGAAAACCCATGAAAGATTGCTGTGAAAACCCTACAGCAGTGGTGGGATTCTATTAATTTATCTACTGGTTAGCCCCCTCCCTCACTGGACATGCCCCCCACCACTTGTTCCCCCCACCCTGCCGCCCCCCACCATCCACCATCCACTTACCTGGCTGCTGTGGAGGAATGTGGCTGGCCCAGCTGGGGCCTTTTCCTCCACCTCACCACCTTTTCGATGTTGGACTGCCGGGGGGAGGCAAGAGATGGCAGCGGCTGCAGCTTGGCCCACGAGCTGCCAGGTGGGCTGCCCCGCCACCAAAGGGGCCAGCCTTCTTCCACCAGCCAGCTGCCAGAGGCGACTGGCCTTGGAGTGGGCTGTGTGGCCCAGGGGGGACTTTCTCTGGCATTGGAGAGCGGGCCATGTGCCTCTGGGCTGGTGGCACAGCCTTTGGAGGAGGCCTACTCATGCCCGGCTGCTCCAGGGGAGGGGGAGCGGGGGGGCTTCTAGAGCGAGGGGGCTTTTAGAGCCCTGAAGCATCCCGGCGGCTAGGTACCTGGCTGCTCCAGAGCTCTGAAAGCCCCCTCGCTCCCCTCCCCTAGGGTGGTGGGATTCAGCCAATTCGGTAAACTCCGCAAAAAAATATCTAATGGTTCTTCTGAACCGGTGCGAACCGGCTGAATCCCACCACTGCTACAGAGTCACCATAAACTGGCTGTGACTTGATAGCACTTTTTGCTACTGTTCCTGCACCCGCCAAGATTGTTGTTCTACTAATGGTAGGTAGGATGCACCAAACTCGGCTATTCAGTAATTGCCTTACTTTCCGTCTGCTACACTACTTCGTTCCACTTAATCTCACCCCACACTTCCTGTGTTGAATTCCTTTACATTTTGCTCAGCTGGATCTCCACATTTTTAGTCTTCTGTCCATAATCCAGGTCTCCCCTTGGTTCTGATTACAAACTTGAAGGATTTAGCTGGAATTTAAATAGTAATATAATATGAATGCAATAGCTGGAACAAAAAAAAAAGCTCATGGTATTCTGAAACCATTGCAAACTAAACTATAGTGCAATGAGCTGGGGATGAAAATGGATGCTGAAAACAGTTTGAAACACCTCTCTGCTTGTGTCTGTGAAGAGCTGTCAAGTCACAGTCTGAGGGGTTTCCAAGGCAAGTGAGAAGCAGAGGTATTTTGCTGTGACCTTCCTCTGCAGTCTTCTTTGGAGGTCTCCCTTCCAAGTACTGACCCAGCTTAACTTCTGAAATCTAACAGACCTATCTATACCACCATGCCAACTTCTCTCCTCTTCTCTGCTTAACACAAGCTAATTCTTCACACACACGCATCAGCTTAAATCTCTGATCATCCTATCCAGGGAATCTTCACCTTTAAAGCATGGAATTGAACTTTCCAGAGCTCTTTGAAAGGAGGAAGAACTTCTAGCTGAATCAGATGCCAAAATATTATTGCAGGACTTGCCCCCCATTAAAAAGAAACTCACTTTTCACTTCTTGGCTTCGAGTCAAAAGCCTCTTTCTTAAAGGAGGTGCTGAAAAAGTGTCTGGGTATTAATTTGTATTTGTGGGAGATTTTAGTACTGTTATAAATCACGGTAAATCACAAATCGGGCTTTAAACAGGAGGAGCCCTTAAAATACCTTTTTATTCTTTTTATATATATTTTTGCTGTGTAAGGCTGTGAAAAATGAAAAAAAAATTGGTGGAAATGTAGTTGGATTTTCATTGCCTGCTGTAGGTTCCCTTGGCAGCATTCTGACCTATCAGATGTCTTCCAAATAAATAATGTCAGGCGTCTTGAGTTGTAATGATGAATGAAGCTTTCAGGTTCGCAAAGAAGGGTGTGCTGCAAATCTAGCGTGCTTGTTGGTGGTCTTAATTCCCCTATACTCGTCAATTCCATATAACAACCTTGATAGTAGTCCCAGAGGGACCATCGCACTGTAGGTTCAAGTCCAAATTTGGCATGGTGATTTAAAGCTGGTGGTGCTTTTACTGTATAAATGGTAAGTTCCTCCTGTAGAGAGTTCGCACGGTTGTGACTCTTGGGATGGTGAGTTCCTACAGATTTACTCAGAAGTAACTCTCCGTCAGTCATGGTCCTGCTGTCCCTGCATCGTTTTACCTTTCCCCCTTTTATCCTTGCATCAGCACTGGAACTAGGCTAGGCTGAGAGAATTGTGCTGGCCGAAGAACACCCAGAAATTCCAGGGCACTTTGGGGTCAGGCCTCCCAGATTCTGGTCCCCCACTCTGAACTGTTGGAAGTGAAGGACTTTGCACCTCAATGGCCCTTTCCCCACTTTCCTTAAGCCCCGCGCTACTCTCCTAAAGTAGCGCGGGGTTCAGCTGCCCTCCCCACTTCAGGGGCGGCGAGAACGCAGCCGCCCCGATGCTGCTTCTCTCACGCCCCCTCGACGCTGGCCAGCTGGAATTTCTGGCGCCTTTTCAAATGAGCTGCTTTTCTCGGACGACCCCGCGCTTCCTGCGCTCTCGCAGCGAGGTTCCAATTAGTGGGGAAGCCGAGAAGGCGCAGCGCCGGGGAATTGCCTCACAGCAACCCTCGGGCAAAGGTGAGTGGGGAAAGGGTCAATGACAGAGGGACTATGATCAGGGAGTCAGATAGCTAGAGTGGGTCAAGACAATGGGCACCTTTTCTCTCCTGCTCTGAAACCATCCCTTTGATGTATAGATTGCTACTCCCAGGGAACTTCCTTCCTTCCTGTTTCTCCTCTTCTCTCCCCATCATTCTTGCCCTGACTCCCCCATCTTGCCCTATGTATGCAGAGAGATGCAAACAGCCTCCCTCGCCATCCAGCTAGTTAGATTGGAATAGAGAACCTCTCTCCACTTTTCTATCCAGAATAGAGTTCACTAATAAATTAGTCTTCTTATTCGTTAGAAACTATGAATTGGCTCCGAGCTTCTTTTGTTGCCTGGGTCAGCTCCACTGTGTTTTGCCTCCCTTCACTCTGCTGTAATAAAAAGGTATCTCTTACCAGAGAGAATTACCAACACTAATCACTATGCCCAGTGGTGGGATCCAAAAATTTTAGTAACAGGTTCCCATGGTGGTGAGATTCAAACTGTGGCGTAGTGCCAATGGGGCTGGGCGGGGCATTCCGGGGGCGTGGCCGGGCATTCCGGGGCAGGGCATTCCTGGGCGGGGCTGTGGCAAGGACGCAACCGCTGCGCCGGTCCTTGGGCGGGAAACAAATGCACGCAGGCGCAGGCTGCCACGCACGCCGGTGCAGCTCCTGCTAGACTGCTTCAAGTTCTGCGCGCTACTGCGGAGAGGAGGGGCGTAACTAAGGCAAAAATCATGTGGCAAAATCAACAATTAGTAACCCCCTCTTGGCACACACAAATAATTAATAACCTACTCTTGGGAACCTGTGAGAACCTGCTGGATCCCACCTCTGACTATGCCCTACTGGCCCTCTAGTCCTGTTCACAAGTTACAACGAATGCATGCACAAATTGTGTACAGTGTCCACTTCATTTGTCTTTGCACCAGATTATTCTTGTGGTTTTTTTTGATGCATGTACAGCTGAACAGGTGTGTGCAAACCTCACATTCATCTAGGTACCCATCCCTGGTTTTACTTGTAAAATGAGCATCTGCAGAAGTTTGTAAAGCAAACTGGTTGTTGCGTAAAAACACGGGTGCACATAAATGGGCAGGATGACTGCACTTCCGCTATTAATGTCTGCACAGGACTTCCTCCTGTTTCCTTTCCAGAGACGATACTGATTACTGTTAATATCTCTCTTACCTATCTCCAAATGGCCCTTACCTTGTTTATGGTGTCTTATTGCCACAGTTATGGTCAACTGGAGACCAGCCTCTGCAAAAAGTGGATTCAAGTCCAGGAGCAACTTAGAGACCAGAAAGATTTTTGGGAAATAAGTTTTTGAGAGTCAAAGCTCCATATGTCAGATAGGAAGAAATGGAGGGAAATGGAGGGGAAATGGAGAAATGACAGATTCTTAATTCTAAAACACCTTAACTCTTGGACTGAAATAGCACATATTTACTGTTGTAGGTGGGTCTAAAATGCTATTTATTTTCCCAAGTATTTTTGGACAAGGTGGAATAGTAATCGTTTTAATGAACATAAAAGTTAAACAAACATAATTATGAAGGCAGGTGAGCCAAAGTAGATGTGTGGCTATTTCTACCATCATTTCTTTTTTCAGTTTTTGGATCCTGGCAATACACAAACAAGGAATGCAAGGCAGGAGATTTTGCTATGCCTGGAAAATTGCGTGTATTTCTCCACACAGTACACAGTGTGTATGTGTGTGTGTGTGTTTACTGTTAGATTTCGTTTAGAGTCATGGATATGCCCAGTAGTGTGTGTGAATGCAGTTTATAGAAACTTCCGAAGACATAAATGTAAAAGGTAAAACTGACATTTATTCAAGCATCTTCAGTTCACAGCTTTGTTCCAGGAAAAAGGTAAATAGAAAGAACCCTAGTCTAAAGAGATTACTTTCCCTACGACAAGTGGGCACAACTAACGCGCCATCACGTGTGTGGAGGTGAGAGGATGCTGCAGTGGGAAAGGCCCCACTGAGCAGGTTGCCATTGACCATGCGCTCGGGTCAAAGGCTAGAGCAGAAGTGAAGCTAGCATGGGGAAGAAAGGAAGTTAGTGGGCGGTCTCCTGGCCCAGACAAGGAGGGCAAACAAGAGAGGCAACATCACAGTTAGAGTGAGATACACAGCACCCCCCAGGGTCCAGGCATGCAGAAGTCGCTTATTCCAACATTTACGACCCAGGTGAAAATTTTACAAATTGCCTGGACTGCGCCAGTTAAGACAGCAGGTAGAGTGTCTGAGTGTCTGAGTGTTTGATGTTCCTGAGATTGCCAACGTCAAGTGGAGCCTGAAGCCATACTGGAATTAAAATCGATCTCCAGAATATACAGATCACTTCCTCTGGGAGAAAGGCAAACTTTAGAGGGTGGGGCCAGTGTGGTGTGGTGGTTAAGAGTTGTGCACTCTAATCCGGAGAACCAGGTTTGATTCCTCACTCCTCCCCAAGAGCAGCAGACCCTAATCTGTTGAACCAAATTTAGTTCCCCACACCTAAGCAATCAAGAATATATTACAGTCACTGACCTGTACAAAATTTACAACACAGTTTAACAAACTGAACTTAAAATATTTTTTCATAAGAACATAAGAACATAAGAACAAGCCAGCTGGATCAGACCAAAGTCCATCTAGTCCAGCTCTCTGCTACTCGCAGTGGCCCGCCAGGTGCCTTTGGGAGCTCACATGTAGGATGTGAACGCAATGGCCTTCTGCGGCTGTTGCTCCCGATCACCTGGTCTGTTAAGGCATTTGCAATCTCAGATCAAAGAGGATCAAGATTGGTAGCCATAAATCGACTTCTCCTCCATAAATCTGTCCAAGCCCCTTTTAAAGCTATCCAGGTTAGTGGCCATCACCACCTCCTGTGGCAGCATATTCCAAACACCAATCACACGTTGCGTGAAGAAGTGTTTCCTTTTATTAGTCCTAATTCTTCCCGCCAGCATTTTCAATGAATGTCATTCCTCATAATAATATTCTGTTGACAATAAAATAATCTCAATCACAATAAAAGTTGTAACAAGAGGACAGCTGGAGCCATGTCAACAAACGCAACTCCTTGAGGGGAAGTGCTCCAGGCAACACAACTCACACTCTGGTGCACGTGAGTCAGAGTTCTGGTGTCCCCCCACTAAGGAGATAAGAGAAACATAATTTTATGATATGGTGATGATGTACGGAACAAGCCTCAACTATACAGAATATTGATTATATCTTAACACAAGACCCTCCTCATGATCCACGGGAGGCAGCAAAGTTTAATGCTGATGATGTGAAAGCAAAGTTTATAATTTCACCTACTCAGGGAGAGAGAAGCTGCGCTCATTCTAAGTTGTAAAACAGCTGGCTCCCTATGGAATGCAACACAAAATAGATATTCAATGCAATCGCCAAATTAGATGAGAACTCTCAGAAGAAAGTAACATACCTCAAAAATGCCTCCGAATTGTAGCCTTGATGATGATTTATCAATTATGCAGGATTTAGCATTTAAGATCAGAGACTCTGGATATGAATTTAGAGGTGATAATTTCTAATTGGGAGTCTACTAGCCAGCCAGATTTGAAAATAAAATATCTGTTCTGGAAGCAAAAGACCAACTGGATGTTATTTACGTGATGAAGATCTTGAGTACCAATAAAGAATATCTATTTCCTCCTTAAAACAATATGCCTTGTGTGGACTTTATTCCAAAAGCAGCCTCCCCTTTCCACTGGTCCACAAGCAGCTCATTCTAACATTGTCTGAATGAATCTTCGGCTGGTTCTGGTGGGTTTTCCGGGCTGTGTGGCCGTGGTCTGGTAGATCTTGTTCCTAACATTTCGCCTGCATCTGTGGCTGGCACCTTCAGAGGTGTATCACAGAGGGAAGTCTGTTACACACTGTGTCCAGTGAGAAGGGAATGTTTTAGTGGGGGAATATTGTCCCCAGTGGTGGGATCCTTCCTTCCTTCCTTCCTTCCTTCCTTGCTTCCTTACTTCCTTCCTCCCTCCCTGCTTCCTTGCTTCCTTGCTTCCTCCCTCCCTCCCTCCCTTCCTCCCTCCCTCCCTCCCTCCTTGCTTCCTTGCTTCCTTCCTTCCTCCCTCCCTCCCTGCTTCCTCCCTCCCTCCCTCCCTGCTTCCTTTCTTTTCTATCGCGGTGAACAAAACTGTAAAAGAATTGTGAACAGGACATTGTGATTCCAAACTCATGCAAAGCTTTCAGGGGCAAATTCTACTTGTTATTCTTATGACTTCCCAGATGAGCCTTTCAAAAAGATTTGTGGCTCCCTTTCCACCTTGTCACTGGGGAGATGGAGGAATGTTTAATATTTGATAGCCAAAATTTCATAGTCATGGTTCAAATGTCTCTGTAGCCCCTAGAGATGCTTCTCCACCAAGGTCAATATTTGGTTATCATTTTCCTTTTTCTTGATTTGTTGTTGTTTTGGTGAAATGACT
Source organism: Sphaerodactylus townsendi (assembly GCF_021028975.2). NCBI lineage: Eukaryota > Metazoa > Chordata > Lepidosauria > Squamata > Sphaerodactylidae > Sphaerodactylus > Sphaerodactylus townsendi. The sequence goes on from NC_059425.1 coordinate 193,441,436, forward strand.
TTCAAGGAATTTTCCTAAAAGAAATTCAGAATCCTGCAGTGGTGGTATTTATGGACACAAATAGTGTGCACAGCTATACTACACCTGTACACTTTCTGTATCTGTGCGGTTGTTCAGAGTTACAGTGTGTGAAATTTCAAAGAAGTACCCTGCACTTAAAGAATGGACAAAAATTACCACAAGTGACAACACAAACGTATAGAGTTGCCAGTATTGCTTTGGCAAATGCCAGGAGATTCTGGAGGCTTTACCTGGAGAGAGTAGAGTTCAGTGAAGATATGATGCAACTTCTAGGAATGTCCCCTAATCTCTATGGTAATGATCATTGAGACATAGGAAATCCCTGCAATATCTCCATGGAGACCATTTTCCTGCCATTTTATTCTCTCGCTCCTCATTTTTGCCATGGTTTAGAGCAGGGGTAGGGAACCTGCGGCTCTCCAGATGTTCAGGAACTACAATTCCCATCAGCCCCTACCAGCATGGCCAATTGGCCATGCTGGTAGGGGCTGATGGGAATTGTAGTTCCTGAACATCTGGAGAGCCGCAGGTTCCCTACCCCTGGTTTAGAGTTAACCTGCTTTGTGTATGAAAGACTTAAGTATATGGAGAGTATTATTTGCCTGATTTTTCCCCCTTTCCTGTTTCTGGGTGCCCAAAAAACAGCAAGTAATGCCCGTCCAGCTGCTGACATGGTAGAGGTGATCCCATGAATGGCCAGGGAGTCCATGAACTTTGCTGATGCTTATGTTACCTTATGTGTGTATATTTATATGCATTTGTAATTAATACAGTCAAACCCTGTTAAGGCTTCAGGGAGCTCTGGCCACCCACAGTAACATTTTAATAAGTATTCCCTCTCCCTGCCACATCGGGGTAGTGATTTAACAGGATGGGCATCAGAAATAAGGATAGTCCCAGGCAAGTAGGCTTCATGTGGTGAATATGGAATGTTGCTTCTCTTGGGGCGATTTCGCACTCACCAACTCAACCTAGGTTCTACCTAGGTTCCACCTAGGTACTCCCCTCATCCAGCGAGTTCCACGCGGGTCCGTTCCTGCCCTGCTCCATCCTGCTGTTAAATTTCCGACTCCACCAGGGAGGTACAGTTTTTTCGGTGAACCCAGGTTGAAGCTGGTAAAATGGGGAATCTCCGTCGCCTTGATTCGCCCGTTCAGCCAATCACAGACGAATGTCTTGGCAATGCACGAAATGGGAGATTCGCACCAACGAAAAGCGCACCCCCCCCCCCGCTTCTGTATAGAAGCGACGGCCATGCACATAAACAGAGGGCAGATTACACGCTGCTCATAGCAACGCAGCAGCCTATCAGGAATGAGGAGCGAATGACACCCGGATACCTCCAGGTGACAGAAATCAGTTTACCTGTAGAAAATGCCCACTTTAGAAGGCAGAGTTTATGGTATTGAAGTCCCTCTGCTTCAGGCTGGATCCAGAAACTCTCCCAAGAGCAGAGCACCTTCAGCTGTTTTGCCAGCTGGAGAAGCAGCCTGGCTGGTGCGGGGCGAGGGGGAAGGGGCTGGGGCAATTTTCCACACACCCCGGGCACGTGCCTGGTGCACAGCACACCCCCACCCCCTTATAGTTACGCCTCTGAGTAGGGGTAGCTGTGTTGGTCTGCAGTAGAAGAGTAAGATTTGAGTACCATAGTACCTTAAAGACCCACAGAGTTTCCAAGACATAAGCTTCTGAGAGTCAAGCTCCTTTCAGCAGATATATGACGGGGTAAAAGGCAAGGAATTATCCATCATGCCTTTCCTGAGGCAAATTTTGAAATTCCGGAGGTGAATCTGAACTTAACATTTCTGAAGACCTAGGCCGATTCATATTTTAGGGTCTACAGCAGAAGAACTCTCTCTCTCTCTCTCTCTCTCTCTCTCTCTCTCTCTCTCTCTCTCTCTCTCTCTGAATTTCCCATTAGAACTGCCCATATCTTGCTTGGAACTACAGATTTTGTGCCGATGTGTGTGATAGAAAAAGCAATACTAAAATTTGTTAATATTGCTTTTTCTAATACACATATCTGCACAAAATCTGTTGTAACAATATTAACCAATTTAATAAGGGCGTCATTAATAAGGGCAATATTAACAAATTTAAATAAATTCTGTATGTATGTAAACCCAGTTTGTCCCACCAACCCCAGTTGAGGGGAGAAATTATGGGACCTGGGGGGTAACAAAGTAGAAAGCAGAGGTACCTCCAGCTCACTAGTCATCGCTTTTTAACAATAGGAATGGCCAGGAGGAGGAGGAGGAGGAGGAGGAGGAGGAGAATTCAAATGCAACAGGCAGATGCTCAAATCACCTATAACCAAACACAAGTAGAACTTAAAATAGACGTAGGGTTTGATCAATGAAGAATGAGGGGGAATCAAAGCAGGACACATGCGTAGAAAACTCTAAGCAATGTTAGATTTGAAGATGGGGCCAAAGAAGCCATAAGAGCCGTTAGAACTAATTAGAATTAGAACTAATTAGTTCTAAAGAATTAGAACTAATAAAAGGAAACACTTCTTCACGCAACGTGTGATTGGTGTTTGGAATATGCTGCCACAGGAGGTGGTGATGGCCACTAACCTGGATGGCTTTAAAAGGGGCTTGGACAGATTTATGGAGGAGAAGTCAATTTATGGCTACCAATCTTGATCCTCTTTGATCTGAGATTGCAAATGCCTTAACAGACCAGGTGATCGGGAGCAACAGCCGCAGAGGGCCCTTGCTTTCACATCCTACATGTGAACTCCCAAGGGCACCTGGTGGGCCACTGCGAGTAGCAGAGAGCTGGACTAGATGGACTCTGGTCTGATCCAGCTGGCTTGTTCTTATGTTCTTATGTTTACTGTCTCTCCGAAAGACTCTCATGGTTTCCTTGCTGTGGCTTGACTGGCCGTGATGGTGTCGCTGCGGTTCTTCGGGATTTTGTCTCGTTGCAGATCTCTGGAGGCCGCAGCTGTCTTGAGGTTCCTGCTCAGGTGACTCTGCTGTCTGCCCTCCTGCTCAGGTGGCTTCTTTCTTTGCCTCAGAAAATTTAACTCTTTTCCTCAGAACTCATTTCCCTCCCTCAAAACTCTCCCCACAGCTCCCACGCAGGGACAAAATACTCCTCCCCATAACCCCATAACATGCATACACGCACACACCCTACTTCCGCTCTCCCTCTTACACTCCACAACCCCGCATAATACCTAAACACATTTGCATAAATAAATAAAAGTAGAAATAAGTCAATTAAAATGGCACCGACACATTTAATACCTTCCAGTCCTGCAGAACATGCCCCCCCCCCCCGACAGCCATTTAAGTGACTGTTAATTTGAGCCATTTCACACATACTGCTCAGTCTTCAGTTCAGACCCCCCTGGGCGCAAAATAAAACCTTGCAATGAGCTGCCACCAAAAATTCCACTACAGGGCTGGAGGGAATTTCAGCTCTTTCCATTTAACTTCAATAGAAAGTGCTAGTTGGGGGGGAATCCTTCTTCTGAATTTGTCCAATAACCTATAAAATTGAAATTAGTTCTGGGAGAATAAAGAAATTACAGTTCAGCCCCATTATTTAAAAATATGCTTAATTTTGAAAGGCGTGTGCCAATTTCCAACAACTGAGTTACAGTCCTGGATTCCTTAAAAGATGGGGGTACAGATACCCTCCTATTTAAGACACAGAAATGAGATTGATACTTATTTAGACTTGATGTGTAGTTCTGGTGTACAATGAAAGCAAAGCTTTCTTTTTAATACTAATTTCTGTATGACCCAGAAAAAAAAAGGACCATTTTTTTTCTTTTCCTGGGTAGTTATAAAGAATAAAATTCCACATGTCAACATCTTTGAACAATAGGATGTTGGAAAATATAAAGCAATTTGAGCTTGCATCTCAGTTGACCTAACTGGTTCCCCAAGGAAAGCCCAGTAATGAAAAATTAATAATCCTGCAATATGGGATACTCTGCGAAAACACACACACAGAGCAGAAAAGAGTGAAACACAAGATGTCCCTACACACCTGCTGACACACACACACTGTGTACCAGCTTTCACTGGAAAAGGAACAGTAGAAATGAACCAAATTAGAAAAGTTGGTTTTTAAACCCTGCTTTTCTCTATCCCTCAAAGCGACTTACAATAACCTCCCTCCCCCCCCCCACCAACAAACACCATGTGAGGTTGGTGGAGCTGAGAGAGTTCTGAGAGAATTGTGACTAGCCCAAGGTCACCCAGCAGGCTTCATGTGGAGCAGAAAAAACAAATCCAGTTCACCAGGTAACAGTCCACCACATGTGGAGGAGTGGGGAATCAAACCTGGTTCTCTGGATTAGAGTCCACCTCCTTTCAACCACTATGCCATGCTAGTTCACATGAACTGGTCAGTGTAAGGTTGTTTCGGTTAGCTAGGAGCTTGCTTCAACCTTGGCACTACATTCTTGGTTCTGGGTGTCTTGCCCGGAGCTATCGTTATCTCTTGCTTAGCCTTGCCGCTTACTTGCTTGCTTCTGTCCTGTGTGAACTTGCTCCTGGGAATAGTAAGGTGGGAAAGAAGGTTTGTTCATGTTGGGGTTTTCGCGGGAAAACTCAGCCTGTAAAAAGCGGCTGTTGGGGAGAGTCTGGTTAGAATTCGCATTGTCTGTAGAAGATCATGATTGCCAGATCAATAAAGAACTATTAAGGTTACTGTTGGCCTGGACTTTGCTGATTCCTTACAGTCTGCCCATGCTTCACAAAGGATGCCGGTCACAAAACCTGCATATTCCAGTTGCAAAGTTTAGGGAGGTGATAAACAGGGGATCTCAGAAGTCGCTGCTTCCAGTGGAACAGCAAGGAGAGTCACAAGGATTGGCCTCCAAGGGCCATTCAGACACTGGGCCAATGATATTGCCAGGTTTTCCATTGGTGGAAAAATGAAAGGAGAGCTCCTTTGACCATCAAAAATGTTATGAGGGGAATGATGGGACTTGCATGGAAAAAAAGCCATCTGGGCTGTAGGCTGTAAAAAGGGAGAGATTAAAAAACTGGCTAGATCATGCCCCTAGTGCCCACCTTGCAAAGGACATTACTTCGGGGCGGGGGTCCCCAACCTTTTTGAGCCTGTAGGCACTGTTGGAATTCTGGCAGAGTTTGGTGGGAACAGCCACAAAATGGCTGCCACGGGAGGCCGAACCAACTACAAAATGGCGGCTGCTGCTTACGTTCAGCCACACAGGGGAGATCTTTGTGCTGCAGCTTCTACTGGAACAACTATTTTGAAAAATCTGCAGAGAGAATCAGGAGCTTGCTGGAGAAAAGCCAAACCTGACCACATCTACTTTCTAAAAACACTTGGTGGGTGCCTAGAAGGGTGTTGACAGAGGCACCACGTTGGGGACACCTGCTCCAAGGATGGGTGACTAAACTGGGTCAAACAGCACAGGATAAAGGAATTAGGAACAAAGACCTGATGATGCCGTTATTAGCCGTGCATGACTCTGTTAGCACACTACAGATTTGCAAAGATATGTGCTTTAGGAGAGGGGTGCAAATATAACATTGTCTTTTCTTTCACAACCTCCAACAAAATCATTCATGAAATCTTAAATAAATCTGTGCCTCCGCTCTTATGTCTGGATGAGACTCAGAATTTGACCCTACAGATGTGGAGGTTGCCAATAGACACGCACGGGTGGTCTGACCAGCATCCCAGAGCCTTGGAAGAAATGAAACTAAAGCTCAGCTAAGTCCGGAAGATACTGCAGGGTGGGTTCCGATGGGAGGCTGAAGGTATGTGAGCCAGATGACTGCGTGGGCTCAGAGATGGCTCGGCAGGAATACCTGCATTATATAGCACAGACAAAAATACACTGAAGAGACATCCAAAGTAATGAGCCTGCTTCCTGGCTCCGTGTGCCGCTAGATGTCCGCAAATCTAATGCTGGAGGAATGCTTCTCCAATTCTCTTCCTGGTTCTGTTGAGCACAAACCTTGGCATTTTAAAAAAAAATTGCCACCTTCTTGAGTTGCAACCAAACTTGTCATGTATAGGCCCCACGGCACCTACGAAGTCCGAAGGAGTGAGCAGCAAATGATGCAAAGTGAAATGAAATGAAATTGCTGATTCTGTTGGTCAGCTTGCAAACATTAATCCTGAACAAGAAGGGGACGAAGGAAAGAGCTGCAAACATTAGTGATTCCTTGTAACTTTTAAGTTTTGCCTGCATCTTTGTTTCTGCACTGACCCTAACAGTTTGTCCCAGTTAGAAATGAGAGAGCTTCAGCTTTCGAAATGGTGGCTACATATTGAAAAAAAGATCTTTTCCTTGGGCTTCTCTTGGGAGGCCCTACAAATGCTCACCGCTCCGGAGATTTACCATCGCTTAAAGTCTAGATTATTTGATCAAGAATATCAATTTCTCCTGAGCAAAGTGCAAAGCTCTTGCTCTCCAATATTCTTTGGGATTATCCCTCAGCAATCTAGCCCTGCTATATACCTGGCACATCTTGTTAATTATAATTGCAGATGGGTCATGACTAGAGCAAGGTGTAACTCTTTTCCGTCAGTACATCTCCAAGGTCGCTTCTCTAATATCCCACAAAATGAGCGTTGCTGTCGATTCTGTCCTAATGCAACTGATTCACTTTCTCATATTCTGCTTCACTGTTCAAAATATAACAACTTCAGAACTGATTTGAGAACTGTACGACCAACAGGATTTATGCTTCTTTCTGATAAGGTAAAAATGGCTAAGCTTCTAAATAACTCTAATGCTAAAATCTCTGAAGCTGTTGCTACATTTTTACTCTGTGTACTGCAAGTTGTGTAATAATGATCTTTTTACTGTATTTGAAATTCATGACACATACCGGTTTTATGCCTAATAAAGGTTTTGGGACTTCTAGTGATTCCAGGGCTTTGGGCATAAATTGAGGCTGGGACTGAGGGTGGGGGGAGTGGTGGTCAGCTCTAGGCAGTGGAATCCACACTGTCCTACACTTGATTTCCTGCTCCTTTCACTGTCTGAGTGTTAAAAAGCACGGACCATGAGGGTCTTAAGAGCAGCACAGCAGCTGAGGCCATGGCAAGCATTGGAAGACTGCAACTCTTGGTCCACCACAATTTTATCTGTTGGGAGTCCATGATGGTGAAAATGTTTGCGTTACTGGTTGTTGTGGGTTCTCCGGGCTGTGTGGCCATGGTCTGGTAGATCATGTTCCTGCATCTGTGGCCTTCTCACTGGACACAATGTGTAACAGACTTCTCTCTGTGACGCATCTCTGAAAATGCCGGCCACAGATGCCGGCGAAATGTTAGGAAAAAGATCTAACAGATTTCGGAACAAGATCTACCACGGCCACACATCCCGGAAAGCCCACAACAACCAGTTGAGTCTGGCCATGAAAGCCTTCGACAATACACTTGCGTTAATTTAAAAGGAGGAAAAAAATGGCTTCTCAAACATCGCAAAGAAGAGGACACACATCTAACGAACATCAACAACTTTATTGAACACCAGAACTGTTTCCAGATCTGCTTTTCGGCAGAAGTAGAAAAAGAAGGCAGCTTTTCCTTATCCATTCCTTCAAATACCTGCTGCATTTCTCACTTCCATATTATCTTCTTTCCTGAAAAAAGTCTGTCAAAGAGACTATTAAATGAGAAGGCCTAGAGGTAGGGGATTCCAGGTAGGGACATTCCTGTGGATCTAGGAAGGGGAGGGGGGGGGGGGTGGGGAAGGGTTGGTCTCAGTGGGGTATGGTGCCATCCAATCCATCCTCCAAAGCAGGCGTTTTCTCCAGCGGAACTGATCTTTGCTTGTAGATCAGTTGTACTTCCAAGCGAACTCCAGCTCCCTCCCAACGGTTCGGGACCCTACCTAGAGGTGCCCTTCGCTTACAGACCTGGAGTGTTTGCAGAATCCTGCTGGGGAGCCAAGGATGAGGCCAGGTGGCTGAGCGCCCTTGCGATGATGGCCAGGTGGCCGTTCATTGTCTGCAGCTCTGCCAGGATGTCCCTGAGCGTCGCGGGAGCCTGACCGGAATGCGGAGGGATGTCCGAGAAAGGCGGAGGGGAGGCCACGGATTCCGGGGGCTGCTGCTTGATGAAGCCGGCTTGGACGCTCCCCCCCTCGCTCAGGACAGGCAGCAAAGTGCTTCCGCACCTCTTCATGCTTTCCGCGAGGCTGGTCCCACTAGGCAGCTGCACTTCTTCCTTGCCACGCATGGTGGTGGTCATCACAGAAGCGAGGTAGGGAAGCCAGTCAACGAGATGTGGAGCATGGCTAGGGGAAATGGCAGCCCCTGCAGGTGAGTAAATGTTACCTGGGGCAGCGGTGGCAGGTGGAAGAGTAGACAGAAGCACAGGCTGAAGGGTGGAGATGGGCACCGAGGACGGGTTAGGTGCAGCAGAGGTCGATGTCTGTGAGGTCATTTCGGTATTCAAGGCCAAGGCACAGGTCGACAATGGTGGCGAAAAGGTGGGGGGCTCACAGTCGTACGTCGGGGATGGAGAGGGAGGGGCTGTGAGAGGGGTAGGCTCTTCAGAAGATGACGGGGAGGCCGTGGCAGAGGGTGTATCAGGGGTACAAGGTTCTGAGTCTGCAAGAGAAAGAATAACAACCATCATGGGCATCAATCAATGAAGCCCCGAGACCTACAGCAACAGACTCTACAACAATAAAATACACATTTCAAATTCAAGAAGAAGACGAGTTTGGATTTATACCTAGCCTTTCTCTCCTAAAAGGAGTCTCAAGGAGGCTTACACACGCCTTTCCCTCCCTCTCCCCACAACAGACACCTCGTGAGGCAGGTGGGGCTGAGAAACTCCTGAGAGAACTGTAACTACCCCAAGGTCACCTGGCTGACTTCATGTACAGGAGCAAGGAACCAAATCCAATTCACCAGATAAGAGTTTGTGCTCAAGTAGAGGAGGGAGGAATCAAACCCAGATCTCCAGATTAGAGTCCATCGCTCTTAACCTTTATACCACGCTGGCTCTCTCAGCAAAAATTCAGCAAAACGGAGAACTGAAGTCAAGTTGAACTTGGAACTTTACATCCTGGAGCGCCAAATTTCCTCAAGGTCCCTTTTCCCCATTCTGTCAGATTTTTGTCTGGTATATAGATCAGAGGCAGAGCACCAAGGGGGCAGAGGTGTGCGCGATGCACTGGGTGCGCGTTGGTGCAGGGGCGTGGCGGGGGCGTTCTGATGTAGGGGGTTCCAGGGTGGGGGTGGGGGTGTTCCGGGGCAGGGCGTGGGCGTGGCAGGAGCGCCCTGAGAGCAGCAGTGGCGTAGGAGGTTAAGAGCTCGTGTATCTAATCTGGAGGAACCGGGTTTGATTCCCAGCTCTGCCGCCTGAGCTGTGGAGGCTTATCTGGGGAATTCAGGTTAGCCTGTGCGCTCCCACACATGCCAGCTGGGTGACCTTGGGCTAGTCACAGATTCTCGGAGCTCTCCCAGCTCCACCTACCTCACAGGGTGTTTGTTGTGAGGGGGGAAGGGCAAGGAGATTGTCAGCCCCTTTGAGTCTCCTGCAGGAGAGAAAGGGGGGATATAAATCCAAAAAAAAAAAGTTCCCCCTTGCTCCGGCCCTGATATAGATTGGCAACCTTTAGAATTTAAAAAATCAGTTTTGGTGGGGGTTATTCATTTTCACAGTGGAGATTCTTCCTCACCAAGACATCGTTAATTTAGTCCATCTTTGTAAATTTTCCTGCATCTTCTTCCATGTCATTTTATAATTATCCCTAAACAATGTATCATTCGGTCCAGTCAGATTAATTCCTAAGTATTTTGATTCCGTTCCCTTTTTTCTGCTCCCTCTAATTGCAAATCAAACATTCTTTTTTTCTCGTCAAGCCTTCATCTTCCTTGAGCCTTGAGATTGGTGGAAAATGCCCTCGAGCCACAGCCATCTTGTAGGATGGTCCTCTGCTTGGCGACCCTGGACTTCACTGGTGGTCTCCCATCTACGCACTAACTGGGCTGACCCCACTTAGCTTCCATGAATGGACTGTCAGGCTCTCGAACGTGGAAGTAACAGAGACCGTAGGAAGGTCCTAAAGCAGTTTATTTCTACAACGCGTAGAGTAACAGAGAAAGCTGAATCTAAGCTCTCCCACTTAGATCCCGCGATTATATCCTTCAATTCCCTCCCCCCCATTCGATTCCCACCAAACGTGTTTCAAAGAGAGTATAACATTTGCACTACAGAGCTTCAAGAAACCTGGGAACGTTTGCACCTTCCCGCAGGAGGGCTGGCGCCAGGGAATTGCCAGGGAGGGGAGAGGGAAACCGGAAAGCATTTACAGGAAACATTTGCAATCCCCACACAGCAAGACATCTAAGCACTGTCAGGCATGGATCTGACATGAGATCGGGCAAGCTCAGGCCATCCAGATCAGTTGCAGAACCCCGAAACAGAAGCCGGGCCATCCTTTTATTAAGGTCAACAAAATAACAACTGCAAAAGCTTTTGAGATCCCTCAAACTCTTTATCAGTTTTATCAAGGCAAAAATATTCCCTGTGGAAGAACCAAGTCATTACTGACCCATGGGGTGATGACATATCATGACGTTTACTAAGCAGACTATATTTACGGGGTGGTTTGCCATTGCCTGCCTCAATTGTCTACGCTTTACCCCCAGCAAGCTGTGTTCTCATTTAACTGACCTCGGAAGGATGGAAGGCTGAGTCAGCCTTGGATCAGCTTCCTGAAACTGATTTCCATTGGCATCAAAGGACTGCAGTACTGTAGCTTATCACTTTGCGCCATGGGGCTCCCATCAATCACACAGTGTGCAGAAATTCCTTCTTGCCGAAGAGCGCCACAGTAGCTTGCCAGGGAAAGCAGGTAAGAAACTCCTCTCCCCCTCGCTGAATTACAACAACAGCTGATTCAGAGGTTACATCCACCAGCAAAGGGCATTGAAGCAACCTTCTTCAAGCACAACCCATTTTTGTCAGCCTCCACATAGGAACTCACATGCAATGCCCACGCCAACTTGGAGCCCACCAACCATGCATATGGGAAGCATACTCACTGATATGCATGCTCACTGATTTGGGCAGTATATGGATTTCTCATACGTGACTCAGTTGGTGCATCCATGCATGGCCCAGTTTGCGTGAAACAATGCATCACAGGGGGGGTGAGCTCCCCCAGTATAATGGTTAATGGGTTCCTGGTCCAAGACAACCTGTTCTCCGACTACATTATTAATCCCATGCGAGCGTGGAATTATGGCAGCATATCTTCATCTGCTGATTAATCCCGCCCAGAGGAGAGCCTTGGCTACTGCAAGATGTAATGTGCTGCCATCAGCTCTGCTGGAGGGAAGATTTAAGAATATGGAACGTTCTAAAAGAGTTTGTTCATGTGATAGGACTACGGTTGAAACACTTGACCATTCTTTGTTTCTATGCCCTAAATACAATAAGATACGCATGAAATACATGAATTCCATTTTCTTGCAATGTTCTCAGTGGCATGAGTGTTATAAGATACCCAATCTCCTGAACAGCTCTGATGTGCTCTTTTGTGAAACTGTTGCAAATTTTATATTGGAAATTAGTAATTTTAACTGTATTTCTTAACCTTGTTTTGTTTTAAAATTTTGTCCTGTTTTATATGCCAATAAAGGCTTGTGTTGTGTGTAATGGGTTCCTGGTCTCATGGACGTAAGATCTGCGTATCTGAGCCTCTCTTGGGATTCTGGTATTCAGCTTTGTTCCTCAGAGCATATTTTCCCAGGCCACTAGTCCAAATTTTAAAGGTGCCCTCCCCTAGCATTTGCCAAGTCAGTCCTACTGACTTATCATTGTTTACTGAGTTGTCCTTAACTTTACAAGACTTGTCCCCTTGTATCAATTGGTTGAAATATACAAATTGAATTGGACTACGTTTGCTAGGATCCACCTGGTTTCCTGCTGCTGCCTCTCTCAACCGTCCCAGGCAAAGTGCGAAGGTGTGCTATATGAACTCAAGAGATGTACAAAGCAGTTGATAAACAATGGGATCAGAGGCGAGGGAGAGAAAGCCTTACAGGGAAAGAGTAGAAGGTAAGAGATGAAACAGATGGTTGACGGATGCACTGTGACATTTTTTTAAAAAATGCTAAGAAATATAATGTGAGAAGTGAGAGGAAAATCAACAAGGCTTATGGTCTGAAAATGTGTCTGTATGTTGTCTGATGTTCTCGGCTCTTCTCAATAAGCTGGAATGTTGGTGTTTGAGATTTCCGATAGGTGTGGATGCAGCATTTTCAATTTGTACAAAAGCCATGAGGGACAGTGACCTAACCTGAAATCCTGGGGGGTAGCGGTTGGACTATAATCTGTCCAGTGAACCGTGCAGACTGATAGATTTAGTTCATCCATTACCAAAGAACACTATTGATGTGTTGGGAGACCATGTTCTCGTCTGCTGGCTTTTGTTGCATAATTAATTTTATCTAGCCTGAAGTCAAACCATCTCCAGCTGGGATCATCTGTGGATTGTCCTGCCTTCCTTCACAGGGAAGCTTTTCAGGGTTGTTGTATTTTTTTTTAAAAAAAAAACCACTACTGCAGTTCTGAGGGTCCTTGGGTTGGGCAAAATCTGAGATCATTGGAATAAATCTTCCCAACGTTCCTTTCCAAGTATTCAAATAAGTCAGCGAAATTAAGAGTTTCTTAGTCATTGATGATTTATACCTCGTTTAAAATTATATTTAAAGTCCTGACACTGTTATAAAAAAGTATGTTTAGCTGCTAAGAAATGATGTGCCAAGTTTGACCACATTATTTAAAAAAAATCACAAACTTGTGGTGTTCTTCTACAAATATATAAACGCCAACAATACATGCTAAATTCGGATATTCAGACAGAAAATTAATTGTAAAATCACCATGATTCTTTAAGAACACTTAAGGGAGAGGAGGACATCTTTATATTTCTGATGTGCTGTTCCCCTTGTAAAAACAGGTTTATTATAGTTAATTCTGTAGGCTATATTCCTGATGACATCTTACATTTCTCATCAATACAGACATTACAGAAGGAGGCTTGTTTTCGGCTGCCTCAGAGACTAGGACATGGAGTAATGGATTCAAGGTGAAGGAAAAGAGATTCCACCAGTGTTGGGGTGAGCCAGTCTCACCCAGCAGAGCTTCAGACAGAGCATGGGAATGCCTGCGCCATCTGTTGCCCTCTGGGCAGGTGAGCTCATCTGTCACAAGACCCCCATGACTCATGGTCAATGGGATGCCCTGGACAAAGGGACAAAAGGTGCATAACCCCAGGTATGGATTAGGCCCACACAGGAACGCTTCCTCCCGCACGTACGCAGTCCCTATGACTCATGTATCGCCCAGGATTCTCCCGCTCTCCCGCCTCCGTACCCGCCTCCTGTAAACCCTAATAAAAGGTGCCAGGGACCGCTAGCTCGGCAGATTAGCCGCAGATTAGCCGCAGATTAGCCGCTGGCTTCTCTCCACTGGATGATATCGCTGCGATACGCCTCTTCCTTGCGACCCACGCGGGCCGACTTCACACCAGCTTCTAGGGTTGCCGTAAGTCAGCTGCAACATGACAGAACACACACACAAGGTTGCACTTAGTTTTTTCTTCACATGTATGTATACGCCTCCACTTAAAATCCACATTCCTGTGGACAAAAGTGGTCAAAGGTCGTTTCCACACGGCACGCTTACACTGGGGGAGACCCAGGATCATACATACCGGGGCTATTAAATCCCAGTTTCTGCCTCCCCACTTCTTCCCAGGAGCCGAGGTAGGACCGGGAGGTAATACTCTGGGTCTTCTGTATTTACCCTGTTGACAAAAGAGAGAAGGAACGGTTCTCCCGCCCCCGCCCCAGGTTTCCCCTTCCTACCTGATCCACACCTTGGCGGCTCTAAAGACAGAGGGAACGGCTCTCCCTTCACGCCAGCAGGAAAGTGGCAAGCCGGAGGAAATATGCTGGGTCTACTCCTGTGGTGTTTGCACGGCAGCGGGCCACCTCGGATTTTTTTTTAAACTGCCAAACTGGTGATTTTTGAACATCCCAAGGTAAGGGAAATATTGCAGGGCAGCACAGGGGCAGGCCTGTGTTAGCACTGGGAGCCATGCAGAATTCACGGCTGAACTGGGATATTTTTCATGCTCACCCCGGGATAGTTTGACCATGCAGAAATGGCCCTAATGTGTCTTTTGTAAAACAATAGCTGAATTTGTCTATACATTTTACCTCAGTGTGGCCTAGCTATATATGATTTCCCATCCCCCTAAACAAAGACATTCAGTTTATTAGAATACCTGATCTTTTCTGGATTATCTCAAGCAAGGTGAGCCGCTTCTGCTTTATGGAAAGAGTATTGCATCTTAAGGCAGCATGCCACCTGACAATCCTGTTTGAATTACACCCGCAGGCTTCTAAACAGAGATTTGCTGTATGATCCCATGGAAAACCTCTGAAAATGGAGTTAAAATTGTCTTGCTTAAAAAAGAAAATGGAATAGAAATTGGCTTGACTTAACATTAAGGCTGCCAACTCCAGCTTGGGGTATTCCTGGAGATTTGGGAGCAGCGTCTGTGGAAGGGGGGATCTTGGGAGGGATGTCACACAAATGTGTCGTACAGTTTGCCCTTCAGAGCAGTCATCCCCCCCAGGGGAACTGCTCTGGATAGTGTGAAGATCAATTGGGATCCCAGGAGGTCTCCAGGGACCACCTGGATTTTGGCGACTACACTCAGAATGGGCACTGAACCCAAAAGGGCAGCTCCATTTTGGGAACTTGCCAGCACAGCAACAAGGTTAAAGATGAGTGGAATCCAAGGCTGATTCCGCATGAGCCAAAACCAGCAGTGTGAAAACGGTGTGAAAATGGTGTAAAAGGGTTTTAAATGGTGTAAAAGGGTTTATACTGTTTTCACACCGCTGTTTTTGGCCCATGTGGAATCAGCCCAAGATTCAAGCCTAAAGAACTAGGAGCCACTGGCATGGGCCAAAAACGGGCCAAGACAGTGGCGTGGGCCTGGTAAAAACACCAGTTGGGGGGAGAACTTTGCACAGCTGCCGCCTCCCAAACAACGCAGCGCTGTGCCTTTCCCCCCTAACTGGTGAGGAAACAGTGTTTTTGAAACTCGCTAAATGAGCGAGTTTTTCTAAAAGCATAGTTTTGCGCCCGCTGCCAGGTGAATGGTACCAGGTGGGAGGCGCCACTTTTAGGCACATCCTTTTTTCTTGTCGACTTGCCTTCTCTCCCCGTGTAGCTCTGCAGGGATGAGGGGGCATGCCTCCTGTCCTCCAGCCCCGGGGCGTTGCCATGACCATGGGGGCACGTCCCTTTCTCCCTGCGGAGCTGTGCAGGGAAGGGAAGGTACATTTAAAAACAAAAAGGATGCGCCTCCATGCGAAGGTGCCTCAGACAGCTGTGGCAGCTGTGGGGCCGCCCGCACGGAAGCTTGTGCATGGCCCTGGGGCTGCACCGGGGCCATTTACCCAAGTGTGTAGCTGTTTCGCTAGCCCGTGTGGAGCGGGCCTGGGAGTGGCAATCGGGGCATGTTTTAGGGCACATGTGTCAAACCCGCGGCCCTCCAGATGTTTTGGACTACAGTTCCCATCATCCCCTGCCAGCAACAGCTGGCAGGGGATGATGGGAACTGTAGTCCATAATGTCTGGAGGCCCGTGAGTTTGACACCTATGTTTTAGGGCTTGTTTCTGTTGATTAATTCAGTGGAAAGCTGAAGTCAAGTAGGAGAGAATCTTTTTTTAAAAAGGAAATGTACATAAATTGTCCTTCCTAATACATTTTTAAAAAAATACACACAAGCGCACACATTCTTTAAAAATGTATTAGGGAGGACAATCTATGTACATTCTCCTACTTGACTTCAGCTTTCCCCTGAATTAAATCAACAGATACAAGCCCTAAAATGTCTTATATGGAGAGCAGTAGTTATTGAAAAAAAGAAAGTGTGTTTTGTGAAACACACAGACTGAGGTTGAGTCTGCCTTTCGGGTTGCGAGAAGTGCCTTCCGGGTCGACTTTGCCACAGACTCTGAGTCAAATCAGCCAAGTAGCTGGCTGACGGGTGGGCGATGCTCTTCACAAATAAAATATGAGATCAAACCGAAACAACAAATCCAGATGTACAGACATGAGTTTGCATACTCGGCATACATGTCTGGTCACAGATCTGGGTGTCTCTAAAGGATTTATTGAAGAGAAGCAAGAAAGACGGTCTTAATCGTGCTTGCTGGAGATGGAGAGAGAGGGAGAGATTAAAGACGTTTTACAAGGGCACTCGGTCCACACACCCCACTGAGCTTGGCTCGAACATGAGACAATCCGCTTCTCCTTCACGGTGCTCGTAGACGATTGGGGTGTGGGTCGTTTTGGCAGTAGCAGGAATGTGCAGCGTGCCGGAAGGAGGGGAGTCCAAAAGGGTCACTTTGCTTGAGAAAGGAAGACTGTCTGATCAGCTCTCATGGAACGGAGCAGAGCCGTAAAAAGAGAGAGTTTTTTGGCCTTCAACAAGGCCGGAGACTCAGGAACTCAGCCAGCTGGGTACTCTCTGCAAACCCAAGACGATGAGAACTTCCAAGGTCTGAAACAGTCAGGACGCTGCCAGGAATGTGAGGAGAGACAGTCTGGCGGAGTGGTGATGGGGAAGAACTGAGGTATGGCTTTCCAAGAGCCCATCAATGAGTCAACAGGCGAATGAGGTCAGAGGCAGGGCCTTCAGAGAAGGAGGTATTGTCCTCTGAGACAAAAAGAAGCCTCTAGTCCTACCCACACAAATGGGATGGTAAGTGGGGGTTGCCAACCTCCAGGTGGGGCCCGGAGATCTCTTGAAATTGCAGTTGTCTACAGAGTAAGGACATCAGTTTCCCTGGAGAAGAATGGCAGCTATGGAGCTTGGATAGGGTTGCCAACCTACAGGTGAGGTCTGGAAATCTCCTGGAATTAGAACTCACCTTCAGATGACAGAGATTAGTTCCTCAGGAGGAAATGGATGCTTTGGAGGATAGACTCTAGGGGCATAGGTGTCAAACTTGTGGCCCTCCAGATGTTATGGACTACAGTTCCCATCATCCCCTGCCTGCTGGCAGGGGATGATGGGAACTGTAGTCCATAACATCTGGAGGGCTGAGAGTTTGATACCTGTGCTCTAGGGCGTTATACCTGTGCTCTAGGGTGTTATACCTGTGCTCTAGGGCAGTGGTGGCGAACCTTTGGCACTCCAGATGTTATGGACTACAATTCCCATCAGCCCCTGCCAGCATGGCCAATTGGCCATGCTGGCAGAGGCTGATGGGAATTGTAGTCCATGACATCTGGAGTGCCAAAGGTTCGCCACCACTGCTCTAGGGCGTTATTTCTATGCTCTAGGGCGTTATACCTGTGCTCTAGGGCATTATACCCCACTGAAGTCCTGCTCTTCTCCAGACCCTGCAGTCCCCAAGTTCCACTCCCCAAAACACTAGGAATTTCCCAACCAGACTTGGCAACCTTAGGATATGAAACAAGATAAAATGGTGGTGGGAGGAGAGGACATCCATTTCAACGCAAAAACAGTGTTTCAGCTTTCACGATATCAGATGGATGGAAGGCTGAGTCAACCTGAGTCAATGAACTTTTCCGTTTATTTTAGTAAGAAGAGATTTTTAGGGTTTAAATATAGCTTCGTGGACCCCCTTCTCTTTTTAGTCCCAGTATTCTTTAAAAGCATTGTAGAAGAGCACTTTCTCACATTCCTACAGCTAAAAATGCCCCCCAAGTTACACCTTGGGGTTACCTGGGGCGCCCTAACCTGAATGGTCCAAGCTAGCCCAGTCTCATCAGATCCCAGAAGCAATGCAGTCTGCGGTGTACACAGCACGTAACTGCCGCAGTCTGCTGTTTTGTTTGTGTTAGTTTTTACCAGTTCTGGGTAAGCCCCGCCTCTAATCCATCTCTGTGTGGCAATTGGCTGGAAGTGAATCATGTGTGGCAACTGGCTGGAAGTGTATTGAGCATGGTGTCTGGCTGGAAGTGAGTCGCCTCCACCTTCTAGGCTTAGTCTTTTATATATACTGGTATATATACTGGACAAATGTCCATAAATCTGCCGGACATCTGCCCAGATTACTGTCCCAAACAAAACTTCCCAAACAACAGTTAGTCCAGATTGTTTTTGTAAGCTGTTGTCCAACTAAACTATTTTAAGAAGAAATAATGTCTTACAAGTTCTCAAAACAAAGTTTTGCTGGAAATTTTTTTGACCAGTCCTCCTAATTGAGATGACTCGAAAGAAGGCCGGAGGGTAATCTGCTGTTACTAACATCAACAAAAACCTCCAAGAATGAAAACACGACAAAATTATTTTTGAAAACATGCGGGAAGGCGGCAACACAACTCGACATAATCTAGGATTTTGTGAGATGAAACAAATCAGATCTTGCCATCAGTGGCAGACGCTGTTATTTTTTCCATCCACTTTGTGGGAACGTTTGTGACTCACAGACAACCATCTGTTATGTTACATTTGTCTGTTTTTGCTTTTTACAATTCATGCAACTGAAGTGGATGGTAGCATAGTTGCAGGCCCACCTCTTTATAGTGCAGTGGTGGCGAACCTATGGCACGGGTGCCAGAGGTGGCACTCAGAGCCCTCTCTGTGGGCATGCACAAACAGAGTTCATCATGTGGAGGGGAAATCGCCCCCCCCCCCCCCACACACACACACATCTAGGCTGGCCTGGGCTGCTGGGCTCAATTATTAGCATTAAACCTAAGACCTAATTTTGGGGAAGCAGTGTAGGTAACCCTGTTAAGTGCTGTTAAACCCCACTGATTTTCATGCAAAGAACTAAAGCGCGATCCTTTACCTGGGAGTAAGCTTGGTTGCTGGCAATGGGGCTTGCTTCTGAGTAAACCCACCTAGGGCCATGATTCACCCGTTGGAAGAGTTGCACGGTTGCTTCAAAGCAAAGCCACCAACTACCACCAAGCTTACTCCCGAGTAACACATGCCTCGGAGCCAACCGCTTTTTCTAAACTGAAACCTCAGTATTCGGGTTAAATTGCCGTGTTGGCACTTTGTGATAAATAAGTGGGCTTTGGGTTGCAGTTTGGGCACTCGGTCTCGAAAAGGTTCGCCATCACTGTTATAGTGCCTGGAAAAAACCTTTTTTTAAAAAGTAAGAGTAGTTCAGCAGTAGAATTGGCTGCCGGGGGGGAGCTCCCCCTCACTGGCGGTCTTCAAGCAGTGGCTGAACACTTGCTAAGGTGCTCTGGGGCCCAGGGCTGAGAGCAGGGATGGCCAAACGGCGGCTCATGAGCCACATGCGGCTCTTTGCCATATAATGTGCAGCTCACATCCACATGGAGAGGATGGTCGGTGGTGAGGGTCTCCCCACTCTCTTGGCCTGGCTCATGCTGTGTGCATCCTTGACCCCTGGATGTGTTGCCATGCAGGGAGGGCGGAAGGGGCAGGAAATGTCCCAGGGCCCATAGCCCCTGTAATTTGTACAGTCTTGACAACGTATCAGTCAGATTGCCAATGAGGTTTATCTTCAACTAAAAAACAAATTTGAGCAGGAATATCAATGGCCGTTTCCCCACTTTTAAAATGACGTCCGTTTCATCTGGTCCAGGATCTTTTTAGCGTGAGGGTCGTGTTCCCCGGGCTTCCCCACTGCCCCGCGCTCTGCACGAGGTCATCAAAAGGCGCCGTTTTGAGCAGCGCCAGAATGACCTGTGCTGAGGGGGCGCAAGAGCAGCAGAGTCGGGGCGGCTGCGTTGTTGCCGCCCCTGTAGTGGGGAGTGCAGTTGGACCCCACGCTACTCGGCGAGAGTAGCGCGCAGCAAACGGTGAGTGGGGAAAGGGCCAATATCTTTTGAACCGAGTTCCTGTTCGCCCTTGTACTTTGGGATTATTCCCCAAAAGCTCTGTGTTGCCCATTATCTGAACCAACTTCCTAACCATAAACTCAGATGGGCATTCTCAAGAGCAAGATGCAATTCCTTTCCATCGTGTTTACTTCAAGGCCGGTTCTTAAACATCCCTCGACATGATCAACACTGTTCTTTCTGCCCTACTTACTCCGACTCCCTTGAACACATCTTGCTCTCCTGCCCGAAGTATGACAGCTTTAGGCCGGACCTCTCTGCCTTAACCTCGGTTGGATTCTCAGTTGGATTCTCAGATCTTCCTATCAATGCAAAGATGATTTTCCCTCTCAACAATCCTGAGGCTGAAATAGCGGAAATCGTAGCCACATTTTTGCTGCGCATTTTGAACTAGGTTCCCTTGACTGCTGACCATATTACTTTTACTGTTCCCTACTGGATTTATTCTTTACTCTCCCTGTGTTGTATATGCCTAATAAAGGTCTCTGTCAGGACTGCAACTCCCAACATGCACCGGTTCCCGCCTTTTCCCAAAAAGTGCGGGAAAACAAACTGAGAAGCTACATTCCACCAGAGCTTCAGAGCCAATGGGAGACCAGGAGCTGGGAGGAGTGGAAGAGTTGATTGGTTGCTGTCTGTCTTTGTAAATAGTTTAAATACTGGAACTGAGGACAAGAATCCCCAGTTCCAGCACCCTGTAGTTAGGGCGACATAAAGTTCCTTTTCTAAAGTTAGCTTTGTCTGAGTGTGTTCAGCTTTACAGGTCTCTGAATCTGAAATCTATTTTGAGTTGTTACTGAGAGAACAAAAATAGAATTGTATTCCAATTTATTATGGGTTGAAATATTACTCATTTAGTGAGATGTACACATTGGTGTAACTACTAAAGAAATATCACTAGAAATATCTATTTTATCCCTTTTGTTGTTAGTTTTGGCAATCTAACTGAACGTTAATAAAAATTAATAAAAATAAAAATACATGAACAATCATTATTGCTTATATCTACTTCTTAACATTTATATAAAAGGTTTGTAACAAAATTTGCATGTAACAATAAAATGTGTGTGTGATATTTGTTCATGTCTTCTGGCTCTCAAAATCTCAAGTTTATTCTATACAGCGTAATGTTTAGCCACCCTGACCGAGCGTCTGGACTGATCCTGCATTGGGCACGGGGCTGGACTAGAAGTCACGTCCAACTTATGGCACCCCCTAGTGGTGTTTTCCATGCAAGAGACATTCAGAGAAGGCTGGCCGCTGCCTGCCTCCATGTCATGATCTTGATACTCCTTGGTGGTCTCCCATCCAAACACTTGCCAAGGCCAACTCTGCTCAGCACCAGAGATTTAATACCACATTAAATACCACATAGTAAATTACATGATATATTTATTATGTTACTATTCCATGTACTTATCTACTAATAGCATGCGGGATGGCAGTGAAGGAAGGCACCTTTCCACACAAGCCCCTGAAAATGTTTTGCAAGCATTTTCAAAACCCCGTTTGTCTGCACTTACCTCCTTGAAAACGCTCCCTGGCTGCCATTTTGTGGTCATTCCAATTTTTTAGAAAACAGATCTGTAGATCTGATGCTATGAGGTTTCAAAGCCCCAGGCTGTGATTCTCTTGGGATCGTGTCTACATAGCTAGGTAGAAATGCTCCCCCAAAATAAAAAATTTTAAGCTACAGAAATACAGCATGAGACTGCCAGTGTGAGTCCAGAAAATGGTGCCAACAAGAAAGCCTAGGGACTGCAGAGCAGCATGGGAAATGTTTTTTAAAAGATCCGCACAGGCCGTGAAAACAGTTTCACAAAAGAAACGCTTCCGGAAATCCATTTTCAAAAAAGAAACTTAGAGAACAGCATGCAAATAAGGCAGGAATTTGAGGCAGGAAATATAATGTTTTGGACTAAAAGCCACACGGAACTCCATGGAAGAAACATTTTATTTCCTGCCTCAAAACATTTATTTGGTTTGTGCGGAAAAAGCCTTCATCCCAAGCCGCAGGTTCACTCAAGGTGCCCCCATTTCCGTGGACTGCAGAGGAAAATGGCCACTAAGTTGAGTGAGCAAGCAGAACATTTGAGAGAAGATCCAGACAGTAACGGATCACAGGAGTAGATTTTTGCCAGGCTTGGATCCCACGGAAGACCTCAAATGATGCCACTGCTCCTTGAAATACTGCTCAGGGGGAAAGGAACAGCAGGGCTTCAGCCATAGAGCGTCTGCTTCACATGAAGAACATCCCAGGTTAAATCCCAGTTTAAAAGGACCAGATAGCAGGAGGCGTGAGTCTGCCAGAATCTGCCACTTGGAGTAGAGAGCACTGATTTTGATTCAACACAATCACACCACTCTGCGCCCAAAAGCTAAAGGATGGAAACACCCCACAGCTTAGAAAAAAAAATTAAGAACTACTTCTTTTTACTCACTGGTGTACAGCACAAAATATCAGGCATCCTTTAAAGACGGAGCGGAGATAAGAGAAAGCAGTAGAAACCACAGTCAGGGAAAGACAACACACATATACTGTGATCCTAGAGCAGTGGTGGCGAACCTTTGGCACTGGCAGGGGCTGATGGGAATTGTAGTCCATAACATCTGGAGTGCCAAAGGTTCGCCACCACGGTCCTAGGGGTTTGACTATAGTGACTTCCACCCCAGATATTATAGTTATTTGAGGGCATCAGACTGATGGATGTATGCACACCTGATTTTTTTTTAATTGTATCTATTATTTACAGGAATAGCTTGATGAAGCCAGGTGAAATCGGGAAGTGTTATTGCTTCTCGTGGATTTTCTTTGTAAAGGCAGTTGGCCCAATACACACTTTTCTTGTATATACCCTGTTTCCCCGAAAATAAGACCTACCCCGAAAATAAGGCCTAGCATGATTTTTTGGGATTTTTGGAGGATGCTTGAAATAGAAGCCCTACTCCAAAAAGAAGTCCTAGTTACAGATTCCCCGGCACAGCTGATCTTGTCACGTGGGGCGGGGGGGGGGGGGCAAAATCATGAAAAAACCCCGACATCCTCTGAAAATAAGCCCTAACGCATCTTTTGGAGCAAAAATTAATATAAGACTCTGTCTTATTTTCAGGGAAACACAATATTTAATTATTGTGAAGGCATCTGGGTATGCCTGATATTTTGTCCTGTATGCCAGTGAGTAAAAAGAAGTGTTGAAAGTTATGTTTGGAACCTGTAGGGCATAGGTGTCAAACTCGCGGCCCTCCAGATGTTATGGACTACAGTTCCTATCATCCCCTGCCAGCATGATGCTGGCAGGGGATGATGGGAACTGTAGTCCATAACATTTGGAGGGCCACGAGTTTGACACCTGTGCTGTAGGGTGTTTTAATCTTTTAGCTTTCAAGTGCAGAGCAGTGTGATTATTACTACCTGATGGTGCACACATTCCTATAATTGTGAGGGCTGATTCACAACGTCAGCTTCGTGTGTTCATGATTGAAGGTTGGTTCGCAGTGGGACATTCATGGCAGCCATCATAGTCCAGCTCACAGGGGAATGAAGACACCACTCTCATCTGTTTACCCTTTTCCATCCCTCACTGAAAACACAGCAGGATGGCTCTCTCCGAGACACCCATACCTGTCTGTGCGGCTGGAATGCCCAACCCTACTTCCTTCGAGCCCCTTTCATGGGCTGTTGACCTGAGATGGATTCAGACTATTGACCAGGAGTCTGAAGAATCTTTTGGTCTTTTTAATGTGTGCTGCATAAATAAACCACCAAAGATGGTCTCCTAATTGCTTTTCGGCATTGGTAGAATTTTCCTTGCTGGCATTTCTCCGCACACATCCCAAATGGGCAAAAACATTTGCCATGGGTTGGGCAATGTGTGATGTGCCAGCTGCGATGGCACCCGGACCCTGCCAGCCTTAAAGGTGGTTTCAGACCAGCAGTTGATCACATCAGTTTGGCTGATCAGTCATTGCAAAGTGCTTTGATATCCACAGATGAAAAGACCATCTATAAAAGCCATCATTCATCTAAGCTACTGCCCAGAAATTCAGAGAGGGGAATTCCTGGGGTTGTTTAATTGAAGACCACATCAAGTATCCTTGGATAAAATGTTCCTTTCTGAGCAAGTTAAACCCAACGAGCCAATATATTTCCGTGTTTTTTGTTGCCGCCACGCATTTTGTTTTGTGTCTCCAAGTTAAAAAAGTGAAAGCAAATTATGACCATGAAGTCAAAGTGCTCTCATAATGCACAGTTGGATCTTCCATGTTCTCCTGAAAGCAGTGGGTGATACCGTGTTTCCCTGAACATAAGACAGGGTCTTATATTAATTTTTGCTCCAAAAGATGCATTAGGGCTTATTTTCAGGGTAGGGCTTATTTTGGGGGAAATACGGTATCTTCACATTTCATTAAGGCGGGCTCTCGGCTTCCCTGTTGCTTCCCCGTCATGTGTGACACAATCTGCATCCTCATTGGCAGGGAGCACAGGGCATTGTCCACGATTCGTGATCTGCAACTACTGGTAGGGCTTATTTTTGGAGGAGGGCTTGTATTTTAAGCATCCTCCAAAAATCCTGAAAAATCATGATAGGGCTTATTTTCGGGGAAACACGGTACATGGGAATAGGGCAACTTTGGCCTTTCTATATATCAGCACAGGTCACATTTGCAGCATGAGCGAGTTTATTCTAAGCTGATCATGTGATTTAGATGTAACTCCAGGGGAACTTTTAATTCATGGAAACATGCATTACACTTGACATATACCTACTGGATCCATCTTATAATGTGCCTTATCCATCAATGTCTTTTCAGCTGTAGCCAGCAGCATGAGGTGTTTAAGATCTTTTATGGCCGGACAGCTGGCAGGTTTAAAAATCCATTCAGCATAGTGAAGTGACTCTAATCTGGAGGACTGGGTTTGATTCCCAGTCTTCCACATGAGCGGTGGACTCTAATCTGGAGAACCGAGTTAGTTTCCCCCACTCTTCCACTTGAAGCCTACTGGGCCACTTTGGGCTAGTCACAATTCTCTCTGAATTCTCTCAGCCCCTCCATCTCACAAGGTGCCTGTTGTGGGATGGGGGGTGATTAATAAGCTACTTTGAGACTCCTTATGGTAGAGAAAAGTAAGGTATAAAAACCAGGGGCATATCTGCCAGAGGTCACATGACTCCACATATCTGCCAGAGGACACATTAGATCACATGGGCACGCAAAATCGCCACCACGCCCCTCCCGTGGAGAAACGGCCCACCACAGCACTCCCCCCTCTGCTGGCCGGGACCACCACCTTGCTTCTCTGCTGGCTGAAGGAGCAGCCTGGCTGGGCCAAGAGCATGCCACGGGCCCGCCAGGCGCCCCTTAGCCCGGCCCCGCCAGACTGCCCGGGACCGCCGCCGCCCTCCTTCACTGGCTGAAGGAGCAGCCCGGCCTGGCTGGGTGCACTGACTGCCATAAGTGGGGCACGGTGGGGCACGAGGGGTGCTTGAGCAAGTGTTTCCCCGGCACCATTTTCTCCTGGTATGCCTCTGATAAAAACCACTTTTCTTCTTAAAACATCAAAGTCAAAAACTTTCTTGGGTGCCATCAACCATCTTGAGAAAGCTCTGAGTAGTTGAGAGGAAGAAGAAGAAGAAGAAGAAGAAGAAGAAGAAGAAGAAGAAGAGGAGGAGGAGGAGGAGGAGGAGGAGGAGGAGGAGGAGGAGGAGTTTGGATTTATATCCCCCCTTTCTCTCCTGCAGGAGACTCAAAGGGGCTTACAAGCTCCTTGCCCTTCCCCCCTTCACAACAAACACCCTGTGAGGTAGGTGGGGCTGAGAGAGCTCCAGAAAGCTGTGACTAGCCCAAGGTCACCCAGCTGGCGTGTGTGGGAGTGCACAGGCTAATCTGAATTCCCCAGATAAGCCTCCACAGCTCAGGCAGCAGAGCGGGGAATCAAACCTGGTCCCTCCAGATTAGATATACGAGCTCTTAACCTCCTACGCCACTGCTGCTCCCACTGAGAGAAAAACAAAACACTCTAAAATGATACTGATACTGGCCCTTTCCCCACTTACCTTAAGCCCCGCGCTACTCGAGGAGAGTAGCGTGGGGTCCCTCGGCACTCCCCACTGAGAGGGGCGGCGACAGCGCAGCCGCCCCGACGCTGCTGCTGTCGCGCCCCTCAGCGCGAGGCATTCCTGGCGCTCTTTCAAAGGGCGCCTTTTGATGACCCCGCGCAAAGCGCGGGGTCGTGGGGATGCCCGGGCGCGCGCCAGGGATGCCGCGCGCTGGGAATTGCCCTCGGAAAAGGGTAAGTGGGGAAAGGGCCATTGATAATTGGATCTGTGAAGCTGTGGAGTTACTGGATGTTTAAAATGTTTTACCTAAGATGTAATTTATGATTTTATCAGCATTTATTGATTGTTGATGTGATTTTGGTATTAAACTGTATACCGCCCAGAGCCCTTAGGGGATGGGGCGGTATATCAAATTGAAATAATAAATAAAAATAATAAATATAAATAAATAAAATTAAAAAAGGATTTTTCTGGATATGGACCAAAAAGCTTTTTGAAGATTAGCCACTGAGCCAGGATCCCAGATATTGAAAGAATTTGGCTAACGTAACCGAACCTCTATGAATACTGCAGTTTGCTTTAACAACAGCAGTACCAAAAGATGGAATAATGAAACTGAACTGAAATTTCCAAGATTCATACCATCTCTTCCTCTACCTCTACTTCCTCTCCAAACCAGTGAACATTCTTGACAGTGCCAAGCCAAGCTGATAGTTATGAAAGATCTGACTTAAACAGATCTAGTTCGTCGGGAAGGTTTCTCAGAAATTCTTCCGACCTTTCACCCGCCTTATGCATATTTTAAGCGCTTTGGTGGATGCCCGTTCCTGATCCCAGACGGTTGCAAAAAAAATCACAACTCCAAAGACAGATAAGGCATGGGCTCAGGCAGCCTTTTGAAGATTTGCTAAAACAAACTCGATTATTTTTACACTGTGCTTGTAACCAGAATACATATCTGACAAGGATAATCATTAACAGGGACATACTTCACAACAGAGACAGACGAAACGAGTGTGTAACTAGCAGAGGAAATCCAAGCGACGTTAATTAAAGGCAAATAAAGCCCTCCGGCAAAAATTCTTGGTCTCCCTGAGATAAGAGAAATTTTAGTTCTACCATCCATATTTCATTTATTTCTCTTGAAGACGTTAATTTGTTTTTAAGCTAATAGATCAAACATTCATGTCACAGTTCATACGACTTCCTGAAAAATGCGAGGAGTACCCACCGGACGGGGACCACCAGCAGATTTTTATGATTTCTTTACACTACAAATATTTGGCAGAACTGAAATTGCCCAATAAAATAAACCTGTGGCTTCATCTGAAGTTTAAGCGTCTCCCCCAAGTATTTTTTGGGCTTCTTCCCAAAATAACTGATGCACATCATATTCCAGTATCAAAAGAAAATAGGTTCCCCTTTCCACGTCTCTCTCCTACCAACTGGTATTTAAGGAAAGGCTGTGCTTTTCTTAGCTGATGAACTAAAGGCACTGATGGTTGAATGTGGTACTTTCCACAAGCAAAGTAGGTGTTCTTCAGTGGTGGGATTCTAATCCTTCAACCCACCGGTTGCCCCCGCCCCTGCTGCTGCCTACTTTCCTAGCTGTGCCTTCTTGCCGGGGAAGGGGGACCGGCCAGGCCCGCTGATCGGACTGCGCGCCTCTGAGCTGGCGGCGCAGGCCCATCGCTCCCTCTTCCGGGGGTGGGGTGGGGGGCTTAACAACTGGTTCAGCCGAACTGGGCTGAACCAGCTGAATCCCACCACTGCTGTTCTTCCATTGTATTGCAGAACCTGCAACACTGGCTTGGAGGGTATGTATAGTTACCCAGACCCTCCGAACTGGTATCCAGAGAGGTAAGATAACTCAGAGTCCAGAGCAAACCAATAGCATTGGGGCTTTCTTTCTGTGACCCCCCCTCCCCATTCTGTCAGCAGATAAATTGTTGAAGCAGCGGCTTTACTCGGAGTAGACCACCTTGTAGGACGCAATGTAGACAAGAACTGATAGACACACAGTCACCAGTGCAGTTCTATTTATTGCTATCTACTAACAAAGTGCTTCGCCAGACCACAGGTATTTCTAGGCACACATCACACTGCTGTCTGTGCTAACTATATACAAAAGTGGTACCAATCAGGTGCCCTCACCTTATCAGGTTTTGCACTCGGTACTAATCTGCACACGGCACCTGTTAGAAGGAGGGTCCAGCTGCCATTTAGATTTTGCTCATCTAAACATTTACACATGTTCTGACATAAATACCTGGAATACCAGCATAATAAATGTATTATATAATTTAGCATGTAGTGTTTCATGATCATTAATCCATTAGAAGAAGTGTTTGGATTTATTCCCTGCCTTTCTCTCCTGCAAGGAGTCTCAAAGTGGCTTACAAACTCCTTCCCTTCCCTTCCTTCCCCACAACCTTGTGTAGATGGGGCGGAGGGAGTTTGGAGAGAATGGTGACTAGCACAAGGTCACCCAGTAGGCTTCATGTGGAGGAGCGGGGAAACAAACCTGGTTCACCAGATTAGAGTCCACCACTCTGAACCACCACACCACGCTTAGAAACAATGAATGTCTAATTCACTAGCTGGGCAAGTGAGATGCCTATCTGATGCTGTAGATTTGGAAGTCAAAGGTGAAAGGTCAGATAGGCACAATCTTGTTTGGCCAATAACCTTAGGAAATACAAACTAAGAGGTTGGGGCACCTCAGCCTTGTGGTGCCCTAAGACAATTCATGCAGCTCACCCCCTCCTTCACCCCTATTTATACAGTCTTTCAGGCAAATATTCCAAAGTGATGTTAATGTGATGCTCTAGATTTGGACAGAATTCTATGGTAAGGTCATATAGTTTTGCCTGAATTCTAAAGCATCGTATTGATGTCATGCTGTGCAGACATCACTTCCAGGTATTTTCAGGAAGTGACATCACTCTTAAACACTCCCAACCCTCACCCCCTTGCCTTCAGTAGGCCACAGAAAGAAGCCAAAAAAGTCTCCTAACAGAATTGTTTCTTCTTCTGGCAGGGGCTGATGGGAATTGTAGTCCATAACATCTGGAGTGCCAAAGGTTTGCCACCACGGTTCTAGAATTTGCTGTAATCTAACATCTACAGCAATCAAACTGTAGCCAGTCAGCATCCAATCAGCACCACAGGCTGAGAAGACAGTCTTTTAAAATCTTGACCTGGTAAATCTGCTTTTTTCCCCTCATTCATTTTAAATTTTAATTAATATCTAGCTCGACAAAGACAGGATGAGCCGGAAAGTTTGCCCAATATTTTGCTTTGTTTTGGTTGAACACAATAAAAAAGTATTACATGGGGTTTGTCTCTTATTCTGGATTTTGTGTGTCAAAACCACTGCTATCGAGGGGAACCTAATATTTTTAAAAGCCCTTGCCAACACCCTGATTGCTACCCTCAGCTGCCTAAATATGACGTGAAAGGGCCTCATCTCCGATGAAACAGAATTCGCTTAACCCAAAGTGATTTCTTTTCCATGGATTTTAGTGAAGTTGCTCCCGCTGCACTTCCGTTTTACCATCTCTGAGTTCTTTCCAGCTGTTAAAGGCCATGGAAAAGTCAACAGTAAAAACACTTCCCTTCCTTCATTGCTAAATCTAGTCAAATCTAGAGGGGTCGGGGAGGGAGGCCTCTCAAAACCTTTCGCTTAAAACTTTCATTTTTTGACTCCTAAAACACAGGGCAGGTTTATAGTGCAATTGGAGAGGGGGGACTACCAGTAGAAGAAGAAGAAGAAGAAGAAGAAGAAGAAGAAGAAGAAGAAGAAGAAGAAGAAGAAGAAGAAGAAGAAGAGGAGGAGGAGGAGGAGGAGGAGGAGGAGGAGGAGGAGGAGGAGTTTGGATTTATATCCCTCCTTTCTCTCCTGCAGGAGACTCAAAGGGGCTGACAATCTCCTTGCCCTTCCCCCCTCACAACAAACACTCTGTGAGGTAGGTGGGGCTGAGAGAGCTCAGAAGAGCTGTGACTAGCCCAAGGTCACCCAGCTGGCGTGTGTGGGAGTGTACAGGCTAATCTGAATTCTCCAGATAAGCCTCCACAGCTCAGGCGGCAGAGCTGGGAATCAAACCCGGTTCCTCCAGATTAGATACACGAGCTCTTAACCTCCTACGCCACTGCTGCTATAAGGGGCATTTATGTCAGCACTGGGGCACATGCAGCAGTGCCAAGGAATGGCATGGGAGTACTAAACAGAGGCACAGGTGCAGATGTCATGATGGCACACCTCTAGGAATGCCCCATTTGGCACCAGCGCAACTCTTGCGCTGGTGCCAAAAGGGGCATTCCTAGAGGTGGGGTTGATTTTAGTCGGCTCTCTAAGCCCTTTTGAGCCAGGAACGACCCTTTTTTTTCTGGCGCAAAATTACGCCAGCAAAAACCATGATGGGACCCACAGGGCTGCAATATGGGACTGCAAATGAGAACCCCCCCCCACCTGTGCACTCTTGTCTCCACAACCACAGTCCACCACAGTCCACAATTGGCGCCAATGGGACAAGGGGGTGTGACGGCGCTGTGGACGGGGTGTGGCTGGGCCATGGCAGATGCTTGTCTGCTGACAAGTTTGCTGCATCCCTCAAATGCAGGCAGCCGGGCTTAAGCCTGGTTCAATGCTGGCTAGTTCCCTGGAGACAGACACCGCCCAAGACTGTAGAGAGAAGACAACAAAGGCAAGCATTTACCAAAGCAAACCAGGGTACGAGTGAGTCGAATCCTGGCTTCAGTAACAAACCACAGTTAAAATAAACTATTGCTTTTGTGCTTAATGAGTTTTAGTCCCTGACCGTTTATGCCTGCACTACTTACCCCCACAGCTGAGAAGCAGTTAGTTTTCTAGCTTTGGTTCACAGTGGGGTTTTCCTGTTTTCGCCATTTTTCCCTGAGGTTTTTTGCTTCCCTATTCCAAGCTATCCACCATTTTGACTGCCCCTCCCCCCCCCACCTTTTTGTTGTTCTTGTTGCCATGTGACTTCCATTTGGGGAGTGGCTTGTTGCCTTGGATGGGCATCTTTTGCCAGCGATAAATCTTTGAAAAGGCTTCTGAATTTCACCAGATTCACTGTTCCAACAATCGACTTTAACCGTGAGAATTAAAAAAAGATGCCAGTGTGGGGATCTCCCCAGACCTTTTGATCATTCTGAAATGGTGACCAATAGAGTAACTATTATGGGATGGGATAGGAAAGGCAGGCAGGCAGGCAGGCAGGCAGGCAGGCAGGCAGGCAGGCAGGCAGGAAGGAAGGAAGGAAGGAAGGAAGGAAGGAAGGAAGGAAGGAAGGAAGGAAGGAAGGAAGGAAGGAAGGAAGGAAGGAAGGAAGGAAGGAAGGAAGGAAGGAAGGAAGGAAGGAAGGAAGGAAGGAAGGAAGGAAGGAAGGAAGGAAGGAAGGAAGGAAGGAAGGAAGGAAACCTGAGGAACTGCATATGGATCTCCTTCGCTTTCTCTGCAAAGGGAGAAAAAAGGTCACACGCTTTCAGAAACTCTGGGGATTCTCTGATTTGAGAGCAAAGCAAATGGCGGGCCGGGGGGTGGGGAGTGTACATAACCAAGAATCAAACCCAAATGGAATGTACACTTAATGCAAAGGACACCACATGTGCCTAAATAACCCCAGTCTCTAATGCAACTACTGAAGTCAGTGGTTAACTAATCTAGCAAAGTAGGGCTGCATGCACACATTGTTGATTTTTTGTACAGCTGTTGCACTTTAGCAATCACTGCAACTTGGAAACACAGGAAAAATCTCTTTGCGAATGATAGTGCCATCTGCTCTGCTGTGTGGGTGTAGCCTAGTATTACTTCCATGGCAGCCAGCTAGACTTTTGGGCTGTTCAACTTTTTGGATCGTGATCTTAGAAATGCAGTGGAGTTTATTTCCTCTAATGGAGAAGTGCTGCATGAGGAAAACCACGGGCACACCACTAAATGTGGGCATGAGCAGCAGCCAGCCAAAGAGGATAACGGTTTTCCTGAATTGGCTTCAGATGGCACAACAGCCCAGCAGAGAGGCTGGCCCCTATACGGCGCGTTCTGCCAGTGTACACTTTGAGGGATCTGCACCTCTCCATTGCCATGCGGGTTAAATCCCAGCTCCGGGCACAACTCTAAGGATGGCAGCCTCATCTCCGTCTAACAAGGAGGCATTTCATCTCTGCCGGGCGAGTGGAGCCATGACAGCCAGGCAGGGCGGTTTACGTGCAGCAGAGCACAGAAGGGAATGAAGCCAACGACTGTGTAGGTCGAGACATTCGAGAGTTAAGCGTATTGCCCAAGGCCACACAGGGAGTGAGTGGCTAGGATGGAAACTCAGACATTCCTGTAGTATATTTACAGCCAGGCTCCTACTGAGCAGACTGGATTGGAACCGTTTCATCCAAATCGGTTTCACTGTGAAGAGTAGGGGTACAATAGTGTGGGGGTCCCTCCCTCCCTCCCCCTCCCCATTTTCCTTGCAACAAGAAAGCAACTCTATTTGCAAAACAATTCTGTTCGGTTTCTGCGTGAACGTTATATAATGCAAATCTCTCATTTTTTTCCTAAAGCTCCCTAGCAGACTAAAAAAAATGTTTTTTTGCAAACTTTTAGCCTATCACGCTTCCCTTTGAGCCCCCGCCCCCCCCCTTTGCTTATTTTTCTGGCAAAGTTTTGAACCCCCTGAAAATAGAGGTTTATTGTGGAAATGCTGACAGCTGGCTAAGTGGAGCATCCCATTTGCAACACTATAATTATGCTTCCTTCCAGCCGATCCAAAGAAAACACAAAGGTCTTGTTCAAACAAATCTCGGAATGGTTTGAGCCCCAGATTTAAATCATGTGGCCCGAAAGGACTAACTCATCATGTATTTAAAACCAGCTCTGTAGCGAGGAGATGGACAAGGAGATAACAGGAGACTGTCTTGACCACGCTTGCGTAATTGGAGCCATGCCGCTGCTTTTCTTGACTTGAACCAGTCGGCGGCAGATTATCATCAGGAGGGCGATTATACATATACTTTCAAACTGATTTAGGAGCTCCCTCGGGAAAGCTATGCAGTCCTCCTGCCCCCACCCCCACCCCCACAAGTCATCCATATTCATCAGTTTTTAAGTAAAATATTTGCTTAATATCAGCAAAACACTGAAATATTAGATACAAATGCGGAGGGATGAATTGGTGCCTTCAGTCATTCTCTACAAAGTAAAAAAAAAAAATCCACTTTGATTATATGTTTCCATGTTGCATATTTTTTCTTACAGAAACCCACTCATCAGATTTTCCGTAGCTTTAAGGGATGGTTGTAGGTCCAGGCGAGGGACCTGAAATATGCATGAAATTTGACTTCCAAAGCAATTAGTATTACAAAGTTTGCTTCCTGAACAAGTTTTTTCCCCTGTCTTGAAAGGCTTTGCGGCTCATATTTCTATGGAATGTGGCTAAAGTGCATGTCACGTTCCGCAAAGACTTACTGTCACACAGAATAGTTCAGATGTAAAGTAAATCCCAAACTTCCCACTGGTAGCCAGATCTGGCTTGGGAAATCCATGGAAATTTGGGGGGCAGAATCTGGGTAAGAGAGAATTTGAGATACTACACTTAGGCAGAAAAAGTGAAATGCACAGATATAGGACCGGTGACACCCAGCTTGACATGTGAAAGGGATCTTGGAGTCTTAGTAGACCACAAACTGAACATGAGTCAGCAGTGTGATGCGGCAGCCAAGAAAGCCAATGTGATTCTGGGCTGCATCAATAGGAGTATAGTGTCTAGAGGGATGTAATTGTACCTCTCTATTCTGCATTTGTTAGACCACACCTGGAATATCGTGTACAGTTCTGGGCACCGCAATTCAAGAAGGATATTGACAAACTGGAATGGGTCCAGAGGAGGGCAACAAAAGTGGTAAAAGGTCTGGAATCCATGCCCAACGAGGAGAGACTTAGGGAGCTGGGTATGTTTAGTTTGGTGAAGAGAAGGCTGACATGATAGCCATGTTTAGATATTTGAAGGGGTGTCATGTTGGTGAGGGAGCAAGCTTGTTTTTTGTGGCTCCAGAATAATGAGTTCAAGGTGAAGGAAAAGAGATTCCACCTAAACATCAGGGAAAACTTCCTGACTGTCAGGGCTGTTTGACAGTGGAATTCACTGCCTCCTATGAGTGGTGGAGTCTCCTTCTTTGGAGGTTTTTAAACAAAGGCTGGATCAGCATATGTCAGGAGTGCTTTGATTGTGTGTTCCTGCATTGCAGGGGTTGGACTTGATGGTCCTTGGGTTCTCTTCCAACTCTATGATTCTATGGGAGGTGGTGGTTTCAGGTGGGGGGAGCTTAGCCGTGATAGGATTCCATAAAGGATTCCATTCCCTCCTCAGCTGCCATTTCCTCCAGAACTGACCTCTGTTGGCTGGAGATAATTTGTAATTCTGGGATATCTCCAGCCACTGCCTATTTGGCAATCAGCTGCAATTCATGGAGAACTTTGGGCCCCATCTGTAGGATGGCAATCCATGCTACCTTAATGGAGTCACCAATCTCCGGGTGGTGATTGGAGATTTTCTGTAATGACGACTGATCTCCAGGTGACAGAGATCAGTTCAACAGGAGAAAATGGCCACTTTGGAAGGTGGACTCTACGGCATTCTCCATTGATGTCCCTCCCCTCCCTAAATCCCGCCTTCCTCAGGCTCCACCCACAAATCTTGCAGATATCTCCCAACCCAGAGCTGGCAATCTTGCAACCTAAACAGTTACCCCTTCTAGCCCCGTTTACTGCAATGGATTTTCCTCTCCTGTTTGGATGTTAGAAAATACTAGACAAGATCCTTAACATGGGGCTTTATTCTTCCATCTCTCTAACAGCCTGTACGTTTTTCTTCATTTTTTCCCTGCTTTCCTTTCTCAGTAGTCTGTTCAGCAACAGACTAGTTTATCTAGAACAGGGGTAGGGAACCTGCGGCTCTCCAGATGTTCAGGAACTACAATTCCCATCAGCCTCTATCAGCATGGCCAATTGGCCATGCTGGTAGGGGCTGATGGGAATTGTAGTTCCTGAACATCTGGAGAGCCGCAGGTTCCCTACCCCTGATCTAGAAGAAAAGGGAGAAAGCAGTTTTGAAAATATTTTGAGGAAAATGAACTTCACTATCACTCAAAACACTGTACAAGCCTATTTTAAGTCCAGATTTTATCGTGATGACCATCTTCACAATTCGCAGCAGAAAATAACACGTGAAAATTGATGTATTTATTTAAGGCCACCTTTAAAATATTTTCTTTCGCAAAGTATTGCTTTAAATTTTTTTGGCAAGGCTAATTTCCCAAAATTAGCAGTTACAATTTTTTTTCCCAAAAAGGAAAACATAGTAAAAAATATTGTTGATTATGTCATCAAATTCTTCCTTTCAAAATGCTGCGCTTGGAGTTTTCCAGTTCTAAGTGAAAGTCCTAGGGGGAAACAAAATAGTTCTCCTCCAGTAGATCAAAATGAATAAAATATATGCTGAGAATTCTGTTTTTCCAGCAGAAGGGCATTGACCAGAAGTGCGCAGGCCAAAGAAAGAGTCTAACACCCACAAGATGGTTACAGATAGTTAGAGTTGGCAAGTTTCTCACACTGGAGAACTCCTGGCAAACATCTTCATTGCCGGCTGGTGCCTGAAATGCTGGTGGAAGGAAAGAGTAGGAAATGGGAACTCATACACCAAATACTCTCCTGCTACGTCCTCCAAAGAGCACTGGGTTCTGCAGATGCAAACCTATTGGTGATCCTTGGCCAGAAAGATGTCCCGCTAACATCAGCCAGGGCCAAGGGCTTTTTCAGCTCCGGCCCCAACCTGGTGGGATGTCCAGTGAGACCAGGGCTCTGCGGGATTTGATGGTGTCCCACAGGGCCAGTAAGACAGAGCTGTTGGCATATGGTTGGGGCAGATTCAGGTTTTCCATCAACTGAAAGTGACCACTAGGAGGCAACACTTTTTTTTTAATTTGGCAAATTTTGGGTTTTACAAACCCGGAAATTTTCAGTATAGCCAAATCAAGCTGATATCCATTGACTGAAGAAGAAGAAGAAGAAGAAGAAGAAGAAGAAGAAGAAGAAGAAGAAGAAGAAGAAGAAGAAGAAGAAGAAGAAGAAGAAGAAGAAGAAGAAGAAGAGGAGGAGGAGGAGGAGGAAGAGGAAGAGGAGGAGTTTGGATTTATATCCCCCTTTTCTCTCCTGCAGGAGACTCAAAGGGGCTGACAATCTTCTTGCCCTTCCCCCCTCACAACAAACACCCTGTGAGGTGGGTGGGGCTGAGAGAGCTCTGAGAAGCTGTGACTAGCCCAAGGTCACCCAGCTGGCGTGTGTGGGAGTGTACAGGCTAATCTGAATTCCCCAGATAAGCCTCCACAGCTCAGGCGGCAGAGCTGGGAATCAAACCCGGTTCCTCCAGATAAGATACATGAGCTCTTAACCTCCTACGCCACTGTTGCTCCTTATTCAGCTTTTTACTGAAAATGTTTTGGATTTTAAAACCCGATCCTGAAAAATGTACCTGTTCTCCTCGCCTGAGTGATACAAGCCAGTAAATGAGTCAAAATCTCCAGTGGACACCACACAGCTAAAAGGGTATTTGAACCCCAAATCTCCACCTCTATAAAGGCACACCTGCAAAGATATGCCACCTGAACCTGTTTCATTCAACAATGAAGGATAAAGAAAAGCCCTGTTGCAACATATTTTCTCTCATGCGTTAACACAGCTCACACCTTTCATTTAGAAAGAACATAACCTGTAAAAAAATCTATTGTGCGCAGTGTCAGGAACACTTCCCCGCCGTGGGTCAGGGCAAGTTGCTGTGCTAATTCTGACAACTGAGCCTTTGTTAACAGAGAAGGAATTAGGTGCACCTTCTCACGCCTATGATTAAGAGGAATATCCTTGAAAACATCTTAATGTCTTGCTTTACCTGTAGAACAGCAATGGAATTTGGATTGTTTCTGTTGAAAAATACTCTTTCTTTTTCTTGCTATTGACAGGAAAGAAGACAGAAGAATATGAATGAGGAAATATCAGGAACAGAATTGAAAGGTATAGAAATATAGATAGGCATAAAGGTATAAAGATACAGAGACTATCCCCACCCTGCTGACTCAGCCTGTGTAAGGCTGGGAACCAGGCCGGCTCTTCGACTGGCCGTGGCTGTTTCCGCCTTAGAGACGGGAAGATCTACCTTTTGATTATGACATTACAAGAAATAGAAACCATAATATTAATGTTTTGCGGGTGCTAAAAAATATTTGGATAGTGGAGACACTAAAATGCACATTATCAATAAAAATATGCATGATTGCTACGATAACAGTGATCTAGAACAATTTCTTCCAATTCAGAAAGGAAAATTCAGACAACTGGAAACCTAGGGAGCCTGCTGTGAATCATTTCTGTAAAAACAGACAGGCTATGACTGAAGTCTCAGTTTGGACAGGGTGCGTGAATGTCAGAAATTGGGATATGCGAGTGTTATTAGACCTCCTAATCAAGAGACTATAGTGACTGAGAGCACAAAAAGAAGGATTGGTTTGTATTGAATTGGTAATGTGAATGGTTGAAAACAAAATTTGCCTCGGCAGGTTTCATACACAAATTGCTGTGCGTTCAGCTACTGGGAAGTTGATGG
Source organism: Sphaerodactylus townsendi (assembly GCF_021028975.2). Classification (NCBI taxonomy): domain Eukaryota; kingdom Metazoa; phylum Chordata; class Lepidosauria; order Squamata; family Sphaerodactylidae; genus Sphaerodactylus; species Sphaerodactylus townsendi. The sequence goes on from NC_059425.1 coordinate 193,479,034, forward strand.
ATTGTGACCGATATATATCTTTCCCCAAAATCACAACTTCTCTGAAAGACAGCAAAGTTTTCCACTTCAGCATGCTTGTCAAATTGACATCCTTGCAGAGGCGTACCTAGCCAAATGGGAGCCCTGGGCAAAACCTGAGTTTGATGCCCCCCCATGGGCAGCCATCCTCCCCCACCATCACCAAACAATGATTTTTTTCCACCAGGTCGTTTCAAAGTCACCATCACATTATAGAACATGCCCCAATTCACAAATCTGAACACAGAAATGAGCCGTGCCACACAGCAGAAATAATTTTTTAAAAACATTTTCAAAAAGCTTTCAAAATGTTTTACTACTGCTATGAAAACATTTTATGGTGTTGTATCCAGTCCCCAGCATAACTTTCAATGTTATTTAAACTAGGGACCCCAGATTCTCCCTTTGAGGTAGATTTAAAAGGAGAATCTGGGCTCCCTAGTTTAAACAAGCGATGCTGGAATCCACCCCCAGACAGCATCATTTTCATGATGTTTAAACTAGGGAGTTTAAACTAGTTTAAACTAGGGAGCCCAGATTCTCCTTTTAAATCCACCTTAAAAGGAGAATCTGGGGTCCTCAGTTTAAACAACATTGAAAGTGATGCTATTTTGGGATGGATTCTCCCCCACCCTGAAACAGCATCCCTTTCAATGTTTAAACTGGGGACCTCAGATCCTCCCTTTAAATCCATGCCAAATGGGGTGGATTAATAATAATAATAATAATAATAATAATAATAATAATAATAATAATAATAATAATAATAATAATAATAATAATAATAATAATAATAATAATATCAACAACAACAACAATCTTTATTAGGCATTGAGAGAATAAAAGAAAGAAAGAAAGAAAACAAGCATTGGCAGGAAGGGCATGGATTTAAAAGGAGAATCTGGGGAAATTTAGGGGGTGCCTGTTGTCAGGGGTGCAATTATTAAGATAGCAGCACCAAAATTTCAGAGTATCTTCATGAGACCCTACTGATGATACCACCCAGGTTTAGTGAAGTTTGGTTCAGGGGGTCCAAAGTTATGGACCCTCAAAGGTGTAGCCCCATCTCCTATTAGCTCCCATTGGAAACAATGGGGGATGGAGCACTCCCTTTAGGAATCCATAACTTTGGACTCCCTAAACCAAACCTCGCCAAACCTGGGTGATATCATCCGGAGAGTCTCCCAAAAAATCCCTGAAATTTTGGTGCTGCTAGCCTAAAAACTGCGCCCTCTGCAGGCCAAAAACAGAAAAACACTGAAAATACAAAAACCCACGAACGAACCTGCATTTTTGGCGCCCACCACAAGGGGGAGCCCTGGGCAACTGCCCACTTTGCCCAATGGGAGGAATGCCTCTGCATCCTTGTCAGCGCCATTGGGTCACTTCTGGCATGACTGAGAAAGAAAACCATCACATTTGGCAATTTTCTAGCATTCACCAACAATGCGATGGATAAACTGATACTCTCCAGATGAATGAATCAGGGCCTGAAAAGCCAATGAATTCTAGACTCTTCCAAGTTACACTTATTTCCAGAACATCCATCCAATTCAACTTTGGTAGACAAAAATCAAAAACTATGAATGAATGAATGAATGAATGAATGAATGAATGAATGAATGAATGAATGAATGAATGAATGAATGAATGAATGAATGAATGAATGAATGAATGAATGAATGAATGAATGAATGAATGAAAATCTCCAAATGGTTCAACATGCATTATAAATGCTCGCCAGGTTTAATGCTATGCCTTCTGCCTTGTTATGAAGATGACAGATTTAACAAGCAAGAAAAGGCTAAAAGATTGTGCCCATGTAATGATGGCTCAGTTGAATCTCTGGCCCACCAATTACTACACTGTCTTAGATTCAAGGAAATCAGATCCAAGTATGTGAATCTTACTCCTTTATAGTTACCTGATCTCCCCGATTTATTTAGATTACACTACTTGCTGGACAATCCTGATCCTTCTCTCTGTATGATAGTGGCAGACTTTCTCCTGGAAATTACTAAACACCAGTATATTTCCTTCGACCTAACATTTATTTCCTGTACTGTATATGTTTTTAAATCAGTTTTTTTTACTATTTATGCGATCTGAAGAGAAACCAGAGGGTTTTTTTTACTATTGTTGTACTGTTGTCTATGCCAATAAAGGCTTGCTTGACTTGGCATTATAAATTAGGGCAATGGGTCTTTCCTGGGGTCCCGTGGAAGAATTTGAGGCTGTTATCCTAAGCATATTTTTCTGGAAGTAAACCACAAAGCTAAAATGACTAAACTGATGTTATTGCATTTTGGTCACTTAATGAGAAGACAAAAGTCACTGGGAAAGGCAATACTGCTAGGGCAGTATTGGGGGCAGCAGGAAAAGAGGAAGCCCCCACTCTATAAAGGAAGGCAGGGGCCTCAGTTTGCAAGGATGTTAACAATAGGGCAATTTGGAGGACATTGATTCATAGGGTCGTGTTAGGTGTTGGCCCCTTAATCCAATAAATGGATTCTGAAGTATTGATCAGTAGCGTTTCTTGAATAGGTGTCGAAGCACCACACAGGTTCTGATGAAGATGGCATTCACAGTCCCCTTTATTCCCCATAGAGAACCCCCCCCCCTCCTGTTTTCCCAAGAGTTTATGAAAAACAGCCTTTGGAGCTAAGGCGCCCCAAGGTCAGCAGCAGATAAAAAGAGAAAGCCACCTGGCTTCCTGCCCTACGAGGTAACAGATGTAACACAGTTCCCATGAGACAGGAGTACCAGGGGAAGCCTAGTTGTCTATAAAGCATGTGAAGCCATAAAGTAGAGATCAAGGGAAGAATGCACAGATGGCAGTGGATACATATAACAGGCTGGTTACATATATCTTTATAGCAACAGCAATTTGTTATTTTAAGCAGTTGCACAATTCCAGGAATGTAACTCAACCACCTAGATAGCATCCCCCTGACAGGTCGCCGTGAGTCGGAACCAACTTGACGGCACTTAACACATGCACACACAAGCGACGGTGAATAACATGGGACTTGCTTCTGCACATGTTTAGCTTGATCCCAGAATCTCTGAAGAACACCACAGCCATAGCTGTACATTGGGAAGACAGGCATCATGGTGTAACGGTTAGAGCACCGAGCTTGGATTTGGGAGGGCCCGGTTCGAATCTCCACACTGTCATGGAAGCTTGCTGGATGATCTTGGGCCCATCATACATTCTAAGCCTAACCTATCCCACAGGGTTGTTATGAAGATAAAATGGGGAACAATGTTGGTGTCTTTGTGTCCCTATTTGGGTGAAAAGTGGGGTATAAATGAAGTAAGTAAATAGCGAGCAGATATTCCTCTAAGCCTTTCCTGGAGAAAAGTGAAGTTGTAGAATGTAATAAATTTGTATGTGAACTCCATGTGCATGAAGTGTGTGGGACGGCTGACAAATTATAAATTTTGAGAAGAACAAACAAGAAAATAATATTAAGGGATTAAAATTAAAAGAACAAGAATATAAATCATGAGCTCCCGCTGACAGCCTCGTTTCAATTGAGGAAGAACCACAAAAACGCAGTAGAAACTATTTTGGGATGCTATTATAGAATACGGGAAAGTATCAGGCTTTAAAATTAATTACAAATAAGACCTAAAATATATTAACAATGAATATGACTAATAAACCACAGAAGGAATTGGAAGGTAAATGAAGATTTAAAATTGAGGGGGGGGGGAGTTAAATATTTAGGAATAGAATTAACAAGTGATGAATTGCGGGGGTACATGGTAAATGTACAGATAGCAATAGTCTGCTTGAAAGGAAGAAAACATGAGATGTAAAAGACTGCATGGATGCTGGAGCTGAGTGTTAATTTCCCTTAAAAAAGAAATCCAAGGGAAGCAGCGTCCCCATCCCCACTTCCCCTGGGCCGAGAGAGTGGCGGTCGGTCTCTTCTCAGAGATCATTCTGAAGAACCCTTGTCCCTTTTGCCCCCTCTAGGAAATTCCCTGACCATGCAAACGGAAATCCCTATTTCCCCACCCACAGCATCCAAACCATGCAAAAGTGTCACCCAGATTAAGCCGTGGTCTTCCCCCATAGCAAGTGAGAAACTTTATTCCCCTAAGGCTGACGTGATCATATTTTTCGGTTTGAGTATCCCCCCGTGATGGATTTCCCCAACTTCCTGCGTCTCCATTGCTGCTCTTAATTTCTTTCTCTTGCTTTCGGGTGAAACCTCTGCAGAGGTGTTTTTCTTTTTTTTAAAAAAAAAAAAAAGAATGTACGGGGAGAAAGGATTAATACATAGAACGGACACGCCCATCTTTTCCTTCCTAGTAGAATAATGAATGCATTGGAAATCTTTTAGCACAGTTGTATTTTTGACACTGTACATAGGCCTGAAACCCCGCCCCCCCCCGTCCCCCCCATATTCCTTTGAGGTTCATCTTTCAAACCCCAGCTCTGTTCTGCTGCCAACTTGTTGGAAGTGTTTAGTGACTGGAGAACTGGTGCCTGCTCTCTTCAGAATTTCACACTTCATTTTTCCAGGTCCTTGCAAGCAGCAGCAAATATTTCACCAACCTGGTTGGCTGGCTACTGCCATAAATCAGATGCAGAGCACACACACACCCCCCCGCCCCCGCGCAAAAAAAAAAAAATAACCGTCCTGTTGGGGCGTTCAGCTATTCTTTTTTGGGTCAGATCCCACAGTAAATGAAGGCTTTTGTAGCATTATTTCCCCCCCTTTAAATGCGTAGGACACATCTAAATAACCCAATGTGTGGAATACAAGGATAGAGGGGATTGGGAAAGGTCAGACTGAAGAGAAACTGATTTCCTTTGGATGGGAAGCTGCCCTTCGGTTCCATAAATATTACAGCTTCTTCAGAGTTGCTGTCGGGTCAGCCTAAATGACTCATCCGATGGGAAAGGCAATACTTCCTGAGCAGAAAAGGAATCAATCCAATAAAAGGCATACTGGACTTCCCTCTTATACCAGACATTTCAATATACTTCGGTTTTATCCAATATAAGCAGTGGCGTACCGCTAATGGGAATACGGGGTATCCCATGTCTCCGGGTGCACGCCGCCAAGCCCCTCCCCCTTCCTGGCCTGCAGGGAGGCCAGGAGGGCGGGGCGCCATGGCAATGGGTCCAGGCGGGCAGCACAGCACAAGCTGGTCCAGTAGCCGCAGCACCCATCTGAGCCCCGCCCCCTGAGCCCTGCCCTCCACAGTCTGCTTGCTAGCTCCGTGGCTCCAGTAAATGGTGTGCAGAGGGGTGCGGGGGGCCATAGGGAACTGGGGGAACACGTGGGGAAGCAGTCATGCCCCCGGGGTGCAATTTAGCCCTGGTACAGCACTGAATATAAGGAAACCGTGTTTGAAGCTGTCCCTTCCATCTGACCCATCAATGGCTGATAGAGGCTGCCAAGTCTTAGTTGTAAGATTGGCCTTCAGTGCGGAGAGCTCTATGACATCACAACAATTCTGAATTTCTCACAAAGACTTTGACTGTTAGTGACAGGTGAGGAAAGCAGTGAGCAAACAGGTGAGAAAAGAGGCTTGGCATTTATTTATTTATTTTTTCCTCTGGCCTCTGTCAACCAAGCGACATCCACGATCCTTCTTCTATAAGCAGCAAAGTCATTTACACAGGGATGGCCAACAGGCCAACAGCAAAGGCCAACAGCAAAGTCATTTACACAGGGATGCCTTCGGGCTTGCTCATAAAGGAGAGCCACAGGTATGTGCTGGGAAAGGGATACGTCAGTTAACTTCTTGTGGCTACTCAGAAATTCTTACCTGTCTGGGTATATAAAGGCAGAACTCAGGTGAAGGCTACCCTGGAATGATATAGGGTTGCCGACTCTTAGTTGGAAAACACCTGGACATTTGGGGGTGGAGCCTGGGGAGTGTTGAATTTGGGGAGGGGAGGGACCTCGGCAGGGTACAACGGCATAGACTCCACCCTCAAAAGCAACCATTTTCTCCAGCAACCATTTTCAGGGAACCCCCCTCCGACCCCACCTGGAGTTGGCCACATTGTGTCTGGTTCATTATTGCTCCTCAGTATTTCAAAACCACGCCAGAACAGCTTTGAGCTGTCTGAACAGCCTGGCTCAGCCTGAGCTCACCACAGCTTGGGATGCTAAGCAGGGTTTGCCACAGTTAGTAGTTGGATGGAGGACTGGCATTGCTGTGCAGAGGCAGGCAATGGCAAACCACCTCTGCTCATCTGTTGCCTAGGCCACCCGGGGATCGGGGTTGGGTGGGTGCCATGAGTTGGTTGCCAATAGATGGCACATTCTTCCGAGTCTTCAGAACATCTGTAAGCATGTAGGACACCTTGGCTTGGTTCAGGCATCATGCAAAATCATGGTTTATTTTAATAATGGTTAGTTTGTGAAACCAGGACTTGAATCACAGGTGATAATCCAAACCCTGGTTATCCTTGGCGAATGGTGGTTTCATTGTCTTTGCTGTGGCCAAGATTTGCTTGAGGGGAACTGTTGGAGGAACAAGACAGAAGAACAGTAGAAGAGTTTGGATTTATACCCCCCTTTCTCTCCTGTAAAAAGACTCAAAGTAGCTTGCAAACGCCTTTCCCTTCCTCTCCCCACAGCAGATACGTTGTGAGGTGGGTGGGGCTGAGAGAGTTCTGAACAGTCAACCAGCAGGAACGTAGGAGTGGGGAAACAGATCTGGTTCACCAAATAAGAATCTGCCACTCGTGTGGAGGAGTGGGGAATCAAACCTGGTTTTCCAGATTAGAGTCCATCTGCTCTTAACCACTACACCACGCTGGCTCTCTTGATCTTTGTACATCAAGAGATGCCTTTTTAAAGCCCCCGTCGAATCATGGCAGCTGGTTTGGGTCTAATGGGCCTTCATTGATCATAGTCAAGCAAAATGGGAGCAGCAGTGGCGTAGGAGGTTAAGCATATTCCCTGGTATCTAATCTGGAGGAACCGGGTTTGATTCCCCGCTCTGCCGCCTGAGCTGTGGAGGCTTCTCTGGGGAATTCAGATTAGTCTGTGCGCTCCCACACACGCCAGCTGGGTGACCTTGGGCTAGTCACAGCTTCTCGGAGCTCTCTCAGCCCCACCTACCTCACAGGGTGTTTGTTGTGAGGGGGGAAGGGCAAGGAGATTGTCAGCCCCTTTGAGTCTCCTGCAGGGTCTCCAAAAAAATTGGCTCCTATTGATTGGTTTAATGAAACCACTGTTTCACATGATGTCAGACCTAAACGTTGTGACCTAGAAGCTCTCGATGGCGTCACTCCAAAGCAGTCCGTAAGTCAAGCCAGTCAGTAGATCAAGGGGGAGCACACAAGGGTGAATGGGATTGCAAAAGAAAAATCTAAGAATGCAGATGAATGTGGTGTTTTTCTTCCGAGGCAAATAGCCACGAACATTTGCGAACAAGGTAAACTTGAGCACAGCTGAGTGCCGAAAACTTCTTGAAAAGCAGGATGAGATATATTTGGCCCTACTGCACCCAGTATGGTGTGCCTTTCGGCCCAGGCGTAATAATAAATCCCCAAATCTCATTAGGGTCTTCTGCAGCAACATGTTCTCACAGAAACACAATTGTGAGAAGAACAAGGTGCGTGTGAGATTTAAAAAAACGAATTACATCCTTATGGGACGGGGCCACCCAGAGAAACCATTTCACAAATTAACCATACGACAAACCCTGAGGCGATGTCTACAAAATCAAGGTAGAGTACATAAGTGCTTAGAGGAGCTTGCCAAAGAGGCAGATGGCACACGGCAGAGAGAGATGGAAAGGGGAGGGAAAGACGTTTCAGCTCAGTACATCTAGGAAGGACGCCTGTATATGCTCTGCTCTTAAGTCAGGTTTGCTTGAAGGACAGGAACGGGTGCAGTTCTGGCTCAGGGATGGCCTTAGCCAATGGGCAGTTGGGGATGCTGGCCTGGGCCCGAACCAAGGAGGCCACGACTGCAAATGGCCCTAACCTCCAAAAGAGGGGGGAGATGGTGAGCAAGCTCCTACTGTCACTGCTGTTCAGACGCGTAGCTGCCAGGGGGCATGGCGTGGATGTGGCGTTGGCATGGGCATTCCGAGGGTGTGGTGTGGCGGGCAGGGGCACACACAAGCCCTGGGCACAGTTCCCCCTCGCGACGCCCCTGCCACCATTGCTCACAACCATCCTGTCTAGGACTTTGGCAGCTGGCTTCCACCAGAGGCCCCCACTTGCCTGAACTGGGCTGTGGACTGCCCAACTGTTTGGTCCTGCTGGAGGGGTGGTTGTGGTGGCCAGGGACCCAGAACCACTAAAGCTGATCCTGTCCTGATTGGTGCTGCTCACAAGGCCACTGAGGCATGGCCAATGTCTTACAACAACAACAACAACAACAACCTTTATTTGGCATTTAAAAATAGGTTCTAGAGCGTTGCCAGACATTTTTGAAATACAAATCAAGAGTACATTCACAGCGCAGACAGCAAGACTGTATATAGCAGTATACATTACTTAGAAAGTTCTGTCACTTGTAAAAGAAATTTTGCTACTTTTTCCAAGAGCATGACATCTGTGTTGTTTAACAGAAGCTCCACAACAGAGCAGTCAGAGTCACTTTCGGATTTGTCTAGGGCCAGCCTGGGAGAGAAATTCCTGATGCCCACATATCTCGGACAGTCAAGAATAATGTGAGCAAGAGTCTCCACTTGATTTTTACAGTGTGGACAAACCCGATCCTGGAGAGGGATGGATAAGTAACGACCCTTTGTAATGGCCGATGGGAAGATATTGGATCTGGCCCTTGTGATAATCCATCTCTGTTGGGGTTCAGTTAATAATTCAAGATATTTGGCTATGTGCCCCTGTTCCGGTATTATTCCGACAGAGAGGGGTGAGCATGATTTATTTGCTTGCCCCAACAAGATATGATATTCCTGTTCTAGAAGTCTTCTTTTTAAGGTTCGGAAAATCTCTCTGGGTGTCAGCATACAGAGATCTTCAAGTAATAAACCTATTGAGTAAACTTTTGATTTGAGAAGTTGATACCATTCGGAGGCAAATAGGTCTGGGCGCGCAGTGTATATTAAACTGCGCACATCAGAGTTAAAACATAATTTGATCCAATACTTGAATGTATTCAGGCATGGCCAATGTCCAGGCTGCAGCACACAACAGCAACACATTCAGTGCACACCATCAGACCAGAGAATTAGTCACTGCTGGTGCAAGTGGGGAAAGTATTCAAGTTGCATATCCATGGGGCCAAACTAGACATGACGGCATCCGCATTGTCCTGATGGCATTTTAAGGTCATTTAAAATCTGGAAAAAGTGGAACAGGGCCGGGGGGGGGGACCAAAACGGTCTGGAGCAGCTCAGGTATTTTTAGCTTGAAGAAGAGAAGAGAAGAGAAGAGAAGAGAAGAGAAGAGAAGAGAAGAGAAGAGAAGAGAAGAGAAGAGAAGAGAAGAGAAGAGAAGAGAAGAGAAGAGAAGGTGAAGGGGTAACATGACAGGCATGTTTCAATATTTGAAGGGATGTCATGGTGAAGAGGGAGCAAGCTTGTTTTCTGCTGCTCCAGAGTCTTGGACAAGGAGGAATGGATTCACAGTAGAGGAAAAGAGATTCCATATAAACATTAGGAAGGACTTCCTGATTGTAAGGGATGTTTGTCAATAGAATTCGTGCCTTGGCTGGTGGTGGAGAAGGGGTGTACTGCCCAGGGGGACATATGGGGTCGAAGGTCCCCGGGGTGTGGTCACTTAGGCCCCTTCCACACACGCAGAACAAGGCACTTTCAATCCACTTTCACAATTGTTTGTAAGAATTGTATATATTCGTTATGCCATTAAAGGTTTCATTCATTCACTCACTCACTCACTCACTCACTCACTCACTCACTCACTCACTCACTCACTCACTCACTCACTCACTCACTCACTCACTCACTCACTCACTTGAAACATCTTCAAATCGACAATATTAACATCTTCAAATTGACAAAATTAACATCTGAGTCTCAGAAGGCAGCCCTGCTGGGATCAGCATGAATACTACAGTGATACATTACAACTTCCTAGGCCTCTGGGTGAGGTTTGAATTGTAATGAAAAGCCAACAACCAGCTAAAATTCTGGCAGCTGTGAAATCTACCATAATCCTGCTGCAACTTGACTTTTCATAAGTCAGCTGCAAATTGACAATACAGTGGAACCTGGGTTATCATTGATGTCGGTTTTAGTTGGTTTCGGTTTTTGCCGATTCTTTGGTTGGAAATTTTGTCTCAGTTTTCATTGATCGCTTCAGTTTTCGTTGGTTTTAGTCGGCATGCGAGCACGCTAATTTTGCGACAAAAACTGGTGACTCCCTACTGTTCCATTGCTTGCCAACGGGAGCCTCGGTTTTCGTTGGTTTCGGTTTTTGCTGAGGTTTCCCAGACGGATTACCAATGAAAACAGAGGTTCCACTGTACTTTCCACCACTATCAGCAACCTTACTGACAACCTTTAGAACCTCAGAGGTGCTTTCTATTTGAATCTGACTCTCTGTGGGGCTGTGCAGGGAGTGATCTTTGCCTTTACTCTATAAACTGAAACCAAAAAAAATTGAGTCCAGGATCACTTGAATAATAATATTATTGACTTACTTATGGGAAACCATCCTAGGCGTTCCAAGGCAAGTGATGAGCAGGGGTAGTTTGGCACTACCTTCCCCTATAAAGCAACCCTAGTCTTCCTGCTGGTCTTCTATGTAAATGCTAACCATGGCTGAACCTGCTTAGCTGAGCTCTAATGAGCTCTTCAGGTTGGGCTATTCAGATTGATCAAAATTTACCAGGGATTCAGCTTTCATGAGAAAAAGATCACTTCGCCCCATAGTACCAAATAGCATCTATTTGCAAAAGAGGCTTTGTTAGGTCTCAAACCTTGAATCAATAAACAAACTCTGGATAGTGGATCAGGAAGGCAATGAACCACGCAGCTGGTAGAAAGCCAGTTCTGGCTTTTGCTATCCCCTTTATTCAGAAATAATCCCCCCTCCCATTTTCCCAAAGAATGTGAGAATGAATTACTTGGGAGCTGAGGTGCCCCAAGGTTAGTGACAGTTAGAGGTAGGTCACCTGACCTCCTACCCCCACGGAATTACAGAAACATCCCGTTTCCCATGGGAGCAGAAGGTGTAAGGGATAAGCCTAATTATCTATCAAGCGTGTGAAACCATTAAATGGAGATCAAGGAAAGAATGTCCCCTTACAGCAGTGTAACATATATCAGGCTGAGTACATAAGTATATCTTGTAGCAATTGCATTGAAATAAGAATGCATCTCAAACAATACAATCACCACCCATATATTTTGTAGCAAACCGTTAAGCTAGGAAGGTAGCTCAATCAACTAAGCACCATCCCTGACAGGCCTCCTCATGGAGGAGGAGGAGGAGGCACCCCCCCTTTGTATCTGTAAGGAGCATCCGTGTGGAAACAGCAGCCTCTATCACAGAAAGATTCAGGTGCATACCTGCCAGAGGGACATGTGGGGTCTCATGTCCCCGGGCACCACCCATTTAATCACATGAGGTGCAAAATCGCCCCTCCTCCTCCCCCACCGCTGTCCTTCAAGAGGCAGCCTCACAAGCGTAGGCTGCAGGTGGTGATGGTGACAGCCATGGCTGCTGAGGCGTGAGGACTGCCCCCATGGTTGACAGGGAGGCAGTAAGTGGGGCTGGGCGGGAGGGCGTATAAACTAGGCACCGGGGGGGGGGGCGGGGCAGAAAACTGTGGTCTTGCCCAGGGCACCTTTTTCTCCCAGTATGCCTCTGGCCCCTTTCTCACCTTCATGATAATGTATTTTGAACCATTAACGAATCTATTAGGGTGAATGGTAATGGTAGAGGAAAGGGCTGTTAAGCTGCAGCCAAATGATTGATTGATTGATTGATTGATTGATTGATTGATTGATTGATTGATTGATTGATTGATTGATTGATTGGTGGTTGGTTTGATTTTTATCTTGCCCCTTTCCAACTGGAATCTGGCTTAGGCTGGCGAATAGCATTTAAAACCTACAATTGAAACAAATAACCTACATGACTTATATGTTTGCAGTGAAAATCCTGACCAAATGTAAATATGAGACAGCTCCCCACCCTTCAATAATACTAATACCAATAACAATAATGGAGAGAACAATCAGGGAAAGGATGGGGAAAAGGGAAAGAAAAAAGAGGGGAAAACGAAGGAGGCTTATGGCAGTGGTTCTCAACCTGAGGTACGTGTACCCCCAGGGGTATGAGCCAGAGTGATTGGGGAGACGTGAAAAAAATGCTAATATGGGGGCACAATTTAGGGAAATGGGGGTACAATTTAGGGAAATGGGTTCCCGGGGGGTACGCAAGCGAAAAAAGGTTGGGAACCACTGGCGTATGGTGACCCTGTAGGATTTCCAAGACAAGAAGAAGAAGAAGAAGAAGAAGAAGAAGAAGAAGAAGAAGAAGAAGAAGAAGAAGAAGAAGAAGAAGAAGAAGAAGAAGAAGAAGAAGAAGAAGAAGAAGAAGAAGAAGAAGAAGAAGAAGAAGAAGAAGAAGAAGAAGAGGAGGAGGAGGAGGAGGAGGAGGAGGAGGAGGAGGAGGAGTTTGGATTTATATCCCCTTTCTCTCCTATAGGAGACTCAAAGGGGCTGACAATCTCCTTGCCCTTCCCCCCTCACAACAAACACCCTGTGAGGTGGGTGGGGCTGAGAGAGCTCCGAGAAGCTGTGACTAGCCCCAAGTCACCCAGCTGGCATGTGTGGGAGTGTACAGGCTAATCTGAATTCTCCAGAGAAGCCTCCACAGCTCAAGCAGCAGAGCTGGGAATCAAACCCGGTTCCTGCAGATAAGAGTGCACCTGCTCTTAGCCACTGCGCCACTGCTGCTCCTGTCTCTCAGAGAGCCTGGGGCATGCTCAAGAGATGTTCAGAGCTGGATTGCCATCGCCTGCCTTTGTGTGGTGACCCAGACTTCCTTAGTGGTCTTCCAAGCATATGCTAACCAGGCAGATCCCCCTTAGCTTCCAAGACCTCAAGAGATGAGGCTCACCTGGGCCATCGAGCTCAGGGAAGTACGGATCCTTCCAACAAAATATATGCAATTTTCTATCACCCTGAAAGCTTGCCGCAAGGGCCTTTCACTCGGCAGATGTTTTGCTGACTCAGGGGAAAGCTCCAACTTTCCCCCTTGTGACTTTGTTCCATTTGTAAAGCTGCATTACTGCGAAACATAATGTTGAATGTCATCTGAGAAATCACCGTGTGCACATTATAGTGGCCCACACCCGCAAGTACTGCGCTTGCCTTTGCCACACAACATGCTAAATTATAGAGCTACAAAAATTCTTCCTCTCCAGCCAAAGTATCCTTCCTGCTTTGCTGCTCGTGACTGGCTTGCTGAGTTAGCTGTAATTTGGAAAATTAATTGACTCGGAGCCGTGCTGTAGAACACCCAAGACGCAGCAACGAAAAAGGTCACAGGAGGTGGGAAATTTTGCAAGGAACGGAGCAGGCTGAGCGGAATCTGGGCAGATGCACAAAGAGCAGAATGTGAAAGGAAAGGATTCGCATCGGACGCCAGAAGAAGCGGGAAGAGGAAGAGAGACCCCAGGAGGACGTTGTGTTCATCGAGTGCACAAAAAAGAGCGCACGAGAGTGTCTGTCGTTGAGCATGCCCCAGGCTCTCTGAGAGACAGATCTAACGACAATGAAAAGATGCCCCTTCTATGCATCTGAGCATGCTAAGCACATGCCAAGAATATCACTCCGGAGTCCAAAGAACCACCTCCTTGCTTCTGTGCCCATAAAATTTTAAAGTATGACGCTTGCAGAGAGACTTGCCATCTGTTTTGCCAAAGAAAGCGCCTTAGTATCATTCTGAATTTTTTCTTAACAGACACAAAAACCTTAACATTATTTAGCTTTGCTCTCATTCACCAGGAACGGAATTAATCACTATGCCCAAACCTTTGTAGCATTTTCTTTTTTTAAAAAAAATTAGCCATGAAGTACAGAACATTGTGAGCATGCAGGCTTGTTTCAAAAAGCGGAATGACTGCACAGAATAGAACATAAGATGTGGTTAAGTGAAGGCTTTGAGCTGGACTGACTGTTTTGACAATGGTTCAAGAAAATAGAAATAAATAATGTAAATAAATAAAAAAGAAGCATCTCGTGTAGTACAATATCACTTCTGGTAAAAAAAAAACCTGTAAGTTACATAGGGTACCTCTAGGAATCACTGGAAACTCTACGATTTTATCACAGAGTTTCCAGCCATTCCTAGAACTACCATTTGACTGAAGGGCTCCTGTTCCTCACTATTCAAATTTACTAACTAAGCCACCTCCAAATTCAAGGCATTTAAAAATGTGGCCAAATTATCTCTTAATTATGTTTCCAATGTTGTTTATAAATGAAGGGGGGATCAGTGAAATACTAAAATTGGGGGCTTTATCTTTATTCTCTCAAGTACAAATAAGAATACTTGTACTGCTGTTTCCAACATAAACTATTATTCTGTACAGTTTCCCTCAATTGATCTCTTGCTAGGAGACCACGCAAAAAAAGAAACTGGCAATTTGTTCATTTCTAATCAATACCTGGTATCAAAGTTGGTATCAAAGTTCGACTGGTATCAAAGTTGACTGCTGGAGCAGCAGTGGCGTAGTGGCTAAGAGCAGGTGCACTCTTATCTGGAGGAATCGGGTTTGATTCCCAGCTCTGCCGCTTGAGTTGTGGAGGCTTATCTGGGGAATTCAGATTAGCCTGTACACTCCCACACATGCCAGCTGGGTGACCTTGGGCTAGTCACAGTTTTTCGGAGCTCTCTCAGCCCCACCCACCTCACAGGGTGTTTGTTGTGAGGGGGGAAGGGCAAGGAGATTGTAAGCCCCTTTGAATCTCCTATAGGAGAGAAAGGGGGGATATAATGGGGAGCCTACTGGGGAGGGCGATCTAAAAATATAATAAATAAATAAATAAATCCTCCTCCTCCTCCTCCTCCTCCTCTTCTTCTTCTTCTTCTTCTTCTTCTTCTTCTTCTTCTTCTTCTTCTTCTTCTTCTTCTTCTTCTTCTTCTTCTTCTTCTTCTTCTTCTTCTTCTTCTTCTTCTTCTTCTTCTTCTTCTTCTTCTTCTTCTTCTTTCTTGGGAATCCAAAAATGATTATTTAGGCTTGATTTAGACATAATGTAAAACTATGGTTTAATTCAGTGGTGTACCACTAATGGGGACATTGAGTATCCCATGCCCCCAGGCGCACGCCACTGAGCCCTGCCCCCCTCCTGTCCTCCCTCCCAGCCGGCTTCTGCCCACCCCAGGCAGAAAACTTTAATTACATTCCTTATGGTTAGTGACGCTGTCCAAACATGGGCTGCCCTCCACCAATAATGGTTAGAAAAGGTCTGTCAAACCAGGGTCTGAAACCATAGTTTGATGTCCATCTGTTACGGTTTTGAATGATGTGCAAACACAATTCTGGTTTGATTCCCTGCAAAAAACCTCTCATTTTCCCCAACTGTAGGCATACCTGAATGCATTGAAGCCCACATTTCTGAGGCAACACAAGAGTGATAAAATGCAAGCTTTCCCATAATGCAACCTTTTGCATTATGTCCAAACTGAGCTTCAGGATATTTTTAATGATTCTCCAGGACAGTGGCGTTGGGCCAACTGGGCGGGGCAGGGAGGGGTGCGACACCCCGGGCACATGCCTGTGTGGGGGTGTGATTGGGGCATGCAGGGGTGTGGCTGGGGCATTGTGCCCCGGGCACAGTTTCCCCTCACTCCGCCCATGCCCCAGAAGGAACAGGTTGGTAACTCAGGGGTGCTGATGAATGCTGGCCTATGGATGGAGACTCAGCAGCTTTTTCACAGCATATATCACCTTTTGTCAGTTTTGCATGAAAAACTGTTAGGCAACCAGCAGAAGAGGCACTGGGGGGGGGGGAGATGGCAAAATTGCTGGCAAAATACCGTATATACTCGTGTATAAGTCGACCCACATATAAGTCGAGGCACCTAATTTTACCACAAAAAACTGGGAAAACTTATTGACTGCATGCCAGTATAAAGTCAGAGGGGAGTGGGAAATGCATGCCAGCTACTGGTAAATTTCAAAAATAAAAATAGATACCAATAAAATTACATTAATTGAGGCATCAGTAGGTTAAATGTTTTTAAATATTTATTTCAAAGAAAAACAGTAAACTAGCTCTGTAAGTGGAAAAGAGGGTCAACAAAAACAATATGGTCTCAACAATAGCTTTAGAAGCACAAAAACCTTAGCTCAACCAGCAACCAAGAGTTAAAATTCTTCAAAACTGGATTTTTGGTCAGGGGAGGAATGTTTATGTTAGCAGTACCAACATTTCAGAGTATCTTTAGGAGACCCTCCTGATGATACCACCCTGGTTTGGTAAAGTTTGGTTCAGGGGGTCCAAAGTTATGGGCCCTCAAAAGTGTAGCCCCATCTACTATGAGCTCCCATTGGAAACAATGGGGGATGGGGCACCCGCTTTGGGGATCCATAACTTTGGACCCCCTGAACCAAACTTTACCAAACTTGGGTGGTATCATCAGGATAGTCTCTTGGAAAATCCCTGAAATTGTGGTGCTGCTAGCCTAAAAACTGCGCCCCCTGGTGGCCGACAAAAACCCTAAATATTTTTTAAAATACACCTGACTCGCGTATAAGTCGAGGAGGGCTTTTTCAGCACAAAAAATGTGCTGAAAAATTCGACTTATATGTGAGTATATACGGTACTTTCATTTTCCCAAGTAGAGGCTCTCACAACCAAAGACATCTCAGTGTGTCGACCTTGAGTTCATCCTGCATTCCTGTAGTATAGGATAATATTACAGGTTAGGGAGTGGGGAGGTGGAACGGGGTTTGATACATTGGGGTTGTTTAAGGGTTCTGGCAGAACCAGCTTTTCCCTCTTACCCAGGTATCTACCAATAAAGGCTTTTTAACCTTCCAGTTATAGAGTCTGATTTGGATCATAGATCCAAGGTTTGATAAATACCAGCAAGGGCCGATCTTTGAACAATAGGGTCTGGCTACATTCATTCATGCTCTGATCACATCCAGGATAGATTCCTACAACTGGGTGGTCCATAAGGACTTGCCAGGTTATATAATTTCTCTTCCCCTCACTATTTCCTCTTCTCTTTTTCTGAAACTTCCAGAGCCTTCCCTCTTTTGCCTGCTTCCTTCTCTCTTTTCCACCCACCAGTAAACCTACCTGTATTTGCTCCGTCTTTAACTTTCCCTCCTTCTTTCCCCTTGGCAGCCTCTCCCTGGAAAGACCATGGCCAGCTGGGCAGCAGAGGTCAGGCTGGCCTATGGTCAACTGTGCAGTGGGAAACCTGAACAGAGTAACAGGGGGCACCCCTCTTTCTCCCCTCCTAGGAGCCCCCGTATTTTCAACTTTCCCTGCTTCCTTCTCTCCTTCCCATTCACCAACTACTTAATTTTGGTCTGCCCCTCATCTTCACCTATTTTTATTATTTTTTTATTTATTATTTATTATTTATTATTTATTATTAGATTTAATATACCGCCCTATCCCCGAAGGGCTCAGGGCGGTGCACAAAAAACATCATGTATAAAAACATCATATATAATAAACATAAATATGATATAGACAGCAATTTTAACCTAAAACAGCGCCCCACGAAACCCTTACATGACCCTCCTAAAAAGAAATAAAGAGAGAATAATGGGTCCTGACGATGTTAGGGACCCATAGAAAGCAAAGGGGAGGGAGCTGGGGCACCTTCAGCGGCTGGTCTCCCCAAAGGCCCGGTGGAACAACTCAGTCTTACAGGCCTTGCGGAATTCCCCAAGGTCCCGCAGGGCCTGGACAGCTGGCGGAAGAGTGTTCCACCAGGCCGGCGCCAGAGCCATGAAGGCCCTGGCCCGAGTGGAGGCCAGCCGCGTCATCAAGGGGCCAGGGACCTCCAGTAAATTTGCCGAGCTGGGACATATGGGGCGTATTTACTTCATATATACCTCATCTCTCTCCATAACGAGGACCCAGTACAGCTTACACCAGTTTCCTCTCCTCCATTTTATCCTCACCACAAACTTATGACGTAGTTTAGGCTGAGAGTGAGCAACTGGCCCAAAGTCACCCATTGACCTTCTGTGGCAGAGCGGGGAATTGGACCCGGCTCTCTCAGAATGTGAAACTCTACCACACTTGCTATTTGCTTTTGAACAGTAACAAGCAGTCATGTGATTCATGCAAATTACAGAGTAGCAAGTTGTTTGATGGTTACTGCTGGGCTGGGCCCCAATGAAAAAGGCCAAAACAATTATAGAAAGGGCACTGCCCCCTCTCTTTTACTGACAGAAACCAGGGCTTGAAGGCTAGAAATACTGTTGTGGTTGTCTAGCAATGGCCATGGAGGGCATTTGTTTCTTAAAAATACAGACACTTCTTCTATTATTTTGGAAATTTTTAACCTGTCACTCATAGTTGGGTTGTTAGCTTGTTTAGAGTACAGATTTTTCTTTAGGGCTCTAGCCAGGTTTGTAGAAAGGTCTGTCTTGTAAGAACATGGGCAGTCTCTCGATCAAATATCCACTGGCGTCACCATGTTGAGGATTTGATACTTTAATAACAAGCTTTATTTGAGACTTACTGTAAAAACTGCCCTGAAGTGTTAATTGTTTCAAAATGCATTGGATAGGGATATACTCGTCAAATGTTTTTGTTTTAATTTAATATCAGAGAGTCGAGAAGGGTATGGTTATCATTTTAGCTGAAAATTGGGACTATTGTTATTGTTCCAGAAAGTCATGTCAAGGGCCCATATGGGGAAGGGCAGCCTATTAAAAATATCAATCATTCAATTAATGAGTGGAGAAAGTAATTTTTTAATAAATATTGACCCTGGGCCAGTCACAGCTCTCAGTCCAAACTACCTCACAAGGTGGCTGTTGTGGGGAGAGGGAGGGAAAGTGTTTTTAAGCTACTTTGAAACCCCTTATAATTGAGAAAAGTGCGGTATAAATCGCAACTCTTCTTCTTCTATCTACCTGTATTAATATCTGTAATATCTGCATTATTAAACTATAAATAGCTGAATAATGTTTTCCTGCTTTAGACCTTGATCCAAAATGAGTTTTTCACCTTTTTCCAGTAGTTTTCAATGAATATTTCTTTTCTTTACACTGAAACAGCAATCTAAATGGAGTATTCTAACATTAAATCTTTCTTATTCTGTTAGGTTAGAGGAGAAATATCAGGAAATACTGAAACATTTAGACCTTTGGTAATTAATGGGTCTTTACATAAACGATTACAATTCCTAACCAATTGTATGATCAAAGATGGCCATGATATTCCTGAAAAACATCCTGCTCTTGGTTCTGGTGGGTTTGCTGGGCTGTGTGGCCATGGTCTGATGGATCTTGTTCCTAATGTTTCTCCTGCATCTGTGGCTGGCATCTTCAGAGGTGTATCACAGAGGGAAGTCTGTTACACACTGTGTCCTGGTTTTGTTTGAATGATTAAAACCTGTTTGGTTTTAATGTTTTTTTTTAAGACATGTTTTTATTATGTATGGTGTGGAGAAAGAACTGGCATTAGATGGATTGTAGCTGTATTAGTATGACTTCCTCTGTAAGTTTTGTACTGTGCTTTTAAAAATTTAATTATCTCTGGTCTTTCTCCAGCTGGCCCAACCTGGTGTTGAATGGTAATTGGCTGAAGGTCATTGCCCAGCTGGATGGAGTTCTTAAGTGAAAAACGTTAAGCCTTACATCGGATAAGTACAATTAAAACTTCAGTTTAACATCAGAGGAATTTTTTTTCCTTTTCCTCCGTCTGGGGTTGCAGATACTAGAAGCTACGTTCTGATGGCTTGTTAGAATATAGCAGAGGAATTTTTTTACGCTTGCCTTATTCTGGATGTATTGAACAATGCTGTGTCCTTTTATTTTTTATTTATTTTAAAGTTGCTGGTTCTTATGTGACAAACCAGCATATCCTGCCTTATTGAATGGAAACAGGATTTAATACATTTTAAAAAGATATTTTAAAAGGACTTTTGCCTCTGAGTTATGTGTTGATTCAAGGAGGACCAGTCAGGTCTTCCTCCACATGGTGGCAGCGGTGGGATTTTGAAACACACTCAGTGGTTAGATTTTTTTGGCAAGCAGAGTGTTGAGTTTTTGCTCTAACATGGAGAACCAGGATTTTTATTTGAAAGCGCAGACGGACGAACTAGTAGTGAGACCTCGACCCAAAAAGGTGAATGAATTACAGGTCACACTGGAAGATTCTAGAAGAAGTGTGCCAGTCACATCAGCTGAACCAGAAACAAGCAGCGGAGTGGCAGTTCGAGAGTTTGGAGCCACGGGACGGCAGTTGGATGGCGTGCAGCTGAGTGAAATGGCTGAGGATGACCAAGAGATGTCTGCATTACGTACCAAAGGGTTATCCAGAGCTAATGCAACCAGACGGGATAGTATGGATACAGATGATTCCTCAGTACCGACCAGCACTGAGGGATGGATGAAAATGTTGCAAGCGTTTATGCGCACACAACAAACCACCATGAACTTGTTGATACAAGACAGACGGAGGGAGTCAACTGCAGCTTGGCAGAAAAGACAATTCCCACAGTATCAGCAGGCTGAGTCTGTGGAAAGTTTTTTTAGCTTTGTTTGAAGCTGCCCTAAGAGAAAATGAGGTTCCCAGAAGAGACCAAGTGCGGGCGTTATGGCCTTGCATAGCTGGAGATTTAGCCCAGTTGTTGGGGGAACTTACTGCCTCCCTGTCAACCATGGGGGCTGTCCTCATGCCTCAGCACCCATGGCTGTCACCACCACCACCTGCAGTCTACTCTTGACCCTTGGCGAGGCTGCCTCTTGAAGGACAGCGGTGGGGGGAGGGGCGATTTTGCACCCCCCATGGCTGGCATCTTCAGAGGTGTATCATAGAGGAAAGTCTGTTACACACTGTGTGCTGGTTTTGTTTGAATGATTAAAACCTGTTTGGTTTTAATGTGTTTTTTTTTGAAGACATATGTAACGAACTAGCAAAGTCCAGGCCAAAGTAACCGTTCTCAGTTCTTTATTGTGCCGGCAGTCATAGTCAGATACAGGCAATGCGAGGTCTGAGAGCCTCAGACCTCTGATAGTAGATTTTACACAGTGGCATATCACGTTCCCGCCAATACAGAATAAACAAAGCCAATACTCAAAGCAATACAGAATAAACAAAGCATAGTTTCACACAGGCAAGTGGAGATAACCTACAAGCAAAAATCCCCATCCCAGGCAGAAAGCCAGAAGCAGCCAGCAGCCATCTCCCAAGGACAGATCACATACTAACCACATCCCGACATTCCACCCCTCTTAAGATCCCCCTCCTCCCGGCTTGTGAGGGAAAGCTTTATGAAATGCAGTAACTAAGGTAGGGGCGTGAACAACCGAAGCATTGACCCACTGATTATGACCAGTGGGAAACCCCACCCATGAAACAAGATATTGTAAGCGCTGGTGACCCATGCGGGAATCCAGGATAGCGTCAATCTCGTAATGCTTGTGGCCATCAATCAAAACTGGCAGAGGGTGTTCCGGAGGGCCGTGCCAGGCATCGAACTCTGGAGCCCGCTTGAGCAAACTGGAATGGAACACAGGGTGAATATTGCTAAGAGACTTAGGCAACTCAAGTTTAGCAGTTATATTATTAATAACTTGTACAATTCTAAAAGGACCAATAATTTTTCCCCAGTTTGGAATATTTATGTACATCACGCAGATTTTTTGTAGACAAATACACCCAATCATCAACATGCAAAGGGAAATCACTTCGGTGTTTCTCTGCCTAAGTCTTTTGGGATTCCTGAGCCTGGCAGAGAGCTATACCAATCGAGTCCCACCCCTTGACTATGGTTTGGATCCAGTCATTTAGTTCAGGGTGTTGCAAGGGATCGGAGCCCAACAGAGGAAACGGTGGGGCAGAGTGTCCAGAAACAACTTCAAAGGGAGTTTTCTTAGTGCTACTGTGCACCGCGTTATTGTATGCATATTCTGCAAAAGGCAGTAAGTCAGCCCAATTATCCTGATGGTAATTGGTGTAGCAACGCAGGTATTGTTCCAAAGTCTGATTGGTCCGTTCCAACTGGCCATCAGATTGCACGTGATACGGAGAAGACAATGCAGGTTCAACTCCCAAAAGCATTAAGAAGGACTTCCAAAACTTGGAGATAAACTGAGGACCTATGTCCGAAATTATCTTAGCGGGGATACAGTGCAAACGATAGATATGTTGAATGAACATTTTTGCCAACTTGGGGGCTGAAGGGATGGTGGAACAAGGTATAAAATGAGCTTGTTTGGAAAACAAATCCACTACAACCCATAATACAGTATTGCCATGACTCTCAGGTAGAGCCGTAATAAAATCCATGGAAATGACGTGCCACGGGTAGGAGGCAGGAGGAATGGGTTGTAATAAACCGTGGGATTTGCCAGGAATGGACTTGGCCTCTGCACATGTAGGACAGCCTTTGACGTACGTTTCAATATCCTTGTGCATAGAACACCACCAAAATTGGCGGCACAGTAAATGAAGCGTTTTCAAAAATCCAAAATGCCCCCCCCCCCCTGTTTAGCATCATGCCTGGCAAGGAGTACCTTCTTACGTAGAGAAGGCGGTATGTACCAACAGTCCCCCCTTCGCCACTCCCCATCCTTTAAAACCAGTGAAGGATCCCTGCTACAAGGAGGTCTTGTAAGAAAGGCATAACAATGTCATTGTGTAAGGGGGCGTGACAGACGATGAGACCGAAGGTGGAGCCGGATTGGGATGCGCGCGAGTTTGGGCCCTGGTGACAGCCAGGCCCAATTGCGTTGGAGATAAAACAGGAAGGCAGGAAAGGGCGTCCACCAAACGGCTGGTTTTCCCGGGGAAAAATACACTGGAAACGGGAAACGGGAAAAGAAATCCACCCATCGTAATTGTTTAGCAGACATCTTGCTAGGAGTCGAGAGAGCTGCCAGGTTTTTGTGATCAGACCAAACCTGGAAAGGGTGTGTAGCCCCCTCCAACCAATGGCGCCAAGTGGGAAAGGCTTCCTTAATAGTCGCAGTCTCCTTATCTCCTACTGTCCAGTTCAGTTCAGGTCCAGAAAATTTCTTGGACAAATAAGTGCAAGGGGTGAGCTTACCGTCCTTATTTCTTTGCAAAAGGGCTACACCTAGCACTTTATCAAAAGCATCCACATGAACCACAAAGGGAAGGGTCAGGATGTGCCAGGATAGGTTCCGTGGTAAATGTGGTTTTGAGTTGCTGGAATGCATCCTTGACCATGCAAGGGGGGTACCCGGTTTTGCGGCTTGTGGCCCCTTACTCTTTGTCTGTAGCAAATCAGTCAAAGGCAGTGAAATTTGGGTGAATTGTGGGATAAAATCACGGTAGAAATTTGCAAATCCCAGGCACGATTGCAGTTCCCGGCGGGATGATGGAGTGGGCCAATTAACCACCACTTCTACCTTGGTGGGGTCCATCTCTAGCCCCATAGCCGAGACTCTGTATCCAAGAAAGTCCAATTTCTCCTGGTGGAAGGTGCATTTGGATAATTTTACGAATAAGGAGTTATCGAGGAGCCTTCGCAGTACAGTCTGGACTAATTTAACGTGCTCCTCCTCATTCTCAGAATAAATCAACACATCGTCCAAGTACACCACAACACCTTTAAACAACAAATCCTGCAACACCTCATTGATAAGAGACATGAAAGCCCCAGGTGCCCCATTTAATCCGAATGGCATTACGAGATATTCAAACTGTCCAAACTTAGTATTAA
Organism: Sphaerodactylus townsendi; assembly: GCF_021028975.2. NCBI lineage: Eukaryota > Metazoa > Chordata > Lepidosauria > Squamata > Sphaerodactylidae > Sphaerodactylus > Sphaerodactylus townsendi. Next base: position 193,502,879 of record NC_059425.1, read on the forward strand.
AGGCAGTAAGATATTCATAGCCTTCAGCAATCCGGACCCTATAATAAGCTTCTCGCAAGTCCAACTTGTTAAAGATCCGACTAGATCCTAAGGCATCTAATAAGTCCTTAATCAATGGCAAGGGGTATTTATTGGAGATCGATACAGCATTTAAACCCCTATAATCAGTGCATAGTCTTAGGGAGCCATCCTTTTTCTTCATGAATAACACCAGTGCAGCCTAAGTACTTCTGGTCACCTTCCGGATAAAACCTCATGCCAAGTTTTTATCCAAAAACGCCCACAATTCAGCCTCCTCGGTAGGACTCATGCAATAAATCCGCCCTTTTGGGAGTTTGGCTCCCGAAATTAATTCAATTTTACAGTCAGTATCCCGGTGGGGTGGCAACTGATCGCACTCTTGTTCTTCAAACAACTTGGAAAGATCTCAATAGTGCTTTGGCACCCCGGGCAACTCCGGATGGGAGGCAACTTCAGAAGCTGAGGCAGGGGTAGTCATTTCAGGCGGTTCCCCCTCATACATGTGGTCCCCACAAGGAGGATCAGTAAAACCGACTATTCGGGGTACCCAGCGGATGGTGGGGTCGTGCGTTTCCAACCAAGACGTGCCAAGGACTATTGGATGCCTTGCCACCAGGGCCAAAATAAAACTGCGGCGTTCCCAATGCTCTGCACACCATAAGAGTACGGGTTCGATTTTGAAACGAGCTGGCCCTCCCCCTCCCAACGGACTACCATCCATTTGGATGAACGGAATGGGTTTGGCTAAGGGGATCAGTTCCAGTCCAAGTTCCTCTGCTATTTGCAGGCACAGTGCTTTTGAAGCGCCTTGGGATACCTTCGGAGTGGTTGAACGACGTGGTGCTTTGGCAGTTGCTTTTTTAGGCGGGGCCCCAGGTTCGGCTTTCTTTGGGCAGTTGGCAGTCATATGTCCAGGATTGCCACAATACAGGCAGAGACCCAATCGGCAGCGTCTCTCAGAGGTGGTTTCTGAAGCGGTAGTAGATGGAGTCGTGGAGGTGGGTGCTTTTTTGGCTGACACCGACGTTTGCTTAGCTGGTTGGGGTTTGGTCACTGTCCCTTTAGAGCGATTGAGCCGGCTGATGATGATACTTCCGACTTCGATCCACTCGGCTATGGTGCGGGGTTCGTTGTTCATGACAGCCCAACGCTGATCCTTTCCTTTAGATCCGTTACATGGATTTTTAAGATGTGTCCATAGCTTTCTTATTTTTTCTGTTACACTCAATAATCCGACCATGCTGTTTTCAGAGCTGGGTTGGTTTTCTTTTTTTAAATGTACATTTTCCTTTTCAGGCACCTCAGCAATATAGGTATCATCACTCAATAACCTGCTGTGAACATTAATGCTTCTCACATAAATAGAATTGGATTTTATAGATGGCAAATGTTATTTAAAGTGCTTTCATGTCTAGATGATAATCTTTTAAAAGAAGGATATTGTGCGCACTGCATAAAGCCAGCATACGGCAATGCATCATTGGATTCTTATAGGAAACAGGGCAGGCTTTGTTATGGGATGGGAACAGGAGACATAAATCCCTCGGGGATTGGGCGGTATAAAAATCCAAATAATAAATAAATAAATAAATAAATAAATTGACCAACACATTTTGGATTCCCCTAGATCATAGGTGTCAAACTCGTGGCCCTCCAAATGTTATGGACTACAGTTCTCATCATCCCCTGCCAGCATGATGCTGGCAGGGGATAATGGGAACTGTAGTCCATAACATCTGGAGGGCCGCGAGTTTGACACCTGTGCCCTAGATGCTGGTGATAAATTAGTATAATATTGTAGGGACAATTATTAAATTTGAATAATTTTAAATTGTTTTCAAAATAACTTCCCATTTACCTGCTTTACCACTTTCTCCCTCCTTTTCCATTTCTTTCTTTTTCTACACTGCTTTCAATCCGATTGATCTATTTTATTCTACCCTGCCTGTAAAACTATTAGGACAACCTATACCAGTGGTGGCAAACCTCTGGCACTCCATATGTCATGGGAATTGTAGTCCATAACATCTGGAGTGCCAGAGGTTCGCCACCACAGACCTATACAGTTCTCACTGCTTCCATTTTACTTTCACGGCAAGAGACCAATAAATTTTTCAGAGCATAAGTTTTTGAGAGTCAAAGATACCTTTGTCAGGTATCTCATAATGGAGCATTGGCTCTCAAAAGCTTAAGCACCAAAAAGATTGTTGGTTTCTAAGGAGCTTCTGTACTCAAGTCCGGCTGCTCTCCTGCAGACCAGCACGGCAACCCTGTACCATGCTGACAAACACTATTATCGGATGACCTGGTGTGTATCTGAGCTCCAAAAAGAAGTCACTGCCATCTTGAGTACAGAATGTATTCTTCCACTTTAGAACCAGATGAACGCAATGAGTCCCATCTCCGTTTGGTATCTTGTGGAGATGGAGGTCCATTCCCGCTGCAAAATCACAAGAATGAGATCCTTCTTTCCCAGTATAGTTGTTGTTGTTAAATTTTGTTTAATATCACAGCTGCCAGTTCATTTTTTAATTTCCTGATTACCAGAACAAAACCAAAGACCAAGGGTTTAACAACAACAATAAAAATATATGAATATGATTATTGTAAGTTGGGAGGCCAGCCAATGAAATAGGGACAGCGGGAGGCCTCAACCAAAGGTCTGGGGGGACATCTCCATCTTGCAGGCCCTGTGGAATTGTTAAAGGTCCCGCAGGGCCCTGTGTCAGCTATCCCCTGGTGCATCTATCTTCACAATGGTTTCCCACAGCCTTCCAGATACCCACAAATAAAAGATGCTTGTGGAATTTAGCTCCTCAGTGTGTGATGGACCTCTCTAGGAGCCAGCTGTCCATTGTGTGATTAGTAGACATGCCATGAAACTGGTTGAGACAGAAAAGAATCTTTGCATAAGAGGCAGCATCGTGTAGTGGTTAAGAGTCGTGGACTTTAATCTGGAGGACTGAGTTGGTTTCCCCAATCCTCTGTGTGAAACCTCTTGGTGACTTTGGGCCAGTCACAGTTCTCTCAGAACTCTCTCACCCCACCTGTCTCACAAAATGTCTGTTGCAGGGAGAGGAAGGGAAAGCTGCTTTGAGACTCCTTATCGGAGGGAAAGGTGGGGTATACGTCCAAACTCTTCTCCTCCTGTATCAGTAGGACCAATTGCAAATGAAAAGGTGACTGTGTTAGCGAAGGGGTTTGGCTTGGGGGGGAGAAAAGCTGAGACAGTGAAAGAGAGAGTCCGGGATCACAACAAATGGGAGACTCCATCTTGAATCAAACCATAGAATTGTTATATGAACTAAAGACGAGACCACCAGGCCTCTGTGAACATCTGCCACGCCCAGGGCCAGTTCCAGGTTTCGGGAGATCCTTGCCAGAGAGCACCCAAGTCTCCTGTCTCTTTCTCTAACCCTATCAGGAACCCAATTCATGTCTTCCTTCCAGCCCACCCATATTCCCACCTGCCTGGGTGCCCTTCTCACTGACTGTATGGCACATCATATACATATATTTCCCTGGCAGTATGTGGTAGTAGATCTCTGCAGAAATGGGTCCTGCTAGCTGCCCTTCCTCAGGATACGATGTCATCAGCCCTGGCGACTGCCCTTAAGCCAGAACTCGTCTTTGGAATTCTCCAAAGGAACAATAACCTTATGATACATTCCCCCTTGGAGAGCATCTCAAATAATACAGACCTGTTCAGTAACCTAAGCAACTGAACAGTGACTCTCTGACCCCATTGGCATCCTCCTCACAGCAAATCAGCTCATGAGAGAAATAGGTTTCTACCTCAGGGAGGGAAAGGATGCAAATCTGGGGTTCAAAGGCCCCCCCTTTCAGCCACACGTTTTTGGTTCTTTCACCCAAGGTTCGCCCCTCCACCGGCAAAACTCTTGACAGTGGTCCCACCTCAAGTTCAGTCAGGATATGAACCTCTCTCTCTCTCTCCCTCTCCCTCTCTCTCTTACTATCATTTCTCTGTCTCACCCCCCCCACACACACACACACACCAATGGCGTACCACCCAAGAGGACAGGTGGGGACAAATGACCCCGGGCGCAACAGTGGGAGGGTTTGCAAAATCACCCCCACCCCCTTCCACTGTGCCAACCAGGCTCGGAAGAGCTGGGTTGGCGCGGGGGAGGTGCCTAACGACAGAGCCGGCCTGCTGCCGAGAGCTGGTCTGCTGCTGTGGCGCCCATTCGAGCCGCCCCCTTCTCTCTCCAGGCCCTTGGGGGCGGGGCTCAGGGGCACTGCTGGCCTGCTGCTGCTGCAGTGCCCCTCCAAGCTGCCCCCGCCCCCAAGCCTTCCCCCTGAGCATGGGAGGGGGAACATGGGGGAGGGGTGCCCAGAGCAGGTACTGTCCCCAGGCGCCATTTCCCCCCAATATGCCTCCGCCCCTCACCTAGTCGTTCCCACTGACTGCCTGTTCACCGACCCCCATGCCTTTGGTTTCCTAGCTTCGTGTTGCCTGCCCCATCCCTCTGTTAACTTCCACTCCAAAGACCACCCTCTCTCTGGCTCATTCCGCACATGCAGAATAATGCACTTTCAAACTGCTTTCAGTGCTCTTTGAAGCTGTGCGGAATAGCAAAATCCATTCGCAAACAGTTGTGAAAGTGGTTTCAAAACGCATTATTTTGCGTGTGCGGAAGGGGCCTCTGCCACCAAGGGGATCTTTTCCCTTTCCTCTCCTTCCTTCCACTCCCCACTTCAAGCTTTCCTCAGTCTGTCCAATTGACTCGGTTTCCTTCTCAACCTTTGCAGAAGTTCTCCCCCCCCGCCACCTCGTGGGACAGCAGACACGGGTGAGCTTCACATGTACGCATCTGACTAAATACAACAATTGAAATCTTCTACCAGTCACTCCTCAATTGGTGTGACTCTGATTTCATTGCATTCCATTTTTGAAATCTACTTCCTTGGTCTCCTGTATATCATTGTACTAAAAAACAATTTAGTTTAAGGTCTCTGTCGCTAATCCCCCCCCCCCCCAATCTTGCCTCAAGCTTGCAGCAGGGTGTAGCAGTTAAGAGCAGCAGACTCTAATCTGGAGGACTGGTTTTGATTCCTGAACTCCTCCGCATGAGCGGCGGACTCTTATCTGGTGTTATTTTCCACTCTTACATTCCTGCTGGGTGACCCTGGGCTAGTCACAGTTCTCTCAGAACTCTCTCAGCCCCACCTGCCTCACGAGGTGTCTGTTGTGGGGACATGAAGGGAAGGAGTTTGTAAGGTGCTTTGCAACTCCTTCCAGGAGAGAAAGGTGGGGCATAGAAGAAGAAGAGTTTGGATTGATATCTCCCCTTTCTCTCCTGCAGGAGACTCAAAGGGGCTGACAATCTCCTTGCCCTTCCCCCCTCACAACAAACACCCTGTGAGGTGGGTGGGGCTGAGAGAGCTCCGAGAAGCTGTGACTAGCCCAAGGTCACCCAGCTGGCGTGTGTGGGAGTGCACAGGCTAATCTGAATTCCCCAGATAAGCCTCCACAGCTCAGGCGGCAGAGCTGGGAATCAAACCCGGTTCCTCCAGATTAAGGTGCACCTGCTCTTAACCACTACTCCACTGCTTAACCAACCCTTCTTCTTCCATACACAGATTGAGAATCACAAACCAGGGTTGGAAAACGTATGCATAAAAATGCCACATATGTTTATCCTGCTGGTTTCTCAGTTACCCGTGGGTAGGAAAGTTTTTAAAACACAAATGGAATTCTCTGGCAAGTGGACTTACACCCCACTCCTCCGTGCACTTTACAGTGACGACCGCAACTTCCTTCAGTGTTATTTGCCTGACCCAGCTAATTCCCAGTATCAGAGCAAGGAGGGAGGAGAAATGCTTCAAGCCTTAGAGCTCAGGAAGAAAAAGTCGGTACGTTTCATTCAACTTGCCTGTCTGCTTGATTTTTTTTGTTTAAAAAAATAATCGCCGCTGTTCCTTTTTAGACCAGTGAGGAATTGAGGGCAAGAACCCACCTATTTTATTTCACTTTTGCTCTCTGCCTGCTTTCTTGGGTTATACAGCGAAAGACAAAAAATTGTGTCAGGGCTAGTAATTAACAATGAATCATCTATCTGTATCTAAAGATCCTGATTGACTGATTTTTTGAACTCGAAAAAGCATATTTGAACTGGATTTCCTGTGTGCGTTTACTGAATGCTAGTTTGTCAAAACAAAAATTACTGTCCCTTACTACAGTGGTAAATAATCTAGCCACAGAAATCTTTAAAAACTTCACGGACCCTTCCATCACCACAAAATCTTTCCACAAAGGCTGTGCATTTGAATAAGGGCGCACTTTCAGCTCACATGTGGTGTAAGGTAGTGAGTCATGTCAGACATAGAACGGTGAGCAAACTCCAAATTATAATTATAAAGAGAATTACAAAGAATGGTGAGCAAGTTCTAAGTAAGAATTTAGAAAGAGTTGTTTATATATCCTTTTTTTCCTTCGTAGCAAAAGGCGGTTGCTCCATAAGGCAGACTTCCAGAAGATGACAGTATATTCTGCTCAAAAATGCCAAACCATTCAGAACTTCTTTCACAAGTTTAAACTACTGAAACGGATTCTTGGACCTTGTCATTGTGTTTGAAGTTGTCGTTTTATGTTACACAATAAGTCTGCGATCCGCCCCTGGCGAGGCGCCCACAATCAGCAAAGTGCCAGACTTAACTTGTATATCCTGTAAAATATATATATTTCATAGAGAAATACATTGCCTTAAAAATGAATGTACCCTGTTAACTAATCTTGTAAAAGATGTTCACAATTGGAAACATATGTAAATGTTCAAATTTTGACCCAAAAGCTGTTTTAGAGATCTCCGGGCAAAAAAATACACACAAACACACTATGCTATACAAGTGGTTATAGTAATTTATATTCAGGAAGACTGTTGTAATGTAGGTAGTGAAAGCAGGCTAAAACTCTGTCTCCTAGACAGCCTCTCTAATTGAGGCTCCCTAGTCTAATTAAATGAACCAAAAAAAACCCCGGGCAGTTCAGCTACTGGAGTTGGCTGCTGGGAGTACAGGCAGCTGTGGACCGACTATTTCTCCCACACAGATTTTGCTGACGTGAAAGGGAAGCATGCAAAAAACTACTCCGGCACCGGTTCCAGTCCTGTCACTGCTATGCAACAGCCCATTTCAGTAGACCCTGCCCATAATAATTAACAATTAAGTGCTCTCCAGTCTCAAACCATTCATAGCGACCTTTCATGGAGTGTTCAAGGCAAGAGATGTGCAGAGATGGATCGCCATTGGTTGTCTCTGCATAGCAACCTACTCTTCCTTGGACCTTGGTCTTCCATCCCCATACTAACCACAGTTGGCCCTTCACTTGGATTAGTATGGGATATAGAGGTTGCTAGACCATGTTTAATCTGGATGGCCCGCACTAGCCCAATCTCCTCAAACCTCAAAAGCTAGGCAGGGTCAGCCCTAGTGAGGACTAGTACTGGAGGGGGCGGAAATGTCAGGATGCTATTCATCCTTTAGGGTTGACATTTGTCTAACCCAGGGGTATCCAACTCTGGTGCTTCAGGTGTTCATAGACTACAATTCCCATCAGCCCCTGCTGGCATGGGCAACTGGCCATGCCAGCAGGGGCTGAATGGGAATTGTAGTCCATAAACATTTGAAGCGCCAGAGTTGGACACCTCTGGATCTGTTCTTTCATCAATCAGCATGCAAGCGCTCTGGGATGCACATTTCCTTTTGTAGTTCCACTCCGTAGTTCTACACAACTAATGTTGCAATCTCTACTTTTAAACAGTTGCTTACAATGGCAAGGAGACCGGTGGGACACAACAGTGAGCTGCAGTATTGCGGTCCGAGCTCTGCTCACGACCAGAGTTCAATCCAAACGGAAGCTGGTTTCAGGTAGCCAGCTCAAGGTTAACTTAGCCTCCCATCCTTCTAAGGTTGATAAATGAGTACCCAGCTTGCTATGGGTAAAGTGTAGATGACTGGAGAAGGCAATGGCAAACCATCCCATAAACATGCCCAGCAAATGTTTACCTTTTTATAATGGCAAAGTACAACAGCAAGCAAGCAGCAACAACAACAAAAGCTGCAGAAACCAAAAGACGTGCTTTGTATGGTAAAATTCATAGAATCATAGAGTTGGAAGAGACCCCGAGGGCCATCAAGTCCAACCCGCTGCCCATGAAGGAACACACAATCAAAACACTCCTGACAGATGGCCAGCCAGCCTCTCTTTAAAAACCTCCAAAGAAGGAGACTCCACCACACTTTGAGGCAGCACATTCCACTGTCGAACAGCCCTGACGGTCAGGAAGTTCTTCCTGATGTTTAGGTAGAGTCTCTTTTCTTACATCTTGAATCCATTACTCCTTGTCCTAGTCTCTGGAGCAGCAGAAAACAAGCTTGCTCCCTCTTCAACATGACATGCCTTCAAATATTTCAACATGGCTATCATATCACCCCTTCACCTTCTTGGCTTCCGACTAAACATATACAGCATGGAAATTCAGACCTTCTACAGACCTTTTGGTTGCCCTCCTCTGGACCCGTCCCAGTTTGTCAGTTTCCTGAATATCTGAATTGCAGCACCCAGAACTGGGCATAGTATTCCAGGTGAGGTCTAACCAATGCAGAATAGAGAGGTACTATTACATCCCTTGGTCTAGACACTATATTCCTATTGAAGCAGCCCAGAATTGCATTGTCTTTCTTGGCTGCTGCATCACACTACTGACTCATGTTCAGTTTGTGGTCTATTAAGACTCCCAGACCCCTTTCACATGTACAGTTGTCAAGCCAAGTGTCACCCTTCCTATATCTGTGCATTTCTTCTGCCTAAGGGTAGCATCTTACATTTACATTTGATGCTTTATCTAAAAAATAAAACTTTTTGAAACTATGATATTTGGAGACAAATTATGAATTCGAAGGTTAATTAACTGGGGACACTATCTTTTTCTGAATTTTCTGTAATTTTTAATAGATAAAAACTAATTTTTAAAACCTAGGAGCAATTTTTAAAGTCTCGTAGGTCAGAAATTTGGGTGATCTCAAAAAGTAATCTATTAAATTTGAAGTAAAACTGGATCCTTCAGTCTGGAAACTTTCAGCCACTTCCTTTCAAGGATCTTACAGTACATTTAAAGGGTATCTTATTTTTATGATGATCTCACATTGCTACTGTCAGGCTATAATACAGAAAATGAACTCTGGAAATAACAGTGGATTGACAGAAGTCAAGAAGTTAGCACTTACTTCCTGAAATTTCATCCTCCCTAATCAATACCAGTTCCACTTCAACTGAAATAGATGACTATAGCAAAAGAAGTAAGGAAGGAGAGAGAAGAGTGAAGGATGCTATGTGAAAAGCTCCGGGTTAGAGTCAAAGCCGTTCTTCTGCACAGAGCTGTGCATTCTATTCACACAAGGGTGTTTTGCTCTCTTTGCAAAACCATCACAAAAGATGTCCTCCCTCTTGCACAAGAAAAGCAGAAGAAGTTTGGATTCATACTCCGCCTTTCTCTCCTGTAAGGAAACTCAAGACGGCTTACAGACTCCTTTCCCTTCCTCTTTCCAGAACACACACCTTGTGAGGTAGGTGGGACTAAGAGAGTTCTGAACGAACCGTGGCTAGCCCAAGATCACCCAGAAGGAATACGGGAGTGGGGAAACAAATCTGATCCACCAGATAAGAGTTTGCTGCTCATATGGAACAGTGGGGAATCAGACCTGGTTCTCCAGATTAGAGTCCACTGAGCTTAACCACCACATTACACACATAACCTCTTGTGTAAGCACAACAATTGTGACAGAACTTATTAGAAACCACCACCCCTCCACTCTGAGCCTGCAGGCACCCTTAGAGGTTGGAGAGGGAGAGGTGAGCATCACTCCAAAATGGTTGCCCAGGTAGCTGACACAAACCACAAATGGTCCCTGCAGGAGGCGGAGCCAAGCACAGTGTCTCCTTCCTCACTGCAGGAGAAGCACAGAAAGGGAATCAGAAGGAAGGAAGGAAGGAAGGAAGGAAGGAAGGAAGGAAGGAAGGAAGGAAGGAAGGAAGGAAGGAAGGAAGGAAGGAAGGAAGGAAGGAAGGAAGGAAGGAAGGAAGGTGTAAGCTCGCTGTTCAACCTTGAGCGAACGCTTTCTGCAAAGGTTGGCAGCGCGCCTGGATGGGCCTCTTATCTTGTTGCCATAGTCTGTTGCCATAGTCCCGTGGTGGCGAACCTTTGGCACTCCAGATGTTATGGACTACAATTCCCATCAGCCCCTTCCAGCATGGCCAATTGGCCATGCTGGAAGGGGCTGATGGGAATTGCAGTCCATAACATCTGGAGTGCCAAAGGTTCGCCACCATTGCCATAGTCTGTCTGTGTGAACCTGGCTGAAATCTGTCTCAAGGAGAAGTGGATTGGAACTTGCCATTGTTGATATTAATGTTGGCGGGAACTCGGGAGAACCCCGTAAAAGCGGCTGCTGGTTCTGGGGGGGCTCAGTTCTCGCATGCCCTGTGATTGACTAAGAATGCCAGCTCAATAAAGAACTTCAACTGTTACTTTTGGCCTGGACTTTACTGGTTCGTTACAGAAGGAAGGAAGGAAGGAAGGAAGGAAGGAAGGAAGGAAGGAAGGAAGGAAGGAAGGAAGGAAGGAAGGAAGGAAGGAAGGAAGGAATATGAAGTAGGAAAGCCATCAGGGACAATGGACCTACTAGCCTGAGTGCTTACCGGTTTTCCCTTTTCTTCAGCATTGGATGCTGCTATTGCATTTCATTTGAATGAGGGCAGTCAACAAGAACTCAATGCCTGCTTCTCAATGCCCTGGACCATTTTCTGGAAATCTCAGCAAGCACCAGTAGTAGTACTGGTGGGTGTTGGAATAAGCGACTTCTGTATGCCTGGACAACGGGGGACGCTGTGTATCTCTAAGCCCGTGGTGGCGAACCTTTGGCACTCCAGATGTTATGGACTACAATTCCCATCAGCCCCTGCCAGCATGGCCAATGGGAATTGTAGTCCATAACATCTGGAGTGCCAAAGGTTCGTCACCACTGCTCTAAGCTGTTCTATTGTCTGCTCTCCATGTCCAGGCTCTGCCCACCAGCTTCCTCCTTTCTCACCCTGCAGCCATTTTCTTTTTTTCTTCTCCTTTTGTACCCGAGGCATTGGAGATGAAACCCTGCACCATATGAGACCACTAAGCAATTCATACTCGCACATACTTAATGGCAAGTAAGAATGCCCACTTGTGACAGGGAAAGTTACCACTTTCGTATAAGGTTTCTATCTCTCTACTTTTCACCTGGAACAATGCCTGTGATCCGAAGTTACTTGAAATAAATGTAAGGCCCCTTCCGCACACGCAAAATAATGCGTTTTCAAACCACTTTCACAACTGTTTGCAAGTAGATTTTGCCATTCCGCACAGCTTCAAAGAGCACCGAAAGCAGTTTGAAAGTGCATTATTCTGCATGTGCGGAATGAGCCTAAGTTTTCCTTTTTGCATATATTTGTTTGGAAGAGCCTCTTTTACTGCACTCACACACAGGGCTGGGCTGATCCATATTTAACGTAACTCCAGCAGTAGGTGCGGTGGCGCCCCTGGGCACTGTGTGGGGGAACCGTGCGCTAGCTCACACAGTCACTGTTGTAAAGTAGTACACAGCAGCTACTTCTTAGACCACCTTCAGTTCTTTAAATCCAACCCACTGGCTCCTATTTAGGGTTTTTGTCGTTTTCTATAGTAGGCTTATCTATAGTAGGCTTCCATTGCTAAGCAATGGAAGCTTGTCAAAGATACAGATCAAGAGAATATTACACTTTGGCCCCTTCCGCACACACAAAATAATGCGTTTTCAAACCACTTTCACAACTGTTTGCAAGTGGATTTTGCCATTCCGCACAGCTTCAAAGAACACTGAAAGCAGTGTGAAAGTGCATTATTCGGCATGTGCGGAATGAGCCTTTAATTCATGAAGGAAAACTATGAAACATGCAGTTGCGTGTGCCAGGCCGATGGGGGGTGGGGAACAGAGAACCAAATGCTCCGTGACCAGTTTGGCTAGGGGTAGCAACAGAAGGGCTGCGTGGATTTTCTCTCTGATCTCGCTGCCCAACAGAATTTTTGCAAAACTGAGGCCTTTGGAGAGTTCTTGTACTTTCTGGCTGATTTTCTTGGTGTCTGTCTTAACAGAAGTAATCTGCTCCCTTTTCTCGCTTTGTAAGGTGAACCCCAAAATTGTGATTTTAAAGAGGCCTCTCTGCTGAAGCTTAAACCTACAAAGTTCAGAGCTCTGAAAAGATTTATTTTTCTGAAAAGCATTGTTCTTGCGACCGCCCTGACCGCAAACTTCTTGCCTTTTAGAAAACAAGTTAAGCTATATCCTGCACCCAAGTACTTGCTAAAACCACCAAAGTTTCTCTTAGAAATACTCTTTGATGTTGTGTTCTTGTGATTCTCAGAAAAACCACCTGCTCTCTTCTCCTCCTGACCCCCTCCCCAGGGAGCTTTGCTTCATGGTTATCTGTGACATGTACCTATCTCAAACTATAGTTAGAGCCAACAAACTGAAATTGCATATTACGCATTATGCAGGAACGCATCCAAATTTAGACAAGGCTTAGACAAAAAGGAGGAGGAGGTGAAATACTAATTAGCCAATCATTAATTCAATGCTGCTTGTTGACGTATCATAAAAATGAATGTATCGCTTGCAAAAATTAAATCCCTGGACCCAACTAGGCCTAGTTGTTAAGAGCTCTGGTAATAAACTTTCACTGATTTTTCAACCATTTGCCTTTTTGCAACTGAATCGCGTGGTCTTGTGACTGGCACTCAAGGGGCAGAGTTGTCAGCTTATCTGGGCTTTAGTAGGAAAGTGCTGAGCATCTGGTCTGGCTATTATTATAATGAAAAGAGAGCATCCCCACCATCAGCAGAAAAAGGACACAGGCTGTTGGAAGCTCCCAAGATGCCTGAGATCTGGCTCTGCCCGGGTTTGTGCACGGCTTTCCCCCCAACCCACCCAAGAAGTTCCGCCCTCTCTCTTTTCAATCAGCCTAGGGTCCCTTTGCTTGCAGCTTGCCTTTCAATCGAAACTGGGGAAAGGTTGTCGGGAGGGGCTGTGGCCCAATGGCAGAGCGTTCGCTTTTCATGCAGAGGGTCCCAGGTTCAAGCCCCAACAGCTCCTGTTAAAAGGCCCAAAGGTGGGTGATGTCAATGACCTCTTCGTAAGACCGTGGAGAGGTTTGCTCACCATTCTGAGTTTGTCTGCATGTTTGAGAAGAAATTTACTAAAATGATATGTGGGTGTTACTGAAGAATGTAGCCTTTTCAGTCTCCAGATGTGTAAATTCAAGGTCAGATGTGCCACCAGAATAGTCTGGCTGTGTTGGAACAGAAGGGTAAATGGGGAAAGGTTTCCCGCCTTTCAATTTGCAGCACAAATCACCCTCTCAGACAAATTTTTCATCTACTGAAAGAGAGATGTTGATGAATTCTGAGCAGATTTATCAGGATTCAGGTTTTGGAGAGGGAGCCATCACTCAGTGGCAGTCTTTCTCCTAAGCACACAGAAGGTCCCAGGTTCTAGTATCACGCATCTCCATTTAAAACAACTCTGGCCCATCAGATGTCATCTACCTGACCTCTGAAGGTAGCGGCACCCCAAGAAAACCTTCAACAATGGGAAAGATTCAGATCGTGAAGGCCCAAGTAGTCTAGGGCTTTATAGTGAAAATCAGAATTTTTAACAGAACTTGGAAACAAAAAAGATTCGAGTATCATAATAAATTCATTGCAACCTTAAGAACATAAGAAAGAGCCTTCTAGATCAGACCAGAGTCCATCTAGTCCAGCACTCTGCTACTCGCAGAATTCCCATGCTGGGAATTGTAGCCCATGAATATCTGAAGGGCCAAAGTTGGACATCCCTGGTTTAAATGGAGATGCATGTACTAGAACCTGGGACTAGAACAGGGGTGTCCAACTCTGACCCTTCAGACGTTCATGGAATACAATTCCCATCAGCCCCTGCCATGCTGGGAATTGTAGTCCAGGAATGTCTGAAGGGCCAGAGTTGGACATCACTGGTTTAAGTGGAGACGCATGTACTAGAACCTGGGACTAGAACAGGGGTGTCCAACTCTGGCCCTTCTGACGTTCCTGGACTACAATTCCCATGCTGGCAGGGGCTGATGGGAATTGTAGTCCATGAACATCTGGAAGGCCAGAGTTGGACACCCCTGGTTTAAAAGGATGGGCTAGTACAGGTGATGTGAGACAATGGAGAGATGCTGCCAACCTGAGGAGAGAGGACAGACCAGGATAGACCGATGGGCTGATTAACGAAGTGCGCTCACATCTAGCGATGGGCACTGGCTTAGGTGGCTTTAAAAGTCGATTAGGGACATCCAGGGATCATGGAACTCATATGCTTACACTGAATGCCGTGACAGCAACGGGAGAGCTGGGATTCTCCTGCTTCTGGAGGGCCCCTGGTTGGCCACTGTGAGAAACAGATTTTGTTTGAATTAGCAGAGATTTTGTTAAGTTATGAGATGCCGACATCTTTTCCCTAGAGATTAAAAACCGCTTGGGAAGGGCGGATTTTGAGTGACAGGAAGAGTAAATCTGTTCTCTCATGGAGCTGGATACACCCTGCTCTGAGTTTAAAAAGACCCCCAAAGGTGCCAAGACAAGAATGTGTTTAACTGTGTTCAACATGTGTATTGAGACCCAATATTACATGCTGAGGCTTCCCAATCTCCCTGCAGATAAAGGGTCTTGTGAACTGTGGGAAACTGTAAAGTCCTCACAGTGGAAATGTAAATGTTTACAGTGTATTTTTTCATAACTTGGCTTTCTTTACCTCTGTCGTGAGTTCATGTTCCAGCTCCGAACACAAGGAATTTCAGTGCAGGCATGCCTGTGACAATATTTAGCTTATTTAGTCCATTTCGCTTATTCAAAAGAATACTTCACTTTCTTCATTCTTCCGCTTTATACTCTCGGGTGTTTTATTTGTACAAGGTTTGGATCATTGTCTGGTCCACAAACTGTTTGGATCGCTGTCTGGTCCACAAACTGTGGAAGTTAGAGATCCAAAATAGGTGGGAAACCAAGAGGACAAGAGTGGGGCAATGGCGAAGTATCACTTTCAGAGGGGGACAAAAAACCTCCACTCTAGGAATCACCTGGAACTCTATGGTAAAACCAGAGTTCCTAGTGACTACTAGACACAACTGACATTGTTTCCAGGTTTTTCTTAGAAGTAATGTTATGCTGTTGGCCTGGTGGTCATTTTATGAATGTATGAATACAGATCTTCTTGGCTTGCTCTCTGGCACTACCCTCCTGTTACAGAGTGAAGCAGTGGTGGGATTCAAATAATTTAACAACTGGTTGTTTACAAGCACCATTTTAACAACCGGTTCTGCTGAAGTGGTGCGAACCGGCTGAATCCCACCACTGGAGTGAAGATGATAAAGCAAGCATTTGTTCATGCAAACCATAAGTTATCATCTTGCAGCTAAATCCTGGTTTCGTGATTTTGCATTATGTCTAAATGCACACGATTAATCAGGATGACTAGGATGTTAGGTAAATTTGGTTCAGGTTATATAGGCTCTATTTAACGGTTTAAATAATAATTTCAATATCAAAAACACTGTAAGGCCCCTTCCGCACGCGCAAAATAATGCGTTTTCAAACCACTTTCACAACTGTTTGCAAGTGGATTTTGCTCTTCCACACAGCTTCAAAGAGCACTGAAAGCAGTTTGAAAGTGCATTATTCTGCATGTGCGGAATGAGCCAAAGAATCTGAGCAAAGGGAGGTTGCTTGATATTTAAATGCAGCCATGGTTCCAGTTGGCTCTCAACTATTTACAACCATAAACTCAATAATTACGGAGATGTGGCAAGAGACAAAGACACATGGAACAGAGTTAACAAAAAAGCCACTTTTATTGAAAATGAGATTCAAACCTCAAAATTAATATTACAATCATGAGAGAATGCCAAACAAATTCAATTTACAGTTGAAACATACAATACAAATAGTCCCTTTGAAGATAAAGTAAACCCTTCCACAATCGCTGTCTGTGGCACAAAGAAAAATGTGTTTGTACAATATGTGCATGAAAAGCAAAATCTGGGGCAACAGCAATTGGAAAAATATAAGAGAAATTAAAGTTTGTATTTACAGGAAATGCTACACATATTTCGTTCCAGCGGAAATTCAAGACTGGCGAAGCATATTTAATAAAGCTAGAACAACCAGCAAAATAACCCCAAATGGAATGTTGTTCTTTGTACCTATGAAATAAAATTACTGTAAAAATATGATTTCTGGCCGATCTATTTAAAAGCATTGCAGTAAAAAATAAAGCAAGAAATTATCTGTAAACGGCTAAAATGTCAGGTAGAACACACTGAAATGAAACGTATCTCTGAGACTTAAAGAGGCTGGGTTTCTTTGATCTTTACTCATGATTTATACAGCATTAAATTATTGCTTTTGTTCATGGCTTTTCTGTCTATGACTCCTGATGCATTACTTCACCAGGATTCAAATGGCAGGCTCCAGCAAGAAGATGGAGCAGTATTCCAGTAAACTTGACAGTGCAAAACATTCCCCTCCTGAAAAGGCATTGAGTGAGGACCAATAAATCCATGCTCTGGGGACTGTTAGCTCAATGGAGCACCCTCACATGCTGTCAGCATTAACCATAAACCCAATCCAATGACTTGCTTCACACACAAGTAAGGATTTAGGAATTATGTTTGGTGTTTTATCTAAAGAAATTAACTCTTTCCCCCCTGAAAATAAATCTTTGGTACAATTTCTGAAAGCAGATTTGCATTTGCGATTTCTTATCAAATCTGCAAACGAGGATAGCATTCCTCCTGGCAAAGAAGCTATTCTCATCCTGAAGATATTTATCAGAGCCTGTAATGCAATTCCATAGTACTAGCCTCTTCACACACGCCCTCTTCCTGAATCAAGATAAAATGTAATATGAAGGAGAGACATTAGGGAAAAGGTAGTAAAATGGGGAAAATACAACAGTCGTATACTTATTTGCCTGTTCAAAAAAATATCCAGAGTTGTATTTGATTAGGACAGTTAAAAACTTAGGCACAAAAGTCATTTTGGACATATTTATGTCTATGATGTCACCAAGGAATTAGGAACTTTCCAAGACTGAATAAACAGTTCCCAGCAGACTGCTTAAGTCTAAAGAAAAAGAAAGAAAAGCATCTACAGGTAAAACAATTAGAGGAAACGCAAAGCGCTTAGTACTCCTCAGTGGTGTTTTTGAATATTCTCTCCTGCCTTCCTTTCAATTACTACTGGTTGCGGACTTGCAGTGCAATCCAAAACAGAGGTATGCCCTTCTTGATCAATGGGCTTAACCCCGCTTATGACTGTACTGCCAAATGTGCAAAATGAACCATTTTATCTGTGCAGTCATAGTAACAGGGCATGAACTGGAAATGCTGTAGGGGACTCGAAACTGCACACCGAAGCAATTTGGAGTTTATAACCTCAAACAATCCAGTTTTAAAATGGCATGATACAGAAAGAGTACACCATCGAGGAAGAAAAAGGGGGAGGAACCGATCCAGGAATAGAAAGCAGTGCTCAAATTTTACAAGAAAATCTTTCTAAAATGTGTTTGGGTTGCTGCCTGCAGCCACTGTAACAACACAAAAACACCCTTACAAAAATTAATATGCACATAGTAAACTTTTAAAAAGCCCTTTTCAGCAATAAAAAATAATGTACAAATATAGTACCTTTTTATTAAATACACAATAGCGTTTGCACGGGCAGTTCGCTTTCTTTTTCTCTTGCTTAACAAACAGCACCATCCACCCCACACTCTCCCCTCGCACAAAACTTGAAATGTGTAACCAGACACTGGCTTCCTCAAGTGCTGCTGAAATGAACAAACGTATTTTACAGGTAACAAATACAATGGACCGTGGTGCACTTCAAGCCACCACAAACAATAAATAAAATCAATAACCGCTTCCATCTTTGAAGGAAAAACTACCCATCAGGAAAGTGTCTCTTGACTTAACAAAACACACACAAAAAATCGCACTTGGTACATCATAACCTTTTGAAGGCCAAGACTTTTCCTATTTTTTTTTTAAAAAAGCAAATTAATCACACTCGGTTGTTGGGAAGGTGGAAAGTGGAGGCTCTCCAGCAGATGAGGATGCAGATGCTGTCCCGCTGCAGTGTTTATGCTGCACTCACGCTTCCACACGTCTGTATCGTTGGGGTGGCCAAAAATCACTTAGGCCCCTTCCGCATACGCAAAATAATGTGTTTTCAAACCACTGTCACAACTGTTTGCAAGTGGATTTTGCTATTCCGCACAGCTTCAAAGAGCACTGAAAGCAGTTTGAAAGTGCATTATTCTGCATGTGCGGAATGAGCCTATGGGTTATCAATCATTTCAGCAACATTGCAATCCTGATTTGGGGGGGGGGCGTTTGGTCTAAATTCAGCACAAAAGGGGCAGCAGAAGAGCCCGGGAGGGCAACGGTCCCCAGAAAATGTGTTGCTCTTTCCAAAGGCATCAAGTTATGACCTGCTTCTACATCCTTCCCGAGGCCCACGTCCTGCTGAAATTGAGCTCCTGCATAAATCTGAGGACTACAGGCAGATTTTAAGAGTTTTATCTCGTAACCCGCCCTGAGGCCTTTGGTTAGGGGGAGGGATAAAAATACATAGAAATAAATTCTAGCCAAGAGGTGCAGTATGATCTTACTGCCCACCAAAGTCTAAAGCAGGGGTCTTCAAACTATGGCCCTCCAGATGTTCATAGACTACAATTCCCATGAGCCCTATCACTTGGCCATGCTGGCAGGGGTTGATGGGAATTGTGGTCCATGAACATCTGGAGGGCCATAGTTTGAAGACCCCTGGTCTAAAGACTTCTCTGAGACTTCAGAAAGCTCTGGATTTCAGATAGCTGATCATCAACAAATCCAGCTGGTCCTCTGGGAAACAGAGTCAGCGGGGATGGATTTAGAGTCCCAGAGGGGCTCAGTGATCACAAACTAGTGACTAGGGGTGCCTTTAAAGTGACTCTCCTCTTCAGCATTCCAGCTTGAGCAATTAAATATTGCCAAGCGCTGAGACTGCAGATCCGCAATGCAGTGGTTCGCTTGTGCTTATTTCATCTAACGTGATTGCCATCTCTCTTGAAAGAGTAAACTTGTTCTCAAAAATGAGGGGCGGACACGGCTCTGCATCTGATACTAGCTGGATAAGAAAGCTACGACTGGGAAACGTAATTATGTTTTCGGCAAGGGGTTGGTTGATATTTTATTTGGAAAAAAACAAACAACAACTCTAACATCTTGCAATTTGACCCTTGACTGCCACTTCCTTTTAGTATTTCAGGGTGTTTCCAAGTTGTCGAAATTTTGAACAAAATTTGAGAAAATCTGGAATTTGAGGAAAATGTGTAGGCTGGGATCCATGCACTTCCAGGTGTCCGTCTACAGAGGAAGGGACCATGCAGCCTTCTGTGCTTTAGGCTGTCCCTCCAGAGCAACCCTGACCCCAGGAGGGGCTCTTTGGGGGCATTTACTGGAGGAGGGTGGGTAAAAGCTAGCATGAGTGAACAGAACACCACCCATCGCAATTTGGATCCTCTCTGTTACATTTTGAGGAAGTGAAAGCTATCTAGACTAAATCTACGTAGACAAATTTTCGCTCATTCATTTGTTCCCAACAACTGTTCGACTGATTGAAAAGGTAAGTCTATTTTGAAAGCAATCAAACATCCCATAACATTTAAAAGAGGATATCCTTCATAAATTAAAACAATGTGCTACATCCAAATTCTTTTAAACGTTTCTTTTTTAAGGAAAAAAAAATCACTGGAATTGCTTTTCAGAGTCCAGGTATGGCCTTGAAGAACTGTGCCACTAAAGACTGTCATTATTTAAAAACAACAAACATTTTTAGAGACCGAAGTCAGCATCATCATTACATTAAGAAAACTTTAAAGGGACCAAAATCATTAAATAATTATAAATATTTCTTTAAAATTATATGACGACTCATTTTTTTGCAAACAACCTGAAATTTTACACATTTATAACTTAATAAAATAAAACAAGATAGCCAAACACGCATAGTATCTATACTGTTTTAGTGTGAGTAAGATATATTGCAATTTTTTTTTCTTGCATAAGAAATAAGGTTTCAGTTTTTAAGAGGTTTTTTTTTATCCCCAATATTTTTTTTTTGGTTGACTAAGGCAAAAGCAATCACATAAATGAATAACAGAAAACAGACCAGGTTGTGTTGGTACCTTGCAGGTTGGTCTTTCAAGACAGAATAAGTAGAGAACCTTAAAGTTCATCAGGTGCAGTGCTTTGATATGATGAAATGATTGTAATTTGCAGATATTTGAAGATATGGAAGCCCTGCTCATATGTGCACAAACACCAGCCATCAATTCAATTGTGCATGCACCGGTCTTGTATATATGTTTGGGCTCCGGCTGTACCTGAAGTTCAAGGCGTTTTTGTTTATTTGGAAAATCTAATAAAGCATAGGCTTTGCCTTAATAATTGGCATGAGTCCATTTCTCTTCGCTTGGCAAAAGAACTCGCTAATTTTTTTTCCACAAGAGTCTGGACAAATGGCCCAGGGTTTTTTTTCTCTCTTTTTTTTGGTATGGGAATTGTTACTTTTTAATATAGAAAACCTGGGCGAACATTCCCACGAGGAAAAAAAAATGTGCTTTGAGCCACACTGACTGGAACTATTGTGCTGGCAGGTCATTCTTGTACTGCATGTATACAATTAGCTGTTAACATCCCCAGCTACACGGTTGCATGTATCAACAGAATCTACAAAAAAACAGGCACTTTATAATTAGCTGACCCTTCCTTCCTTCCTTCCTTTTTTGTTTGTTTGATTGGCTCACAGACTTTAGGCCCCACGGCTACTATCTCAGTACGGCCTCCATACAGACTCATCCATTCGGCCGCTAGAATTCAAGACTGTCGGGGAGCTGCTGTGACTTCCGTCCGCTTCCACGCCGTCGTTCTGGTTCGGCAAGTTAGGGTTTAATAGCGTGCTGCCGTTGGACGTGGTGGTGCAGGGAGGAAGCATTCTGGAGGGGGAGCGGTCTCCCCCCGGCACCATGGGGAACTGGTATGATCCTGACGAAGTGCCATAGTAGAGATATGGAGTGCTGCTGGTCTGGAAGGGTCCACTTTGGTTTTGGGACGAGCCTGGATAAGGTGGCGGCAAGTAGGTGTGGTAATGAGTGGTGGCCGACATACCCAGTGACATGCCTGAGGTGACTGGTGGTGTATAGGTAAAGGTAGCTGGATAGTGCATTCGTGGGTTGGAGAAGCGGCTCTCAGTGAGGGATGAAATGCTTGTGAACTGCCTGGGATCTGAAAATGGGCCCAGCTCGGAAGCACCTAAAAATTGTAACAAAAGATGGGGGAAAATTCTGTAAATATCCATGTTTTGCTCACAGGCGATGATATAACTTATGTTTTAAAAAGGAAAAGAAAAACAAAAACCCCGATTCTTTTATTCCCCAAAAGAACAGAAAATCATACACCATGAGGAATCATACCCAATGCAGATGGTGGCTGTATAACACCTCAGACAGTCCAAAGCCCCCAATTACAGGGGGATCTGCTGATAATCATGGCTAGACAGTCACAGCCAGTGGTGGCGAACCTTTGGCACTGCAGATGTCATGGACTACAATTCCCATCAGCCCCTGCCAGCATGGCCAATTGGCCATGCTGGCGGAAGGCTGATGGGAAGGTAGTAGTCCATGACATCGCAGTGCGAATATACCGCTCCTCTGCAATCGGCCTGGCACAGCAATACTCAGCATTCCTATTTTTGGATCCTAACCCACCCAAAATCAATCAACAATCAAGAAATCTTAGGTTTCGACTGGATACCTACCAGAATGGTAACAATGGAGGCCGCCTGTTTGGCACTCAGTTTTTCAGTGGTTTACGAAGCCAGCTTTCTTCTGCTAGAAACCTGGACTGCCCAGTACTGTGCATGTTTTGTACATCCTAACATGACCTCATCAATCATTACAAGAGAAGGGGGGGGGGCGAAACAATTTGACCTTTCTGTGGACAAAAAGTACGTCTAAACTTGTTTATGTGTTGGAAACTGTGCATGGATGGTTACATGGATACATGAAGCTGCCTTCGACCATCGGTCCATCACAGTCAGTATCGTCTGCTCAGGCTGGCAGCTGATCTCCGGGGTCTCAGGCAGAGATCTTTCAGATCATCTACGACCTGATCCCTTTAACTGGAGATGCTGGGGCTTGAACCTGGCACCTTCTGCGTGCCCAGAAGATGCTCTGCTACTCAGCCACAGCCCTTACATGGTTGAGCCTGATCCAGTGTAAGATTTTTACTAATGGAAAGAAGGGATAGTTTTTGATGATCTCCCTCCTCGTTAGAAGATCTGCTCTCCTCTAGTGCTGTTCCCTGGGGTCCCTTGTCCATGAGGGGCGATATTTCAGGGATCCTTTGGGGTTGCAATAGGAGTAGGGAGGCTACATATTCTGCTGATGGAAATCTCTTCTACCATTGGAAATTAACCGCGGGATCCAAAACATAGTTGGAGGGTAAAGTGGATTTTTATGAAACCGTTTGGTCGCAAGATTAAATAAAAATGGATTGAAAACCACATGTGAATCGTTGAATATGACACTCGGAACTGAAACAATGTTTGGAATTTAACCGTGGTTTAGGCACTTAAAGGATCTGCAATCTGAACGTTCACAAGCAATCGTCTCTTCCACCGTTCCCCATGACTGTGCGGAAGTTGCCTACCAGGGAGCGGAACGGAGCCGCACGCGAGAGCTTCTCCCGCCAGTCAGGACCCCCCTGGACTGTTCAGGGAAAGCACTTCTGTTTAGCAAAAGTCTTTATTGTTGTTATTAATATTCGTTATAATTAAAGGTAAGAACAAGAACTTTGAATTGTGCATAGAAACGAACAGGCAGCCAGTGTGAATCTTTTAACATGGGGGCAATACCATCCCTATATCCTACCCTTCATTGCTGAACTTTGGAAAAGATGAGGTGCCCAGGCTGTTTGCAAAGGCAACTGTACATAATGTGCATTACAGTAATCTAACCTGGATGTAATCAGAGCATAGATTACTGTGGCCAGATCGAGCTTTTCAATGAACAGTTGTAGCCAGCACATCAGCTTAAGCAGGGATGCAATTCAATAAAGTCCACCCTCTGAAACTATGTGCTGTAGAAGAGATATGGGCATTCCAGCTACAAGCCAGAATCCAGCAATGTCCCCAAATTATTAGCCTGCTCCTACAGGGAGGCGGGTGAAGCCCCTTCAGGAGATGTCTTTATGCAGAAACAGCTGTTCAGGTGAAATGGGCCATCAGATATTTATTAACAGAACTGGAACATCCCCTCCAAAACTCCCCTCCAAATACAGAAAGCAAATGACTAACCGCCCCACTCCAAACCACGCACCCCACAGAAACCCGGCTCTTCTCTCTCAGCTAGAAAGGACGGTGGCTTGACCTCCTTATCTCTACCCCAGGTGGCTCACAGCAACCACAGAATGTGGATTCCCAGGACAGCTTGGGAAGGAGGGTTGGGAATAGGGAAGAGACAGACGACCATAACCACTTCCGGTCAGGAGGAGAACTATGGTCAAGCTGGGAATAAGACTGCGCATGACACCTCTCAATCTGCTTGACTCCAGTACGGTGACCGTGCAGCTATGTGGCCACTCGGCTAACAGGGAATGCTGTTCACAAGCATAAATGACCCTGCCATCTTCTCTGTATTGATCTGTATGGCTACTCCATACAGTGCTGCAATGTTCCCAAATTGGAAGACCAGTAGTCTTACCTAATATTTACTCCCAAGATAGCACTATGTCTTATTTCAGGGGATGTCTTATTTTTTTCTGTAGTTCTGTTAAATGGGCATAAGCTTCAAAACCGAAAACTTTGCTACGTCTCTTGCTGAGGATGCCTTATACTAGCCGAAAACCTCTACTATGTCTTATTTTCAGGGGATGTCGTATATTCGGGGAAAGAGGGTAACAGTGCCTGTTGATTTAAAGCTAGTCATAAATCTTAGCTTAGAATCATAACCTGCTTTAATTTTGGTTAATGAACTATGGCTAAGGGTAGAGGGGGAGGAATCAGAATTGCTTAGGCTGAGCAACTCCGTGAGCACCAGCTCATTTTAGATTCCTTAATCATCACTGAAGGACAGGCAGTGTTATTATACTGTGTTTTCCCGAAAATAAGACCTATCCTGAAAATAAGCCCTATCATGATTTTTCAGGATTTTTGGAGGAGGCTTAAAATATGAGCCCTACTCCAAAAATAAGCCCTCCTGGTACCCTGTTTCCCCGAATATAAGACATCCCCTGAAAATAAGACGTAGTAGAGGTTTTGCTGAAGTGCTGAAATGCATCAGGCATCCCCCAAAAAAGTAAGGCGTGAAGCTAAGTTTTTTGTTTGGAAGCATGCCCGGCTGAGACAGAACACAGAAAAATAAGACATCCCCTGAAAATAAGACATAAAGCGATCTTTGGGAGCAAAATTAATATAAGACACTGTATCTTATTTTGAGCTCCTGGTAGTTACACAGCTCAGGATGGTGTGATCAGCAGGGGCCCTCTGCCAATGAGGATGCAGCTTGCATCACACGTGACGGGGAAGCAACGGGGCTGCTGAGAGCCCGCCTTAATTAATTGTGAAGGTACCGTATTTCCCCTAAAATAAGCCCTACCTTGAAAACAAGTTCTAATGCATCTTTTGGTGCAAAAATTAATATAAGACCCTGTCTTATTTTCAGGGAGACACGGCACTAGCCCAATGGGAGGCAAAGACAAGGCAGAACAAGAGGAGGAAAAAATGCTTTGTCATAAACTCAAAACATGAGACAGAATACAAAATGAAACCACCGACTACTCGTCTATTTGTAGCTTTTCTTCCACAAATACTTAGCAAACTTCTTCCTTTTCAGATTACGAAATAATGGAGATGAACAGAAGAATGAAATCAGACAGGCTCTCTTTACAATCCTAGCTGGAAATTTTGCAAACCTTCCAGAAACATTCGTTCTCCTGTTTCCCCCACCTTCACGATCAAATCCCCCCTATATCTAAGGTCATGGAGAACAGGGGCCTCCAACATGGATGACTTTCCTGGTGCGTGCCCAAGGATTTTTAAGAAAGCGGGCTTCTGCCCAGAATGGCTTCTCATTGACCGCTGGAAATCGGATTGGCTGTTCAGATTTTTTTAAAGTTGCTTCAGCAATGACTACCTGTCAAACCTTGGATCTGGAAATCATGGAAACTGTAGATTTGTTCTAAAGCCTTTATTTCAGAGCATAGGTATCATCATAAAAAAGAGGAATCTGGCGATTCCCACGCAAACCTGTTGCCTGTCGCCCCCATATCCTGTTGCCTCCTCCCACTGAGCCAAACGGCTCCTACTCCCCTCTACAAACTACAAAGCATTCGCTTCCTGAGGCGCCGAGGGGAAGACGCCAGACTTTCACCCCCCATCAGAGGATGGTAGCACGCTTCCCACCACCACTATTCTGCCATGTGGCACTGGTAGGCTCAGTCCTGAGCACTACCAGAGCCACGAAGCAAGGAATCTTCGCTGTGTGAGGCAAGGGGTAAAACATTTGGATACAAAAACCTCTGAGTCCAATCCTCACCAGGCTTTGCAGCAAGAGACACAATCAAAGCACCCTGATGAATGGCCGTCCAGCCGGTCCAGCTGAATTGGTCAGGAATTATTAAGCTCTTCCATGTCGAACAGCAGCGTAGCATTTTTTAAATTTACCTCTCACAGATGCGTAGCTATGCAGGCATGCACGAGTGAGCACCCACAGCCATGCTGTTCGATTGCCAGCCCGCGACCCATTGCCTGCGTGCGCATGCACGGAATTACGCAACGGGAAAATTTTTTTTTAAAGGAATGCGCGGCAGAAAAAAGCACCTCCCTGACTGGCCGTTTGCTCAGAAGCAGCTGCAATTTTTAAAAAGGATGGCGAGATTCTTGAATACCGCTTTGGGGGAAATAACACTGGGCAGACTCGCTCTAGGGGCGGAATCCTTGTGAAGTTCCCATCCACAGTGGGTTTTTTACCTTTGTTATCCCAAGTGTATGGCCCACGTAAGCAGAAAGGGCCACAGAACACCAGATTATCCAGAGCCTCGCGGCCCTCCAGATGTTCATCATGAACTACCAATTCCCATCAATGCCCCTGAAAGCATAGCCAGTACTCGCGCTTGGGAGGGACTGGTGGGAATTATAGGTCATGGTATCCTGGAAGGAAGCTTAGCAATTGGCCACCAACCTAGAAGATGACACCGAAGGCCAATCATCAGTTATGCTGGGCTTCAATAAGAATTTGATTATGGTCAAATAGCACTATTAGTTAAACAGCACTAAATCGCTAACTGTTAGCTATTTATCAGCTGCTCCTCAGCCAAAGAAGTCTGAAGGTACGTACATTAGCAAATGAAAATACATTTAAAGTTCAATAAAGCAACAACAATACCTCAGTATAATTAAAATAATAAATGTTTGTTCAGTCAACTGCCAGTTAATATTTAACCAGGCCTCTCACACCGCAGGGAACTACTTTCCTCAAGGGAGTCTGTCCAAACTCCTCCTATTGAGCATGCCCTGTGCCATCTTAGAAGGGAAACTGAGCCAACTATCATCTTTTCTTTATGCATTTATGTTGCCCTGGCGAGCAACTCTGGATGTTTAGAGCCCCGGCTGCTGTGTGCTGTTCCCGAACACGGCGAAGCTTCTTGGAAGACCACTTGACATATAGGAAGTAAGTAAGAGCAAAGTCAGGATTTCACAGTCACTTTGGAGTTTTGAGTAAGGAACCAGTTTCCAGCCAGCCAGTCACATAGCCATAATGGGGACATCTGGGGACAAATGCCCCGGCCATCCCCCAGTGAGTCATGTGGGGGCAGAAAATCACTTCCCCACTTCTGATCCAACCACCACACTTCAGGCCGCTCCACACAGGGTGTTGTTTTGACGGGCAGCAGATGGCGCTGTTGCAAGTGGAACTGTGTTTCCAACACTATCCTGAGTGTGGCATGTACACAATAGGGGAGCACAGTTGTGACGTAATATAACAGAGGTGTGGAAACAGTATGGAAACCTGGCCATACCTGTGAATCGACGTTGTGTGAAAATTTCAAAGCATTCGGTCCAGTAGTTTGGGAGATTACCTGTCAGCAGGAAAATGGACGGATAGATTTTTATATAGATAATGTTTAAAATTATATTATGTTTAAAATCATACAGAAAGTAATCACGATGAGAACAAAGCACAATTACTGTAAGACAAGACTTGTCTTTTACTTTATCCTTGGTTTTTTGGCTGAAGAAATAAGCTCACAAATTTGTTTCTCAACTGTTTTCTGCACTGCATCCACACACATTTTCCGCTTGTCCTCTTCTTCCACTGCGTTCTCAGCTCCTTCTAGCACGAACTGAATCCCACCATGTCACTTTTTCTCAGCCTCCTTTATATGTTTTAGCAGTGGTCCAGCAATCATCCAAATACTGACCTCTCAGGGGTTAAATAGGGATCGTGCTGGCACCCGTTCTATTCAATCTTTTTTGCATGATCACTTCCTCTGGGCAGCATCAGCTCTCCCCCTTGCCCTGCAGGTGCAAGTGTTCCTTTGTCCATCCTCCTCTAGGCTGACAATGCAGTTTTACTTTCAGCCCGGGAACACCCCCTTTCAGTGGCATAGACTTACGCCACCAAAACAGGAAGTATAAGACATTTTCCACTATGGGTTTTCCTGGGGGAGAAAGGAGTTATTCCTTCTTCCTCGATGCCTGTGCCACTGATCGCCTCTTTGGAGGCAGTGAAGCAGTGCCGTTTCCGGCTGCCACTCTGCCTCCCCCCAACTTTGGATTGGGCAGCCTGTTTCTCTAATTTCTCTTTGACATGCTGGCCCTTTCGTCGGTCAAAATGCATGCAGGTTTTGAACACCCTCGTTCTGCGTCTGCTCTATTATGCAATAATGATAAGGCTGCTTTCATCTCCTTGATGACCGGCGGGCAATCTGAGTCACCAGATGCTTCTGTCTTTTCAAAGAACTGATTTCAGAACAACAGATCACAATGGCCAACCATGACAGTCTGTCCGTAGCAGCAGAAAACAGCAAAAAACTAGTAGAACCTTATGGGTATGATTTTTCATGAGTCACTTCTTCAATCACTTCTTCAGCTAATATCCTGTCAGAAATTTTGTTAGTCTTTCAGGTGCTACTGGACTTTTGCTCTTTTTGTACTGATTCCAGTACACATCTAAGCAACAGGTTTCAGCAGCAGTTAACACTTTCAAGTCTGAGAAGTTTCTGTTCCCGTGCAGCCATGTCCAGCGGAATATTCATTCGCAGTCCCGCTACTTTCATTACATCCTTCTTTGATTTGCTGTGCTGCAGCTAAACGTTGAAGATTTCTGAGGATGGGCTTGTTCCAAGACGACAGAATTAAAAGGTGTTTGCAGCCTGCTAATATATATATTTTTGGCTCCCATTAAAAAGAGTAGTTGTTCCTTTTCATAAATTTTTTTTCAATTCATCGCAGATTCCACTTTTATGGATTACTTCTCTTGCAGATATAGTGCTCATCACTGAAGGTTTCAAGAGACAACAGTGCTGAACTCTTACAAACAGGGTTCTTGTATGTATTGTCAGAAGAGGCTTTCCGGCGGAATCATAGGGTGCTGTGTGGTTTCGGGCTGTAGCCATATTCTAGCAACGTCTCTCCTGGCGTTTAGCCTGCATCTATGGCTAGCATCTTTAGAGGATCTCCTGAAGCGTCAGGAGAAATGCCCTAGAGGCTCGTATAGCCAGTACAAAAAAAATTCATTATGGTTCTAGTGCAGTGGTGGCGGACCTTTGGCACCCCAGATGTTATGGACTACAATTCCCATCAGCCCCTACCAGCATGGCCAATTGGCCATGCTGGCAGAAGACGATGAGAATATGGTTATCTATGAATATAAGGTTAAGCCACCATATTCTGAAGTGAGTGTTTTCATTTCACTGGGCATCATGTGCACCAAAAACTCTGCTTCTGGGATATTCCAGTGAACACTGTAAATCAGCGGGCATCTCGTGCAACAAAACAGCAGCTGTGCTTTCAGTGTGTCCTATTTTAAATGGCTGATTATGTTTCTACTAGCAATAAAGCCCGTTGAGTGAGAAAATACAGCGAGCTCTAGAAAACTGTTGCTTGCAAAGCTGAATTGTAGTTTTACAACGGGGGGGGGGGAGTGGGTGCCTGGGAAGATAGGGAGAGTTCTCCCCATCTCCATGATCTCTCTCCGCTTACAAAGAGGAACTTGGCGTTGCAAGGGGACCAAGCAGGGCTTCTGGGAAGAAGGGGAGAGTTCTTCCCAACTCCACAAGCACACACCCCACCTCGTCTGCAAAGCTGGACCACGGCTTTCCAAAGGTGGACAGCCACAGGATATCTGTTGTCAATGCTAGAGGAAGCTAATAAAACCTGTTCCCCGATCTCTCTGGGAATACCTGTGGATAGATTAATTGCAGCCCGGTACCTTTATCTCCTGGTTGAGGCCTGGTGGCGTAGAGCAATCACCTTAGCTAGGTGTAATGCCCTGCCTTCTTCCTTTAGCCTTGGACGCCACCTTGGAATCCCGCATAAAGAAAGGAAATGCCATTGGCATGGGTTAAATTAAAACAATTATCTCATATGCTGTTGGATTGTCCCTTTATGAGATAGGTAGGAAAAGGGCTTACATAATCCCTTCCTGCATAGGTAGAGGAATTACAGATAAACAGGAAGGTTATATATCTTTTAAACAGCCACAACTTCTGGCAGGCTGTTGGAGGCGGTGGCTAAAATTTTTTTAAGTAAGCATTATTTTTAGCTTCGTCAAATTACATTAAAGGCTGTTGTTATCTTGCAATGTTAATGTTAAACTATTTATATGTCATTAAAGGTATTCGAAATCGAATCGATATCTGTTGTCTTTGTTCAGCCACTTTTGCAATGACACCGTCTCATCTTTGGAAAGGCCTGCACGAAGCTAGCAATGTTCCTGACAACAGCAGTCTTTGCAAAGGCTGCTGGGAAATGTAGTTCTTCCCCCTCTGAAAGGAGCTAGAACAGGGGTAGGGAACCTGCGGCTCTCCAGATGTTCAGGAACTACAATTCCCATCAGCCCCTACCAGCATGGCCAATTGGCCAGCGGCCAGAGGACTGATGATTGTAGTTCCTGAGCATCTGAAACCCGCAAATTCTGAAGCGAATCTAGGAGCCCCTGGATGGCTAAAGGGTCCTATGCCCAACAGCCCTCATTTTTGGGGTTCACCGTCCAGAACATGGTGCTCAGTTATATAGGAAGATACTTTGGGGAAGATGTCACCAAATCACTTTTTACTCTTAGAACTTTAGTCCTTAAGATACTTTGAAACTGCTGATATTGGATAGTGAAAACCTAGAAGCAACAAGTTTCAAGAAATGATGATCTTGTATATTGAGATATCTTTGAACTTTTGTAAAATTCTCCAATCATGATGGCCGCCCATCAAAAAAGTCACGAAGAAGTAAAATTAAAGTTGATGCATGGTCTCCCAGCTCTGTCATGCCTTTACGGAATGGATTAGGGACTATATGATTCTTAAGTGACAATAACTACCATAATCTGTCTCTTTTGTCAAAATAAGATCATCATTCATGAATTTAGTGATAGCCGTGCTGACATCTGGCCCATCATTATTGAGCATCAGCAGTTTTGACCAAGGGAGCTCTGCCAAATCCAAAGCTCCATCCAGCTTTGTAAATATTTTCAGCCGTTGCTGATCCCATTTTTAAAAAGTCTGAAGGTGCCAAGTCCCAATCATGTTCTTGGTTAGTGACCAGTATCTAACAGCTACCTGTAATTTTACTAAGAGGCTGCACTGATGGTTTAATTAGAGCACAAAGTATAAAATGCACCACCAAAATCTTCCAGCAACTGTTTTCTGAAGTATGGCGCCAGCACATCTGTTGTTAGATCCCGTGTCTTTGACCTTGAAAGGGAAAAATCTTTGGGCACGGCATTCTGAAACATAAACTTGGAAGTTTCCCCAACATGTTCACAGGACAGCTCAAAAGTGAAGTCAGCTAAAAAAGCTTTCAATGCAAAGATAAATTCTGCTCTCGTTGCACTGACACTATAAAGTGGAATAGTTCTCATGCAATCTTTAGACGCAGCGTGGCTTCATATTGATGTATTTGGGGCTATGTAGGGATGGGTGGAGGATGATGATGTATGAGTCTGAAATTGCATGAGTCTGAAATTGTATGAGTCTGAAATTGTGTGCATCGAGGAATGCTGCTGTAAATTTCGTTGTGCGTGCACAATGACAATAAAATGCTTATGCTTATGCTTATGCTTATGCTTATGGCTACCAGAACTAGTTTCCTCCGGCGCACAAAGATGAACTGCTGACAGATATAGATGAGATGAAACCAGTTGATTGCTACGCTCATCCATATGTTTACGAGATGCAGCATGGTGTTCAATTGCTTCAAACACCCATTTGATACTAAATTCGTTAGCACACACAACACAAAACATTTACCCTTCACTTTTTTCGTCCCTATTCAAATACAACGCCATGTTTTCCCTAAAATGTAGCAACTAAAGCAAACACACTCACAAATTGCAGTCACGAAAACAAAGCATTGACTTTACTGATCAATTTTTTTACAACCTGACAAATTACTAAGCTGAAAAAATTCACTTTAACTGGCTTTACTATTTTCTACCCATGTAGTCCACACTTGCTGTACACTGAACAATACATTGCTCCCTGCACAGAATGTCAGATTTGTCCATTTTGTATGATTACAAAATCTGAAAAAAAAATCTCATTAGTTTAATATGATAATTACATGCGACAGGCCTTCTTTTGATGTTATAATCTGAATTTGTAAATCGCATATTTTTAAAATATCATGCGTTGACGCTGCTTTTTCACTTAGCGTGCTGTTTGTGCTTTATCTAAAAACATGCAACAAAATGTTCCATGATTTACAGCCGATTGGCCGCAATGTTCAGCTGTGTGAGAACGTAATGTACCCTATCTTCTGTGAATGACACACTGATGTGGATTTTTGAGAAGACTACAGGGTAAGTTTATAACTTTCAACCACGGCAGCCAGAATGTGTCTGCTAAGAGAAACTATTCCTTGGGGTATTACAAACATCCAGTCTGGAAGGATCTTTAACTAACCCCCTGTCCATGTAACAGTTATTAAAATAACATGTCCATTTTCAATGGCATTCTGGAAAGCAAAGTATGCAAGAACATTGGTAATAACCTGCAGAGTAAAGACACGCACAATCCCATTAAGAACTTAATACTTTTCAGTCGTTATATTTCCAGAGCTTCTACTGTGTTTACGGGGAGAGCCCATTACATGTACCTGCCTTGATATGTGTCATTTTGTATGAATTCAGTATGTGCAAAAGCTATCCCACTAAAATTACCAACTGTTTCCTGGAATATAGCTTCCTGGCAGTCTAAGCCAGTAGACAGTGATTTTGTAAATTTTATTAAACAATTTTCCTTTAAGAAAATTGGTGTACTGACCCCACTCCTCTTTATTTACAGGATTGTCGATCATTTTCTTTCCAGCAATCAAAACATGCGTTTTCGGCCTCTTGACATTTATATCCCTGGACGCAGAGGGTTTGTTTCAACTTCTTACATGGTCAGGATGTAAATTGATTCAGGTTATTTGCTTTTCTGGTAAACAAATTGGTGATCTTCTCTGTGTAAATACATATATGAAGCCATACACATCTCCTAAATTTTTGATTGTTTAATATTCTAGAAAAGGTAGAAACAACCTCTCCTGAGGCAGATATCTTGGTCGCAGGTATTTCAGTACCAAGATATTAAAACTTATATTGATGAGTCACAAACCCTCCCAGAGAAGACATGGTCTGTTCCCTGATTTTTATATAATATTAAATAACTCTGGAATTTCTCTTCTGGATATTTCCTTTAGATTTAGGCTACACAGCCTCCACGGTATCCTCAAAAATAGATCTGTCGGTCCTGTTTTGGCTATGGACTGGATTACTGTGTTTCACCTTACTGCATATTTTATTCTACTGTGTCTCTTTTATTAATATGGGTTTATGTTATTAAGGCCTGTGACTATAACACTTAATAAATATTTACATATGCTCTGAAAATCAGGGTTTGTGACTGTGTACGCCACAGCCAGAATATCCATGAGAAAGTGGCAACTACATGTACTGAGATGATTGTGTGCACTGCACAGCACACTCTCCCAATATGTACAACAATAATACTGGGGAAGTAATGACTAAAAAGGACTAAAATGGACGGCCCGCAACAGTGTGAGAAAAGGACAGGAGATGGCTGAAATAAATAAAATTGCTGTTGGTCAAACCTGATCTCCGAAAACTGAGTGTTATGATGCATGCTGCCCTCTACCAGTCTGACCACTTGGGCGTGGTGAAGATGCTGGTGGCATTGTGTGGACTCAGTCCCCGGGTAAGGACTGCTGGACAGCGGAGTATGCTGCCTTAGATGTTAGTGGAGTCTCCTTCTCTCGAGGTTTTTAAACAGAGGCTGAATGACCATCTGTCAGGAGTGTTTTGATTGTGTCTTCCTGCACGGCAGGGGGCTGGACTTGATGTCCCTTGTGGTCTCTTCCAACTCTATGATTATATGAGGTCAGGGACAGTGCTCTTCCCACAATCTTTTCCTCACCGCTGTGGAAGACACAGCTCACTAGATTAGAGCAGTCCACAGTGGAGAAAGGAGGGAGAGATGTGTGCCTGCACAGAAGATTACTCAATGAACAACAGTTATAGGTAAGTGCAACCTTGCTTTCATCTTTGGGGCATCTGGGCAGTCCCACAGGTGATTTCTTCCTGGAGTCCACAGCAGTTGCACAATGTCTAACAAACGTGGAAGGAATCGACCTGGTAGCCACTCAGCAAACATCATACAATGACGTGCTGTTAACAAAGGCAGCCGAGGAAGCCTGCACTCTCGTTGAGTGAGTCTTAATTGGGAACGGGCAGGAAATGTCAACTGCAATGCAAACCATTTTGATTACAGAGACTTCCCAAAGGGATAGAGTTTGGGAGTACACGCCCCGTAAAAAACAAACTATTTTTGTCTATTCTGAAGTTTTTCATTCCATGCAAATAAAACAGTAAAGCTCTTATAACATTCAGAGAGCATAAAATGCTTTCTGAACTTAAGGTAAGTGTCCTGGGTGAGGTGGAATGCGGAAACCACTTCTGACAAAAAAAAGCCAAACTATGATGGAGGACCACTTGGCCTTTATGAAACTAAGTTTTGGGGGCGGGGGTGGGTTTCACATTATGGGGCACACAGTTCCCTCATCCTTTGTCCCTCCTTGTTTGTGTATGTGAAATTTTGTAGTCACATCACCCATTGCCACAAGAACTCTTCTGCTGTGTAGAAGTGCTGCAAAAGAACTGAGAACATACTTGGTTGCTCTGAATTCTAAGAGGTGAAAAGTAGCCTTCTCATGTAGACCAAGGGCTGTTTGTGGACAACGAACCAAAGTGACCCCGCCCCCCCCCTGCCAGGGAAGTATCAGTGAACACTTCCAGGTCATGTGGATGGGAGCCCAACTTGCATCATGTGGATGGGAGCCCAACTTGCATCATGTGGACGGGAGCCCAACTTGCATCATGTGGACGGGAGCCCAACTTGCATCATGTGGACGGGAGCCCAACTTGCATCATGTGGACGGGAGCCCAACTTGCATCATGTGGACGGGAGCCCAACTTGCATCATGTGGACGGGAGCCCAACTTGCATCATGTGGACGGGAGCCCAACTTCAGCCACCAAAGGAGGCAGCAGAGGACAGACAGTTTGAGATCCTGGGGAGATAAGATGGCTTTGGATCCATTGAAATTATGTCAAATTCAAGTGATTTGGCCACTCAGATGAGCTGTATAGAATACAGTCTTAAGTCTTCAGTTGGCAAAATGGGCGAATGGCTTCTCACAGCATCATCTGGTGAGGGTTAAACTGGGTCATTGGATTCAAGACTGGAACCATGGATGATGCCCTCTTCCGAATAATGCTGGCCCTCTGGATAGAGAGGGAAAGTCCTCTGAAAATGCTGTTGGAACTGAGTGTTGCTTGGAGTCAAAGGTCTTGGGTACTGGTCTCCAAGGCTGGTGTGGGTGCCACTACACTTGTTGATGCTACAGACCCTGCTGTAAATATAACAGTGGATAGGAGAACCATGGAGTGGAGCTCCTGGAGATGAGCTTTACGGATATGATGGAACTGATAGCTGGTCAGGAACCAAAGAAGCAGGAGGTTTGGGTCTCGAAGGAACCAAAGTAGAAGATCGAGGGGGGACCTCAAAAACCTCATCCTGTGATGGTTCAGAGGAATCTAGAGTTGGAACCAATGGTGGCATCATTCTCAGTAGCGGTTCCGATTTGGGAGCCCCACTTCATCGTGGGGATCGGTGCTGAGGCAACATTGGTGCTTGGCATCAAAGGGGAAGGTGTGGTATGCCTTGACTTCTTCTTCAGCTTCTTTGGCAGTGCTTCCAAGGTTGCTCCAGGAAACGAACCCTTCCTCAGCGTCTATCACTTGGATCTGAAGCAAACAAGCCAAGTACCAACACTGGATAAGTTGTCCAGACCCAGGTTTTTTGGACGGGGTTTCTCGGGGTGATCACGAGGAGCCCCAAACACCTTTCGCCAAAGTGTAGCTTTCAAACATGCCCTTTCATGTTGGGTTTAGGGTGTGAATTGCTGGCATACCTTACAGGCTGATGTATGATGGCCTTTCCCCCATAGAAAAGACATGAGATGTGTTCCCTGTAGGCTTCGGCCATAATTTGCTCCGTGGGAGTCCGGGCCAATTGGCCTTCGGGAGTTTCGTCCTCTGTGGGGTTGCAAGCCAGACTCAAGCGAGAGATACTCTTGTTTGGAAAACAAAACAACACACCGCCGTTCAGTTGTTTTCCACTTCCGCACCAGATTAGTAATATGTTTCCCCGCTGGCCATCGCAGTGGCAGCTTTGGGCAGAAACACAGGTCAACGATTGGCCGGGCAAGAAGGGCAGACAACAGAGAGAAGTTCCTCGGTCTTTCTAGAACAGTGATGGCGAACCTTTTCGAGGCTGAGTGCCCAACTGCAACCCAAAACCCGCTTATTTATCGCAAAGTGCCAACATGGCAGTTTAACCTGAATACTGAGGTTGATGTATCTGTAACCTGAATACTGAGGTTGATACATCATACAGGCTGATGTAGGATGGCCTTTCCCCAATAGAAAAGACATGAGATGTGCTCCCTGGACACTGGCCGTTTTTGTGCTCCAGTCTCCATGCGTTCTAAAAAGTGGCATTGCAAGATGAAAGTTGAAGTTTTGCTGGAAAATTTGAAGAAAGATTCCCTCTTCACAGCAGCAAAAAGAAGACTGAGAGCTCTCTCCGCCCCCGTCAAGTGCTGGGGAGCTGAGTGGAGAAAAACTTTGGGAGAAAAACTTTGGCTAAGATTGGGGGGCGAAAGGAGACTCCTGGCACTGAAAAAAAACCTAGAAAGGTAACACATTTCTCTTTGAAGCTGGCCTGTGTATGAACAGTCCTATGAGGGACTGCACAGAAACCAGGACAATGGGGGAAAAAATAGCTCAGTACACCTAATATTTAAAGTGCAATTCTTTGTAATGTCTGGCCAAGAAAGTCAAATTTGTTCCAGTTTCAAACAGTGCTTTACTATGCAATCCTAAGTAGGTTTACTCAGAGAAAAGGCCTATTCAGCTCAGAGGGGCTTACTCTCTAGTAAGTATGCTGAAGATTCCAATATGTTAGGATTCTAACCTTTGCCTTCTGAGGGTGGGAACCACCTGGGTGAATCCTCTCCAATAACCACACTGGACTCTTTGCTGAGATAAACATTTTGGCCATAGCCATTTTATTAGCCAACCATAACAGAAGCGTGAGGCGTAGCATGGGTCTTGATCTGGCCTGTCTGCTTCCTAGCGAAGCTCCAATGAGCCATGTCCTATATTGAACTTCAGCTCCGCTGAAGAGCTCTGCGGTGGGGCAGCTCCCTGGCAAGACGTGATGTCCCATTTGCCGGTTCAACAGAAGGTGGTTGCCTCTTACTGCTGTCCATGGCACTTCCAGATCATTACCCTAGCCCCCCTGCCAAATGGCTATGACAAAAACCATGGCTTATGCAACAACTAAGATAGACCCGAGGAGGAGGAGAGGTGGAGCAGGCAAATCAAATGCGGCTGGCCGAAGCTTGTAGCCAAAGCAAAGGAGGGCTTTCCCCTTTAAAGGGTCAATCCGCCCTCCCCTCCTGGTGACGTCAGCCCTTGCCCAACATGGTCCGGGCTGCGCTTCCGCCCTCAGTTAAGCGGAAGCGGTCACCTTGGCTCCACCCATCCCACCCCCAGAGGCAACCGCAGCCGGTGGGTGATTCACAGCTGTCTTTGCGGAGAAATCCCTGGAGATCTTGAGGGTGAGATTGGACATCAGTGGGGTATAATACCCTTGAGCCCCCCCCCCCTTCCAAAGCATCTGTTTTCTCCAGGGGAACTGATTCCTGTGACACGAAGGCGAGTTGTGATTCCTGAGATCCTAAGTGAGACATGGAGACCATCAATTCTACCTGCTAGTATAGTTTCTCCGGGGGGGTGGGGGGGGTGTTTATCTGCTTTTCGCCACAGCCTCTGAAAAATGAAGAGGATATCTACAAATATCCTTATACTGTCTTCATCAAAATTCCATTAGGATTTAAAAGACACAAGGATGAACAGGCTGATCCTGTGGTTAACATCTCACACGGTGTGCAGAAGTTCCTATGCAAATCCAGAATATGAGAAATGATGTACCCTGAGGACAGAAGGTTGCTTTATTTTTACCAGGAAACACCGTCTCCGCCATCTTCCGCACTGCTTTCCAGCGGTATAAATTGTCCTGTGGTGTTTGCCAATGAAATAAAATCCCATTCGATCCGCGCAAACAGGGGAATGAACTATTGCCATTAGAATCCTGTTCAAATAATAAGCCCCCCCCCCCCCCCGCCCCCCACACTTGCTTCCCGTTTTTGGAAAAGAAAGAAACGGCCTTGCTGCTTAAGAACTTGATTAAACACTTTTAAGAAACGGGAAGGAAGATGCTGTTTGAAACCGAATCTGCTGTAGGACAGAAGCCAGTGCGCGGGGCACCGCTCCTTTTAGAGAAGGCCACCCACTGTGTCCCTGGGTCACGTGACTCCCCTGTCACATCGTGAAGCCATTTCCAGTCCATGCATGAGTTTGTACTCCCATTTAGAAAGGAGGACATGGATATATTGGGAACACACATATGGAAACACTTTCAGGGAATCCGTTTCCATGAAATCCGTAATGAGCCAAGGGGCTTCAGATGTGGTAGCATGCTTCAGATTAGCCAAAGGGTAGGGGAAGGGACAAATCCACTCTTTCAGCCCTTTATTTAAATTTTATTAAACCCACACAAACGCAGACGTTAATGACTTATGGCTACCAAAATATTGTACCCAAAAGACGGGGGGGGGGGGGAGCTCTATGTCTTAAAAATAGCAGCCTTAATATCAAAATTCTTATAAATCAGGGAAGAGACATTAATGTCTCAGCAGCTGCCTGCCAGTGGTTTAATTACCACCCCCCCCTCCCGGCCAATTGCTATGTGCAGCTTGTGCGTGGGCTCGGAAAGGAGGTAGGAAAGGCCGCTTTCTTCAACAACATGTGCGGTCAATTAAAACCATTTTCCAAATTTCAGATATAACGATTAATTGACAGTTATGTAAAGCTAACAAAAAAATGCTATTCAGATGGGACACGTTTTGGGTCCCGCAACCTACCCCCTGTGGCTGGTGGGGCACACAGTTCACTGAAAAATATTAAACTGGAGGACATTATGCTTACTGGAGAATGAGACTCCTGGGCCTGTGTCACCCTGCAAGCCCAAACTAGATGCACACTGACTTCCTCTGAGGTTTCTTTAAGCAGCCTCAGGACACTGTGGGGAAGGGTGGAATTGTCTTTTCGTTCAGAATAGTGGGGAGTTAGCTCAGAGGGAGTAATTTGATAAGAAAAATGGCCTCCCACCTTTGACCCCTGCATTCAGATCAGATTAAGGTGACCAGATGGTCACCTTTGTGATCCGGGACAGGGGGGAGGTGGCCACGCGCGCAGCCGCAGGAGCGCACTGCCTTCTGGGGCTTGATGTTTGCCGCCTTGTCACAGTGCGCTCCTGTGGCCGCGCTCCTGTGGCCGCGCGCACGGGAGGCTGCTGAACTGCCTTGCGCCCCAGAAGGCAGTGTGGCAGCCTCCCCAAAATCGGGACAATTTGAAGAACCCGCGGGACGCGGGACAAACTGTTTAAAGGCGGGACTGTCCCGCCAAAAGCGGGACGTCTGGTCAGCCTAGATTAGATGCCCCTACAATTAAACAAGACTGTGTTTACCTATAACTATTCTTCACAGAGTGTCTTCTGTACAGACACAATGGGCCTGCGTCTGCGTACTCCTCTATTGGACCGCACAGATGACACTGCGGTGAACTTAAAGTTTCCAAAACAAAAGTTCACATCACGGAGTGCCAAACTAGACATGTCAGCCATGGGGACATGGTCACCATTTTAAAGAGATCGGGCCTACAGAACAATGCTGTCGTCGTCCCCCACCCCACCCCCCACCCCCACACACACACGCCAAAGGGGTCGTGGTCATTTCAGCACTTGTTAAAATATGTGGGAGAGGGAGGAGAACATATCAGCCTGATACACTGTAAATCATAGAATCATAGAGTTGGAAGAGACCCCAAGGGCCATCAAGTCCAACCCCCTGCAATGCAGGAACACCCAGCCAAAACACTCCTGACAGATGGCTATCCAGTCTCTCTTTAAAAACCTCCAAAGAAGGAGACTTCACCACCTTCCGAGGTAGTGCATTCCACTGTCCAACAGCCCTGATGGTCAAGAAGTTCTTCCTGATGTTAAGGTGGAATCTCTTTTCCTTTACCTTAAACCCATTACTCCTGATCCTAGTCTCTGGAGCTTGCTCCAGAAAACAAGCTTGCTCCCTTACCAACATGACATCCCTTCAAATATCTAAACATGACGATCATGTCACCCTTAACCTTCTCTTCACCAAACTAAACATCCCCAGCTCCCTAAGTCTCTCCTCGTAGGGCTTGAATTCCAGACCTTGTACCATTTTGGTTGTCCTCCTCTGGACCTTTTCCAGCTTGTCAATATCCTTCTTGAACTGCTGTGCCCAGAACTGTACACAATATTCCAGGTGAGGTCTGACCAATGCAGAATAGAGAGGTTACATCTCTCAATCTTGACATTATGTTCCTATTGATACAGCCCAGAATCGCAATGGCTGCATTCCTGATCAGGATCTTTAAATCTGTTTAAAATGGTGACAGTGTCCCCATGGGACTCAAAAGGACACCACCCTTTCTAGTTTGGCTAGGACTGGCACATGAAGAAGAAGAAGAAGAAGA
This sequence comes from Sphaerodactylus townsendi, assembly GCF_021028975.2. Taxonomy (NCBI): domain Eukaryota; kingdom Metazoa; phylum Chordata; class Lepidosauria; order Squamata; family Sphaerodactylidae; genus Sphaerodactylus; species Sphaerodactylus townsendi. Next base: position 193,543,528 of record NC_059425.1, read on the forward strand.
AGAAGAAGAAGAAGAAGAAGAAGAAGAAGAAGAAGAAGAAGAAGAAGAAGAAGAAGAAGAAGAAGAAGAAGAGGAGGAGGAGGAGGAGGAGGAGGAGGAGGAGGAGGAGGAGGAGGAGGAGGAGGAGGAGGAGCAGGAGCAGGAGCAGGAGCAGGAGCAGGAGCAGGAGCAGGAGCAGGAGCAGGAGCAGGAGCAGGAGCAGGAGCAGGAGGAGTTTGGATTTATATCCCCCCTTTCTCTCTCCTGCAGGAGACTCAAAGGGGCTTACAATCTCCTTGCCCTTCCCCCCTCACAACAAAAACCCGGTGAGGTAGGTGGGGCTGAGAGAGCTCCGAGAAACTGTGACTAGCCCAAGGTCACCCAGCTGGTGTGTGCGGGAGTGTACAGGCTAATCTGAATTCCCCAGATAAGCCTCCACAGCTCAGGCGGCAGAGCTGGGAATCAAACCCGGTTCCTCCAGATTAGATACAGCAATGATTTGTCACGGACAAAATGCAGTTCCCTGCTGAGATGTTTAGTGCTATGGTTGGCTTTATGAAGGCAGCAGAGCCAAGTGGCCCAGGTGTCCAAGGAACCAAGGGGTGTGTGTCTGTGTCTGTGTGTGTCTGTGTGTGTGTGTGTGTGTGTGGCCCAACACTACTTTGAAATGTTTTTCATACTTAGAAAGCCCTACCATTTTTTCTGACCTGTACAATCTCCCACTATAACAAGGCAGCACAAGATTTCTCCTCTGACATTAATTTATGCTATTTATTTTAAAAAAAATTAATGGAAGGAACATCTGCACATACACACTTGGAGTCTTTTTGTGGTTTGGCAGTAACGGATGTGCTCTGTCAATGCCTAGAACATCGATGTTCCAGCAACAGCGGTAATGTGTCCTCTTATTCAATTATTTATTGCAATGCTCATACCCTGCCTTCCTTTGTAGCTCAAGGTGCTGGCAAATCACAATGAAAAGCGTCACAAGTTAAAACCAACGCAATACAACCCAGATAACTCCCTCCCAAGAGATACCTGCAGAGTTTATATCTCACTAACAGCCCCGACACATAAAACCATCTTGCAAAGCATCCTAAAAATTTCTAAAGGTGGCACCTCTCAAGAAAGCCCACTCCAGAAAGGGAGAGCTGCGGCAGAAAAGGAACAGGCTCTACTTGATGCCAGGTGGGCTACCTTAAGTGGGGCAACAGCCGGGAGGCAGTTGGCATACATATTCCTGTATGCCAGCTGAGAACCACAGTTGTCACATGGGAATATTTGAGAGGAGGCATTCCTTTGAGCTGTGGGTCCTTGACCGTCACCATCAGCACCTCGAAGTGGAAACAAACCGGCGGCTATTTAGCTGCTTTAAGGTAGGCAAAATATGTTCCTGGGGGCTAACCCTTCACAATAATCAGGCTGTTACAGGTTGTCTTCAAGGGTAGCCCCACACTACAGAAGTTCAACTTCAAGGACACAAAAGCATGACTCAATGCGCCCAGATTAGATGAGTCTAAGGAGAGATGGCAGCATGAAATGGCCCGATCTCATCAGATCTTAAAAGCTAAGCTGGGTCGGAACTTGGAAGAGAGACCTTCAAGGAAGATTCTGCAGAGGAAAGCAAATGGTAAACCACCTCTGCTTGAGCACTGGTCATGTCAAGTCCGCCAGGGGTCACTATAAATTGGTCGTGACTTGATGGCACTTTACGTGCCCATCCCAAAAGGGAGAGAGTTGGCGAGCCAGATGCAGATGACCAACTCTGCAAACGCCAGCCCCCCTCCACCCTCTACAAGGGGATCCAGTCCAGAGGTGGGATCCAGCAGGTTCTCACCAGTTCCCGAGAGTGGGTTACTAATTATTTGTGTGTGCCAAGAGGGGGTTACTAATTGGGTCTGCTTTTCCGTTAGAAAATCCATTAGGTCCAAAAATCATAAAGTCCTGTTGTTTCCTATGTGGCTGGTTAGTGAAGGCAGAAAACGAGATAATTCTCCCTGTTGGGCTGCTTTAAAAACATGTTTTAGAAATATGGTAAAGTTCCTTGTTTAAGGAAAGTAGCCTTCTTTTGATTTCTAGAAACAAAATTAAGTATTTGAAAAGTATTTGACAGGCAGTCAATTAGAGGAGAAGTAGTTGTTTCTGTTGGCAGTAGACAATAGGACTTGCTATAATGAGTTTAAATTATGGACAGAAAGATACAAGCTGGAAATTAGGAACTTTTTTTTACAGTAAGAGTTTTTTTACAGTAACAGAGAAATTATTAATGCCCCGCCCCCGTAATGCCCAGCCACGCCCCCGTCGTGCCCCGCCCAGCCCCATTGGCACTACGCCACAGTTTGAATCCCACCACCATGGGAACCTGTCACTAAAATTTTTGGATCCCACCACTGCTCACAAGGTGTCTGTTGTGGGGAGAGGAAGGGAAAGGAGCTCGTAGGCCACCTTGAGTCTCCTTACAGGAGAGAAAGGTGGGGTATAAATCCAAAACTCTTTTCTCCTTCTTCTCCGACCCTTCATTTTGCAATATGCAAAGCCACAGCTAAACCATTATTGACACAGTTGCCTCCTTTCACTGCCCCGCATGGGATACATGGCGACATGACACAATAAACGACCGAACTAGCCAAAAGCGGTAACAGACCAAAATGTTTACATCTGATGGCAGATTCTAAACTGTCCAAAAGTGGGCGAAGAATGGGGTTGCGGTAGTAGAGTAACTGCAGAGTAGGCTAGTGATGAACCCTTCAAGGAATCTGATAGTTCCCCCATCCTGCTGTAATAAGAGGCATAGAAAATATGAGTCATAATTCAGTACCCATCCACGCTGTCCACTGACGGGGTCATGGCAACAGTCCCCACCCCTACCCCTAATTCTTCAGGCATGTGAAAGAATCCAGTAGCCACTTGGGGCATAGCACCAGGCATATATAGAAGAGTTTGTATTTATATCCCCCCTTTCTCTCCTGCAGGAGACTCAAAGGGGCTTACAATCTCCTTGCCCTTTCCCCCTCACAACAAACACCCTGTGAGATGGGTGGGGCTGAAAGAGCTCCGAGAAGCTGTGACTAGCCCAAGGTCACCCAGCTGGCGTTTGTGGGAGTGCACAGGCTAATCTGAATTCCCCAGATAAGCCTCCACAGATCAGGTGGCAGAGCTGGGAATCAAACCCGGTTCCTCCAGATTAGATACACGAGCTCTTAACCTCCTACACCACTGCTGCTCTTAACCTCCTACGCCACTGCTGCTATAGGTGACAGCAGGACACAATTCTCACATTGAGATGGAAAACACGGAGCTAAACTTCCCGGTTCCCACACGTGTGAACGTGGCACCAAAGGGACATCTTCCAGAAACAAACAGCCATCAGCCAAACAGAACAAAGTGTGCATGGAAAAGGTAGGATGAGGTTCTCGTTGCCGTCTACCTCAGATTTTTGAACACAGAAAGTCCAGCTGCAAAATGAAACTAAACATGGAATAAACTATGGAAGGAAGTCCCCAATGGTCAACAGGAATCCCAACTGCATAGTTGGAAGGGGGCGCATGACCATGTTACATTGGTAAGCAACAGATGAGCAGCCACAAACCAAAACTGAAGAACTCCCACCACACACCAGTAAATGCTTTCCTCACACCAGCAGATGTACGAAGCACTAGAACAGAGGTCTCTAGCGCGGTGCTCGTGGGTCCTTGGGAACTCGCCAACAATTTCCCTGGCAGCCACGAGGAGTTATTAGGGAATGGGAAGGGCCAGATAGGTTTGGTGCCCAGCAGGGCCTCCAGTTGCTGCCACTGAACCACAAAGGGGTCTGCTGCCATCTCAAAAAATAACCCATTGGTTGTTCTGCCGTCTTTTATAGCTCCTGCCTATTTCATCAGGTGGATGAAGGAAATCTTCAGTTGGGAGGCGTACCAACATAAATGAAATAAAGGGGAGAAACAGTGAGCTAAAAGGGTCTGAAATGCAAGAAGCACGCACACTTAGTGAGATTCCTACGCAAAACTCCAAAGGACAAGTTAAACATGAGGACCATTCATAACTGCTGAACCTGTGCCACCTTAAGCTCTGGTTAATACAATTAAAACTACCCTAAAATTTTAAACAGGGCCATTTTTCAATGCTACAAGAAACTTTGAGTTCCCATAAAACTCTATTTTTTTTCCACAAGGCCTGTTAAAAATGAGTTCTGTCGTGGAGTTATGACCCCTTGCAATGAATTAATATCCATTATAGATTTAATGTTACATAAATTGGGGAAAAAACCCCTAGAAAACTGTAAGATATTTCCACAAGCCCCAGTTGTGTTGCTTAGGATGGGAAAGTGGCAGTGGGAACCAAACCCTGCTTGGAGTGGCAAAATCCCTTCCTCAGTCCCTGAAGGAGGCCAACAGATTATTGTGGCGCTTTGAAGATGCTCTGAGCACTATGACGCTGCTGAGGGGAAGGCCGGGTTGCGACTATGGCAAATGTGGGCTCTATGCCGGTGGTTCCCAACCTTTTTTCACTTGCGTACCCCTTGGCAGCCCAGTTCTCTAAAACTGTACTCCTATACCAGTGGTACTCCAGATGTTAAGGACTCCAGATGTTATGGACTACAATTGGCACTCCAGATGTTATGGACTACAATTGGCACTCCAGATGTTATGGACTACAATTGGACTCCAGATGTTATGGACTACAATTCCCATCAGCCCCTGCCAGCATGGCCAATTGGCCATGCTGGCAGGGGCTGATGGGAATTGTAGTCCACAACATCTGGAGTGCCAAAGGTTCGCCACCATGGTCCTATACCGTGTTTCCCTGAAAATTAGACAGGGTCTTTTATTAACCTTTTCACCAAAAGATGCATTAGGGCATCCTCATTGACAGGGAGCATCCTGCTGGATCACATCATCCTGAGCTGTAACTACCAGGAGGGCTTATTTTTGGGGGAGGGCTTATATTTTAAGCCTCCTCCAAAAATCCTGAAAAATCATGATAGGGCTTATTTTCGGGGTAGGTCTTATTTTTGGGGTAAACACGGTATTAGCAAACCCATTCCGTAATGCTGGGGCACCCAGGTTGGAAACAGCTGCTCTGTATCAAGGGCAGTCAGGATTCGTAGATACCCACTGTGGACTAAGAAAACATTTAGCCAAACGGGCTGTGTATCAAACAAGGTCTAAGATGGTGGCTTCACAGGGCAAAGAAAATCCAGCGCTGTTGGTAGAATATCAGTTTGGGCAACTGCCACAGGGGCTTACAGCCCCCCCCCCCCCCGCACCCAACGCCCAGTCCCTTATCTAGTTATGAACATTGATTACAGCCAAAGAATGATTTATCTTCCTTTGCCACAGGCAGAAAGGAAGTGTATCTTGAAAGTAAATTTTTTTATAAGTACTTATACAATGAGGTAGCATTAAGAAGGGGCAATTCATGATCACAATAGAAAAAAAAACCTATAAGACATAACTGAAAGAGGAGAAAGATGAGGTAGTCTGAAACCAGTAAGAAACATCAGCAACCATCAATCGAAGAAATAACTAGAATTTCAATTAAAGTCTTTTTTTTTAAAGCGGGATATTCTTTAACAATACACCAGAATCAAATAGCAGACCAACTGCAGATGAAGGATTAATTGAGATGCCAAGAAGAGATTTTGCAGGAAATACAATAAATTCTGTTTTAACTATGTTCTCAGATGGCACGGAGACATTCAACATAAATTACAGGCAGGCAGCTAAAGACATTTGCAAGGTCAGAGGAACAGAACAATGGGAGCAGAAAAGCAGATAGGAATATTATCAGCATAAATAGAGTTATTGAAATGGAAGGAATGAATTGATTGGCATTAGACAGGTTATCTATCGTCCTATCCAATTTGGATGTGAGGATGGAGCCCTTTGGAATGAAACACACAGTAGAATTTGATGCTGCATTCTTGTTTTGATTTTGTTAATAAACTAAAACTCGTGGCATTCTAAATACGCTCCATTCACATAGGAAACAAAACATACATCAATATGCTAATCTTGCTCTCTGCTGTGCATGCTGGGAACAGGAATCATAGAGTCATAGAGTTGGAAGAGACCACAAGAGCCATCAAGGCCAACCCTCTGCCATGCAGGAAGGCACCGTCAAAGCACTTCTGACAGAGGGCCATCCAGCCTCTCTTTATAAACATCCAAAGAAGGAGACTCCACCACCCTCCAAGGTAGCACATTCCACTATCAAACAGCCCTTACTGTCAGCAAGTTCTTCCTAATGTTTAGGTGGAATCTCATTTCCTGTACCTTGAATCCATTACTCCTTAGTCTCTGGAGCGGCAGAAAACAAGCTTGCTCCCTCTTCGACGTTACATCCCTTCAAATATTTAAACAGACTAAATATACCTAATTCCCTAAGCCGCTCCTCATAGGCCAGTGGTGGCAAACCTTTGGCACTCCAGATGTTATGGACTACAATTCCCATCAGCCCCTGCCAGCATGGCCAATTGGCCATGCTGGAAGGGGCTGATGGGAATTGTAGTCCATAACATCTGGAGTGCCAAAGGTTCGCCACCACGGTCATAGGCCATGGAGTGCGGACATTTTACTATTTTGATCACCCTCCTCTGGACCTGTTCCAGCTTGTCAATATTCTTCTTGAGCTGTGCTGCCCACAACTGGACACAGTATTCCAGGTGAGGTCTGACCAATGCAGAATAGAGCGGTACTACTTACTACATTACAGTAACAAAAAGTGCAGCCAAGGAAAGAAACCCACCCTATGGCCTCTTGGGAAATGGCTAGGGGGTTACTGGCCTCTTGGGTCCAATCCTGTCGTCCTGGAGGGTGACCAGAGTACCGTGCAACCTCTGGAAGCTGTAGCAAATGACCAAGGGACATTTTCAGAAAAGCAGCCAAGTCCCAGAATCCTGGCACTCGGGTAAATTTACACTGAAGTGTGCAAAGAACTATGGACAGGGCATCAACCCAAGACAGGCATTAGAAGAGGTCTAGAAGAGAGTATGTCTAACTAGGGTTGCCATTTTCCCACTCCCAGTATGGGATCCCCTGACCCTGCCATGGCCCTATAGGCTGGCAGGGCAAAAATAAGACAAACGTTTACTGTCATACCGATGGCATGATATCATTTCTGGAGCAAAGCCTGAATTGGTGTTATGCCACTCTAGGATTTAGTTGAATCTTAGGCTGTTTCCGCATACAGCGACCCAGGGACGCTAAAAACAGCGTCCCTGGGGAGGGGTTCGCACGGCCGTCGCTGCATCGCAGCGGTGGCGGCCTCGCAACCCCCGAGCGGCGCAAAGACACTGTTTCTGAACCTTGCTCTCTGGGCGAGGTTTTTCAGAAACAGCAGCTTCCGACCGCTGCCGTGCAAACAGCAGGGGCGCCATTCCCCCCCTTTCCCGAACGCCTTCCCTTCCCTCCGCCCTTCCAGCGCGTCGCCCAGGCCTGGGGACACGCACCCCTGCCCTGCGACTCAAGAGCGGTCGCGCAGGGCAGGGGTGTGTGTCCCCTGGCCTGGGTGACGCGCCAGCGCTCGGAAGGAAGGCGCGCTTAGCTGGCTGGCGAGCTCCTCCAGCGCAGGTTGCCGCGCTGTTTTCCCTCGCCCTACCGGGACCGCCCGCGCTAACGGTCCGTAGCGCCGGTGTCATGTAATGCACGCACTCTCCGATCGTGGCTGTGTGGAAACGGCCTCTGAGTAGCATGACATCACTTCCAGGTTTGCCCTGAGAATGACAAAATACTATTGGGATCCCCTATCCCAAGTCCTCAGTGGTTGGCAACCCTATCTCTGACTCTCCTCCTCACACCAGCCAGCCAGCGAAAGAGCTGTTGTGGTCAGAACCTCTTCTGCCTCTCTGCAGCTTCCATGTTTACATAGACATTGGGTGAACCTGCTATTGCTGGGAAGGAAATGGTCCACAGATCCACCAACCACAGGATCCCCTCTCTCTGAAAAGCTGCGTTCCTGACTCCGGGTATCTTGCATTCCCAAAGGGGCTCAACACTCATGTTTAGAACAGAGCCATTCATTGGTTCTGTCCTTGTCTTGTCCAAAATGCTTCTGTCCTCCTTGTCTTGTCCAAAATGCTGTGGTAACTGTTTTTTTTTTTGTGTGTGTGTGTATTCAGTAACATTAGTGTTTGTGCTCTGCCACACCAAGGACAGTGCCCTGATACAGCTCAAAAAGTGGTTGGTGCTTTTCTTTTGAGGTCTTGATCTCCCTATGCTAGAGCAAAAAATTATTTTAGATGTATGCATCATAGCAGAATTGCCTTTGGGCATCCTGTGTCTCAGTCTGTTTTTGTTCTGCACAGCACCACTGACGGACAACTATGTAGGTAAGAGGGGTTGGGTTTAGTTGCTCACTGGTGGAGCTGGTGCAGGTAGCCTGCAGCTCCTGTACCCCACTGCTTCCTCTTCTGCTTGTAGTAGGGGGCAGGGCATGGACTGCCTTTACTTGCCACATCTGGTTTCTTGCTGCTGTTGGGCCCATTGTCTTCAGCATAAGATGTAGTACAGTCCTCAATCCGTAAGTGGCTAAAGTGCTGTAACTCCAGGAAACCAGTGCTGCTTCCTGACTCTGAAGGGGACTTCTGGTGGGGTTGCAGTCTCAGTTTTCTCCGCTTTGTGCGTAGCCGACGCAAGGCCTGGGCAATACATCGGTTCCCTGAACGCTCCCACACCAGCTGGGCCCGCTCCTCTGCTTGTGCATCCCCAGTGCTGTGGAAGAGATGGTGAAGCTGTACCAGCCCCACTCCCTGAAAAATGTTGGCTGATGCTCCTTTGCGAGTGCAAGACTTGGGTGCCTGCAGGTGGGGCAGGTCACAAACAATGGAGGCAGGAATGCCCACAGGGTTGGGGTCTCTCCATTCTGTGGCTGGAGATAATTCTGGCAACGGCTGCTGCGCTTCAACCCGAGGCTCACCCGAAGAGTCCTTGAGCCCCGCCACGGTGGGCTCCTTTAAGCTCTCCTACGGGCCTCTTCCCAAGCCGACCCCCGTCGTTCGCAGACTCTTACAGAGATGACTCCCCTTCCTCTATTAAGCAGAGCCGACAACACAGGCTCCAGCCAATCAACTTCTCCCGCTCCTCGGTTCCTGCCTTCTGAACCGCAACTCCCAAGACAACGGACTACCCAATCATGTGAAGGGAGGGCGGGACTCCAACGCCCCATGTGCGAACGCGTGGCAGGCTGTGTTACATACATACATACATACATACATAAAACCTTTATTAGGCATAAAACGAATATAACAACCAGCATTATCCAGACAGATGTTCCATATATAAAACCACCACAGGTATTATTCCAAGGTTCCTAAAAGGAACCTAGCTACAGAATTTAAAATCACAGAAGAAGAGTTGTTTAGTAGGAATGCCACCTTCCCAGCAACAGAGTATTCCTTAAACTTAGCAGGAAGGAAGGTCAAAAGCCTGGTCCTAGCTTCCTCGTATTTGGGGCAGTTGAGCATTATATGTTCCATGGATTGCACCACTATAGTACAGTGGGGGGCATTTCCATTTTGCGAAGTCAATCATTTAAGAAACCTCCCTTGGAGTACAGAACAAGGAAAGGAATTACAAAGGCTTCCTGTATATCCATCTCAGCTTGGGCTCTTGGAGTATAATTTCAGATAGTCTGCCATCACATTGGTTTTGAATTTGATGTTGAAAAAGAAGGGGAACAGTTACTTCAGGCTTGGTCTTGTAGAACTTGTAGCTCCTGGTCAAGGAGTCAGCCTTTTTAGTTGAAAAGAGTTCGGAAGGAGGTAGCATTTGCAAAGACTCCCAGGAGAATCCCAGGGAAAGTATTTTAATTTCAACTGCCCGCCACCACTTAGATCCATGGAGCTGGGGGAGGATATGATTGATAAGGCTACCAGTGTCCCAATTAAAGCAATTGGTAACCTTAGAACTTAAGGGTGGCCAGCCAAGCTTTCGTAACCAGCAGATGCTGTCCTTCCAAACAGAGTGCAGCATAAGGAATGCAATGCAGCACTCAGATATTTTGTATAAGAAGGCTGACTGGATCCTTTCAACTTTTTGGCTCCAAGCATTAATCCACAGGGGGATTCCATAGAGCAACTGAGGAATCACTTTCATGTTAAAGACTCTAACTGCGGCAGGGATAAACCTATTGCCTTTCGTAAAGAAAAAGTTCTCCACACCCACCACAGTAGCCCTACAAGCTGTCATGGCTAGGTCTCTGTGTTTATACCAACAGGCTTTATGATGGAAAACGATTCCTAAATATTTGCAGAACTTGACTTGTTCAACCAATGCACCATCTAACATCCATCTACTGGGTTTATAAATGTTAGCAAATACAACCACCTTAGATTTAGCAGGGTTGATGGATAAAGAATTCCGTGTACAGTGTGGTAACTGTTGTCGTGCGTCAATAAGCAAGGAGAGAAAGAAAGAAGAATCCATTTCAGATCCAGCTTGTAACTGCTACCTTAAGACCCATGAACGCTATTAAATATGGTTTCAATCTTCTTTGACTTGCACCTTTACCAGTTTAAAAACATTCAGTGACTTTAAACATAACAGAAGCACAGCCACATTCCAAATGGAATGTACACCTGAAAAAATGTATCGACAATGTTTTGTCGAAGGCTTTCATGGCCGGATTCAACTGGTTCTGGTGGGTTTTCTGGGTTGTGTGGCCGTGGTCTGGTGGATCTTATTCCTAACGTTTCGCCTGCTTCTGTGGCTGGCATCTTCATGAAGATGCCAGCCACAGATGCAGGCGAAACGTTAGGAACACGATCCACCAGACCACGGCCACACAGCCCAGAAAACCCACCAGAACCAGTTGTATCGACAATGTTTATTCACCGAAAGGGATGTTGGAACAATCCTCCATTCAGACACAGAATTCTTCTTCCACCGGACTATATAAGCATCTACCAGTACAATCTGTAAAACCTCTGATGTGGAACATACTTGCAAAAGCAGCATTCTTGACTCGTTTATTTCTGTTCCAATCCAATCCAAAAACCTTTATTAGGCATAAACGTTTATTTCTGTTTTCTGCTGCTGTGGTTCAGACTTTGTTAGCAGATTTTCATTCTGCTTGGACCCTTTGACGTTATTCCTTTCCATAAGAGTTCCCCACATTCCTTTGCATCTCACTCAGCACATCTTGCAGAGGGTGTCCGAAGTGCCTCCCTTAATTACCATCTTCTGCTCTGCATCTCAGTTCCGCCAGTTATCCCTTTTTGTCTTCTGATGATGGACAGAGCGCCCGTTCAGCTCTTCTCTTCCACACGCACTGTGAGGCTGCAAATCTTTGGAAGCTGCTGCTACACTGAGAGAAGCTGCTGGGGTTATTTTGGTCAAATATATTCACGTAAATGACTCTCTTTCCACTTCCTTTTTTAAAAAAAGTCAAAATATTTGCGTCTTTTAAAAAATCCCACTCAACTTTTAAAAATAACTCAGCGTGGCGGTTCTTTCCAAATGTTACACGCAGTTATGTTCCTCCTGGTAGGTCCAATTATTTAAGGCACATTAATCCATTTCAAGCAGAGACTCACTTAAAGACACAGGCGCCCTCTTCTTCTCATCCCGTGACATGTGAACAAACATGTTGATTTCTTACTGGGGCACTACCACCACATGAGCAAACTGGATTTTCTAGGCCTCTGCAGTGCCTTGGGAGCTATCTGTTAAAAGGTGAAATTTCCCCCAAAGAGAACAATCAGATCTCCTGGGACAGAAAGAGATTTGCTTTAGTGCCTGTAAAGCAACTGAGCGCTAGGCAGCATTTCCAACACACTTCTGCAGTTTTAGAACAATTTTAAATGAGATGTATAAGCTTCCTGTGTAGAAACACGCTGCCCCTTTAAGAAACACGTCTCTTTTTAAATTTTGAGTTTTGTTACAGATGATGCACTCTTTTGTTTAAGCACTCTTCTATTCCCTTCCCTAAAGAGCAGATAGGAGAGCCCTGTGGTGCACAGTACTGCAGTCAATCTGAGTCACAACAACACAGAAACCATGAGGTGGATCCCACCATTCCACTGAGCAAATGTTAGTTATTAATCTGAATATTCCTTCTAGCTCAAGCTCAAAACCTTCCTCCAACTCAAGGAATCTTCTTCTAATTTGGGTAGCTTCCCAACATAGTTGGAGGGTGATTCCTTAGGACTGTGGTGGCGAACCTTTGGCACTCCAGATGTTATGGACTACAATTCCCATCAGCCCCCTCCATAACATCTGGAGTGTCAAAGGTTCGCCACCACTGCCTTAGGAGGTTCAAAAGGCTTCTTGGGAGATGTCTGCATCTACCCCTTGACAGGAATACACTCTGCAAGAAATCAAACAGTGATGCAAGCAATCAGTGAGAGTATAAAATCGGCCTGGTGTTCTTCGCCAGGCACCATTTGTGTGTTGCCTTTCTGTTAGTGCCACCTGCACGTCTACTGTTAACAATCTGCTTTTATCAGCCAAAAACCACCTGTTCAGTTTCCTATATTTCAACATCCAACCCAAAAGACTGATAAAAGAATTTAGCACTTGAACTTGCATTAAAAGATGTACATTCAGAAGCAAGAAAACCCACCCAGCAGACAGTCTATGTTCCAGGATAAAATGCTACCCTCTTTCCCCTAATATAAGACATCCCCTGAAAATAAGACGTAGTAGAGGTTTTGCTGAAGTGCAAAATATAAGGCATCCCCTAAAAGTAAGACGTAGCAAAGTTTTTGTTTGGAAGCATGCCCGACGAACAGAACACAGAAATATAAGACATCCCCTGAAAATAAGACATACCACATCTTTGGGATCAAAAATTAATATAAGACACTGTCTTATTTTCGGGGAAACACGGTATATGATGAAATGTTCATGCAGCTCTAAGTTCTTCATGGTCCAATGTCTAAACAAGCAGCCTACAGACAAAGGGGGCTGTGCTGGATCAAGGAAGAATGGGAAGGTGAGAAATAGTTCACTATAGACGTGTTCGGCAATTTCTCAGGACCATATGAGTTATCTGCATCCTTAAAGGAAAAGTGGAATGAGTTTGATTGAAAGAGAACTTCAATATTTACATGGACGCTGTTTGTGTAAAAGGGCTGAGGGATGCTCCAGTTTAGTATAACTCAGTCAGGCCCCTTCCGCACATGCAGAATAATGCACTTTCAATCCACTTTTACAATTGTTTGCAAGTGAATTTTGCTATTCCACACACCTGCAAAGTGGACTGAAAGTACATTCTTCTGCAGGTGTGGAAGGGGCCTTAGTCTCACTTGGTTACCACCAAAGGTACGGTGACCAGCCGTCCTGATTTTCGCGGGACACTCACGCTTTTGCGTTGAGTGTCCCGCGTCCCGCCGGGCTTATGCCATTGTCCCGATTACGGACAATGGCCCACAATATTGATTATTGTTTTATGGCGTGGCTCCCCAGTCAGAAACAAGCACCCCAGAAGGCACCGCGGCAGCCGCAGTGCCTTCTGGGCTGTTTCCCTGACTGAGGAAGCGCTACGCCGCGAAAAAAAGAGTGGTGCTGGCCTCGCTAGCACCCACTTTTTAATACGAAAAATCTGGTCAGTATAACCAAAGGCCATCACAAAAAAGTGTCTTGTGTCCAGGACAAGATGCACCCACGGCAGACCACAGCAAAGGAACAACATTCAGATTTAGCAACACTTGTGTATGCTCCACAATCATAATGATATCAAATAATTCTCACGTCGAAGAAGAGCAAATGATAACAAATCATATAGATCGCCAAGACCAAGATACCCTGAAGAATGCATTTATCAAGATCGCAAATTTAAAAAACCCAAAACATGATCTGCATCGCTCAAACCAGAATAGCTATCAAGGATGTTAAAAACCTAGATTTAAATCTAGCTGCACATTAGAGACCACCAAGATTTTCATGGTATAAACTCCCCTCATCAAATACTTAGATACCTTTTGTCAAAAATCTGATTCAAGGAACACTACAGTCCCGAAACATGCAGTAACGTCAACTTTCTCTTAGCCACAGATCCAAGGACTTCTGGAGGTTTAAAATATTTTCCACCTAAGTAAACTGAAGGCATGGTCTCAGGTCTAAGAATCAGAATGGCTTTTAAGTCTCGATGCAGCATTACGTTTGATACTGTTGATAACCTGCAGAAAAACAGGAATTCTGAACTATCTACAAATGTATATAATACATTTTATCTGTGACTGCCCTCCTTAAAAGCACAGGTTATCAACAGTGGGGCTTTCCCCACTCACCTTCTGCTGCGCGCCGCTCTCGCGCCCCCTCAGCACGCGCCATTCCTGGTGCGCTCTCGGGGTTCCCCACGACCCCGCCGCTTCAAGCCGCTCTTGCACCACCTCAGCGCGCGCCATTCCTGGCGCTGAAGAAACGGCACCTTTTGATGACCCCGCGCTCTGCGTCGGGGCGGCTGCGTGGTTGCCGCCCTTGCAAGTGGGGAGCGCCGCTGGACCCCGCGCTACTTTCCCGGAGTAGCGCGCAGCAGAAGGTAAGTGGGGAAAGCCCCAGTATCAAACGTAATGTTGCATCGAGACTTTGTCGGACTCCGCATAGTATACCTTTATACTTATTGGTCACTTATCAGTAAAAGCAACTATGATAAATATCTTTTTAAAAATCAGGTTTGCATTCGTGTGCTGCGTTCTTAAACCCCCTGAAGTCATATTTGTGGAATGACACAGTCAAGATGAGGCATGGGCATTGTCAGAAGTGTCCTACAAGTCTCATAACGGGAACACATTTCCCAGCTTCTGCTAGTACAGCATCAAAGTATGGGGGTGGGGGTTACAGAACTCAGCTCACATCTTAGTAAGGATCTTGATCCAGGCAACGATAAGCACTTTTATCACCACACTGATTACCATGAGTTAAACACGTGCTTATCTCTGCCCCAACAATTTCAAAGTACTTAGCTTTGGCTGCATCATGTCCAAAAGCCCTTTAAGCCAAAGTTATGATTACTGTTTGTTGTTTAAATGATATTTCTGGTATGTCTAGACACAGGAAAGCAGAATTTTAGAATGAGAACATTAGTCATGGAATTCTTTAGGATCTTCTCTTGTTTTTGCATAAACACTGATATACATGGAACTAAAGGACCACCCTGTCTACACCCCCACAACGTTAGAACTGAAATTTTTACCAAACTGCAAAATTTCAGAATCAGAATTTCAGACTGTGAGGACTATTTTACTCTCCAAATTTACCGCCTGAATTTTTAAAACAAACTTTGGAACTTAGCAGTTTTGATCTGCTTTAAAACAGCGGTTCTCAACATGCGGGTCGCGGCTCCTTTGAGGGTCGAATGACCCTTTCACAGGGGTCGCCTAACACATATTTCCGATGGTCTTAGGAAATAATTTTATGGTTCGGGGTCACCACAACATGAGGAACTGTATTAAAGGGTCGCGGCATAAGGAAGGTTGAGAACCACTGCTTTAAAAAGAATGGCAAATGTAAAATTTATTAATTCCATTTCAAGTAATCAATCAAATATAAATAGCTCTGACTAGTGCTGTCAAATCTGGATTTCTGGATGTTGTCTGGCAACTAGGGGGAAATATAGTACTGTGGGAGAATTCTTTTTTTAAAAAAAATATACCCTTGTGTAATTGCCAGAAGTTGATACAAAAAGTGATCAAGGTGTCTCCCCTGCCAGGTAAGTGACACTCCTTTGGCTAAGAAAGAAAAGGTTAAAATACTGTTATCAGATACTAATAAAAATCTAACGTATTCTGTTGCCAAGTTTGCCTGGATATCAAGTAAAATCAGGAAGGCCCGACAGAGCACTACTGGCTCTGCCAGCTAATCCTTGTTATTAATTATTATTAGACTGACCTTCCACTCATTATTTTGAGTTGATGTTCTGAGTTCCTGAGGTCTATTATCTGTATTTTGTTAACTGTTTTAATCTGTATATTTGTAATATCTGTAAATTTTATGATTTTAATTCTTTTGGATCTTGCTGGTCAATGACCGTAAATAAACTATGTATGTATGATACAAAAAGTGACAAAAGGTAGCTTCTAGGAATCATCAGAAACTCTATGGTAAAATCAGAGTTTCTGCAAATTTCTAGACCTGTTGCTTCGTGTAAACGTCTGGTAAGTATAAGAGGCTGCTTTTTGCCCCTTAATTTTTCTTCTGCTGCCCCGCAGAGATGTGGTGGGCAACAGGACCTGTTATGGTGGGGCTTTGGAAGTCCTAGGTCAGTGGTGGCGAACCTTTGGCACTCCAGATGTTATGGACTACAATTCCCATCAGCCCCTGCCAGCATGGCCAATTGGCCATGCTGGCAGGGGCTGATGGGAATTGTAGTCCATAACATCTGGAGTGCCAAAGGTTCGCCACCACGGTCCTAGGTCCATGTCACTGCAGATCAGCAGTCAAATCTGCTCAAATCACAACCACTGTAAGTCAGATACGCAACACAGCTTCTTTCTTTAAAAGGGGCACAGTCAAAGGTTAGCACTTTTATCACTCCACTATGGAGTGATAAATGAATTGAGCATGTACTTATGTCTGTCCTGTTCAGCAAATATCTGCAAGCGGATTCCGAGAATCTGTTATCAAAACTCACAAAGAATTTTTTTTGAGAATTTAAGAGAGCAGCTTAATTTAATCTCTTATCGTTTATAGTGCCTCGTGTTTACTGAGGAATAAAAACCCTGGTACACCCTCCCACTGGAGTGTGTGTTGGGTTTTAAATGTATACAAGATCTTGACTTCTTGTCTAAGCTGGAGTTAGAAAGGCCTTGAGAAGTTCATTAAGCAAGTCCTCTTTGGTACCTTTGACCTGAGTTTTTTTTTTTTTTAACTAGAGAGATCCAGCCAAGAAAAGGGAGTTGAATACAACTTCACATCAGATTGGGTTTTTGTGGGGTTTCTGGTAATACCATTCTCGTATTGTAAGTCTATCTCTCCAACATTTCTGGACACAATAATGCAAACACTGAAATCTAGCTGCGGGCTAAAGACCCCAAATGTGCGGCCCTCCCATGTTGAACACCCCATCGATGAGAGGTTCAGAAAGTACAGTGGTAGGATTTATTCCTTTGAAATGTCTGGAATCAGACATTTTGTCGTCCCCATTAAGAATTAGCATATTGTTTACTCAAAAGCCAAGAAGGCCAGTAAAGAATAAATCATTACCAAAGCAGTTCAGGCTGTGAGGCTATATTCCAGTTTAAGTTAATATAATTTTAATGAGCACTTCAGAAAGGGGCTAGGGTGCTTATGGAAAATGTCCTTAATTAAAATCAGACCTCAAATTAGGAATAACAAAAAAGGCAGTATCATTTGGTCACAAGCTGGAATTCAAGTATGTTTTGGCATCATTACTAACTGTTAGCAGCAAGTTCTGAAAACAGATGCAAATCCTGATATGCGCCCTAAATATAAAACACATTGCACAAGAAAGCTCAGATAAAGCATGTATCTGTGCACTCGCTCACTGATTGCAGCGTGCCGTTTCCGGCTTGTACCAGCAACAAATATATTCCATTTATAAAACCTCCACTGGCTTTTTCTTTCACTCAGCGTCTTTACACCCAAACTGCCAAAAGCGTACGGACCCTCTTCTCTTTTTCTGTCACAGGTTTTCCTGTTTTCTTCCTCTCTCAAAAGCAGTTTTCCATGAACGAGAGGATTATGAGATCAAAACGGCCGATGTGTTTTCTTAAAAATACCCAGGTTGTTTATTTTGGGGCCTGAATCTGGAAGCGAGCGACTAATTGTAGGCCACACACATCCGAAAATCCTGGCTTGGTATTTTGAGACAGGAAAGTGATCGTGCTTCATTGGCTATGGACAATGGTCTTCATGAACGATTCCACTCTAGAAAGAGAAGCCCTTATTGATGGTCACACCAAGGTGGCAAACAGTATCAGTTAAACTAAGCGTTGCAGTAGGTATTTCAGATAAACAGCACATTTTTTAAAAAAAAAACACCTCCTTCTCTAGTGTAGGACTGACTTCAAAATTACAACACAAATAGCGGAGGAGAAATTAGGCTCTTGATGGCCAAATGGAGTTTTGTAGCTTGTGGCAAGACATAAGAAGGTTTGCAGAGTGATGAAATCCATCTCTGCCCAATGGAAGTTCCAAGTTCCTTTGATGTCAGCTATAAATGTGGCAGCTAGGGGCCAAACTAGACGCTACAGATCACATTTGGCTACTATTCCAAAATATCTGCTGCACGTCTGTTTCTTCTTCTGGAACGTCTAGTGAACATAGAATATTGTACATTCCCTGCCTCAGTGAGGACCGGAAAATGCTGAATTTCTGGATATCCTGGTACCAGTAAGGTACATGCTATAGAAGGGGAGAAGCCAGGGGACAAGGCGGCCAAACATTCACTACGTATTGCTGGATGCGTGGCCCCATGAAGACACCTGGAGTGTAAAGCAAGCTTCAAGATGGTTCCAAACCTCTGAGATGGCCTAGATTTTTCATAGAATACTTTCGAAATGTAAACTTGACTCATTTCAGGCAAATGTTGTCTGAACCGTGAAGTGGGTGATTGGGGCAGCTCCAGTTCTGCGGACAACCTGCCTCTCTCCCTCTTATATAATATATTTTTTAAATGTCATAATTGTATTTAAAAATGTTTTTAAATTGTTTTTAAAAATGCAAAAAGCTTTACTGTCCTCTCTACATTTGCCTTCAGACCAATCCTGGAGCAAAATGCAGCTGTACCCACCAGAGAGAGTTCATAAAAATGCTGTAGGTTAGAATAGCTAACCTAAGCACACGTCTCTGCGCGCCATGATTTCTTCTGGCATCAATGGGACTCTCTTCTGCACAATATTTGCAATCCTAAATCCCTTTACATGAAGGCCAGTAAAGTAGAGTTGGCAGTACACTAAATTATTGCAATGCGCTGAAGATATCACGGGAGATTAAATGGGCTAAAGAAAGATTATTTTCCCTCAGAAAGGCATAATATCATATAATCATAAATAAGTATATGTGAGCCCCGCCCACAGACAAAAGCACATTCGCAATACTAATCAAAATCCCTGTAAGTCAGCCAGCGCGTGAGAGCTGAGGTTCGATCGAAAAAAATGACAGGCACTGTTTTACCAGAAGCTCCGAATTTTAACTAATCTGTCCTCAAAACATGCACATTTTTTTTAACTTGGCTTTTTGTTTGGCCCATTATCAGAAGGATTTCTGGCTTTTGCGAGCATACATTAGATGCTACAGCAATTAAAATCTAGTCATATTTAACAGGCGACTAACTAGCAAGTTATGGACTGCTGTGGACTGACTTTAGATGACATCCCGGCTCCACCAAAATCAAGTGCAGAACTCACATTGATTTCAGTGGGGCCCAAATTCCTCCATTGGTTTTAATTGTTTACAGTCTTAACTCGGCTGGATCCCATTATCCTTCCTAAACTTCCTCCTTGACAAATGTACAAGGGCTCTAATTGTCCACATGCATCTGTAAATTCATAGATTGCTCTCTCACTCTCTCTCGCACACACACAGCAGATACATATATATATTTTTAAAGTACATGGTTGCCAGATGTCTCTCATTTTCAAGATTCCTGACTTATACAGGAACATCACAGCCCAACAGAACAAAGCGGATATCTCTTATTTTGGAACACTGCTCTTCCTGAAACTCTAAACAACCCCCTTCATTTTGCAAAGTTAATCCGCAGATTTAGGACATATCGGTCTGTGTTTTGCACATGTAAGCCTCTGTGTCCAGAAAATGCATCCTACTGTCACTTGTGACTTTGGAAGTAAGAAGAGAAAGACGTGCCTGAAGAGAGTATTACCTTGGCTAAAGATACACCAGCTGGAAATATAGGCAATACTTTTGGCTTAGATTTTGCAGCGATCTGCAACTAAGAGGGATTTTCTTTTCTTTCCCCGCTGATGCCTTGGTGGTCTGTGTCTAGTTCTCAAGAACAACAGAAAGTGAAGCAAGGACAGAGACCACGGAAGAGACTGGAGCAGAGGCTGGCTGCCGGAGGAGGAAGCAGGCTTGGAATGGGGTTGAATGTGAAGAGAGTGGTCGTTATGGACACTAGCTGATGAGGCGGTGGGACTGGGTGAGCCCAACTAGGGCTGAATTTCATATTCTAAACAACATTGTGGGATGACACTTTTTGCTTAGCAAATGTGTGAAATATAAAGGAGAGACGGATCACTCCCAATGTGCAGAGGGCACGTGCTAAGAAGCTGTGGTCATTTTGGGCTCTCTGGCAAACATCTCTAAGCATCGCCACGGTTTTGGTTCATCTACACTGGCTCCCAGTTTGTTTCCAGGCGCAATTCAAGGACCTGGTTTTGACCTTCAAAGCCCTATATAGCCGTGCTGGCGAACCTTTGGCACTCCAGATGTTATGGACTACAATTCCCATCAGCCCCTGCCAGCATGGCCAATTGGCCATGCTGGCAGGGGCTGATGGGAATTGTAGTCCATGACATCTGGAGTGCCAAAGGTTCGCCACCACGGCTATATAGCATCATGAAGGACTGCCTACTCCCACACAGCCCAACTTGACTGCTACAGTTTTCTTCTGAGGCCCTGTTGCAAACAGTCAGATGGATGGCAACCCAAGAGAGGGTCTTCTTGGTCACGTTGCCAAGATTACAGCAGTCCCTTCCCGCGATGTTCGCCCTCCCAATTCAGGCACAGTCTTCCACCAGTGGGCGAGGCCTCTCTTGAGCCCAGCATTCCTGCCTGCCTTGCGCTTTAATTGCTTTGTGTTCTATAGAGGAGCTTCAGTTTGGTTTTTAACTGGGTTCATGAGGTACTTTTGCGTTCAGTTTTTAACTATGGCTCATTCCACACATGCAGAATAATGCACTTTCAAACTGCTTTCAGTGCTCTTTGAAGCTGTGCGGAATGGCAAAATCCACTTGCAAACAGTTGTGAAAGTGGTTTGAAAATGAATTATTTTGCGGGTGCGGAAGGGGCCTATGCTAGTGGCACTAATTGGGAAGCAAGGTAGCATATAAATTTTGTAAATAAATATGTAGGGATGCACCTTTCCCCTTCGCAAACTGTATTCATCATGACAAATACCAGTGTAGCTCAGGTGCACAAGGCTGCCTTGTGAAGTGTGACATGCCTCTAAGCCCACAAGTCAAGCAGAGGCCCCTTCCGCACACGCAAAATAATGCATTTTCAAACCACTTTCACAACTGTTTGCAAGTGGATTTTGCCATTCTGTACAGCTTCAAAGAGCATTGAAAGCAGTTTGAAAGTGCATTATTCTGCATGTGCGGAATGAGCCAGAGTGTCTTAGGGAACATTCCTAGAATTCTAAGTTTATTTCAAGAGAATAAGACCCCTCCCTCCCAAAAAACCAGTTGTGTATTCAGATTAATGCACCTAGCTTTATCCATGCAATAGACAATGGTAATCCAAGAATGGAAATAGGGTTTTATTATACATCAGAAAAAACTCTCAGGGCCAACATTCCTGGTAAGCCGCATGGCCGTGCAGACACCGTATTGGTGACGCACAGATCGGGTGGCCACTGGCAGGGGGAACTCTTGCAGGTGGCTCTGTGTCACTCAGTGGTAGGGAACTTCCGTGCAGTTCCCTACCACAATTAGAGGGACTTTTGCTCATTGTGCCTGCTAACACTAACTTGTGACAATACCCAATTGACACAGGTCATGACCACATACATCTGTCCCATGTTAGTTCACTTAACCTGTGGCATTACTACAGTTGTTGAGGGGCAGGGCTGGTTCACAGCAGTCTGTCGCCCCAAGCAAGGGACACCCTCCCCTCCTGGGCTCTTAACCCCCCAAAGTAGGGCTTGGGGTGGATCTGGCCCAGCATTCCCACGCTGCTGACAGCCAGGAGCAAGCTGAGCTCTCGCGATGCATTGGTGTCCTGCTTGTTCCGCAGTCCCAGCAGCGGAGGGGCCGTGGCTCAGGGGCAGAGCATCTACTTGGCATTGTAAATATGTAGGGTTCAACACCTGGCTAAAGGGATCATGTCAGAGGTGATGTGGAAGGCCACGAACTGAGACATGACCAGTCACAATAGTTAATACTAACCGTGAGGGAGCAGTGATCAGATTTGATATAAGGCAGATTCATGTGTCTTGGTTATGACACTGCCCCCAAAGAGGGCCCACAGACCAGTGGTTGGAACCCCCCCCCCCCCCCGCCGCCCCCATAGAACAATATGAAGGGGACTCTGTAGAAATCGCCAATTTTGTCTGATTCCTGAGCAGCTAAGCGACTGTAGAAGGGGGTTCTTGGCATGTAAACAGTGGGCAAGGAAAGGAATGCGGTCCAGTTATCATCTCCCTTTTTTTCCTTTAAACACCTTCTCAGTCCGTATTCTGGAACGATTACCTTTCTCAAATTTCATAAATAAATCCATTTTGGGCCGAATTCTTTGGTTCAAAAAAGTGAAGTTCAGTGTGTCACGAAACTCGACAGCCCAGGTCCAATTTCTTTGGCAGGAAGAAAAGTACAAGTAGAAATGGAGGAATCGACCCTTTCTCTGAAGGGGAAGGATGGGGCGGGGGGGAGGGGGGTGAGGAGAGGGGTCGATGGTTTTCCGCACAGTTTCAGCGGGACTTCTGAGCACTTGGGGTCTTCTGCATGAGAGGCATTCATGTCTGAATGCACAACGACAAGCCAGGGCCTCGGGGCAAGAGACTTCCCCAGCTGCTGCCACCCCAGCTTGGAAATTCCCCACAGGGACTGCCGGCGGCAAAGCTGCAATAACAACCGCTCTGTCAAACTCAAAGCTCTTGGCTGTCAGGAGAGCTAACCTGAGCAAAGATGGTTTGCCTGCTAAAGCCAATGATTTGGTCCAGGGCAAACCCAAAAGCAGAGATGGCCACATGACCTGTCCGGAAGCCTGGTGTGGAGATTTCCCCAATGAGGACGTTGACTATAGATGCCTCCGGATCGTTGAAGGACATGCTGAAGAGCAGAGTGAAGAAAAAAAAGGTTTTTCTTGAACTTTGTTCTGAGCATGAAAAATGTCCTTCCACTAAGACGGAAGAAATGAAAGGATCTTTAAAAAGTAATCAAATCCTACATGCCTCTTGGCTGTAGTTCAACCTGTCAGGGATGCAATGAAGTGAAGTAACATCTATAAAGTACTATGTCTGAGCTTTGCGGAGGTGGGGGTTGGAGCACAAGACAGACGTTCACCTGGCTGGGAATCAAACAGGTGTATGGGATGAGAATGTCTGAGACAGTAACAATAGCAAAACCACGGTGGGGATAAAGGGAGCTGATATAAGACATGAGAGTCCTTCACGCTTTAATAATGAACCATAAAGGTTTCCTCATGTTACGCATACTTTAGGCAGGTAGGTCACTCATTTCCACACCTGCCTCTCTAGAGAGCTTGCATTCCAGCAGCCCCCCCTCCTTTTCTTTGGGTTCCCCCCAAATGACAAAATACAGAGAATGACTGTCTGTAATTGTATACTGAGTTACAATACAACCACCAGACGGATTTACCTTAAGTGCTTGCGGGTATGCTTGTGAGCATATATATGTCGCCTTGTCTGTTGTATATGACTGATATTTGTGTCACTGCTACCTGGTGCTACACTGCCAGAAAGACTTCCTGGCCTTGTTTCATGGAGTAGCCATCCCATTGATTCCAGAAGAGCACTGCTCAGCCTACGATAGATATGCAGTGGCTTGGCTAAAGTAGCTTTTCCGAAAATCAGCTTTAAAAGAAGCCTTGGACATAAGAGGTCTCTTATTGTCTGTAGTGCGTTATCTAATTTTTGGGGAGGAGGTTTTAGGAGGGATTGCCCCCCGAAAGAAAGAAAACGTCATCATTTACATAAAAGTAAACAGAATAAAGCATCCCCTACTGAAAATACAGCAGACTGAAGCCTCGAGATATTGTGACCTCAGACACTGAAGTCACGAAGGCAGAACAAGGTGAAGGGGATGAACCTATAGACCTTTCTCCATCAATTTTAGAGATCCTAGAGGTGACACTCGATACGCTGCGTAAGTCCTTGCCTTCCAAACAGACATTGGCTGTCCCTTGCCTGAGATAGCCAGCTGTATTCAAACACGGTCTTTACCTGAGAGCCGTCTGGGCACATCGGTGATGGCAGGAAGCCCCGTGCCCCGTGTGGAGGACAGGGGAGTTGTGGAATGAATGGACGGTGACGTCATCTGGCTCAAGTATGATGGGTAAGATTGGTCATAGGACCATGGAGGGGAAGACTGTGCTTGTCTAGGGTCTAAAAACAAAAACAAAAGAGAAAAGAATTTAAAAAGGAAGTCTTGCAGACAGCACCAGCTGATGGAGTTAGAGCCTAAGAACCTTTAGAAATAAAATAAAGGACAAGAATGCGTGACATGGAAGACATAGGGCCTCTTTTTCTTCCCAACTCCGTAGAGTGTTTTATGCGGCTGTAGAGCTGAAAGAATTAGTAAAAGTCGGACTTTAGAGAAGTGAAAATGAGCTATATGAATGGAAAGGTCCACCAGCGGCCGAAGAGGCATTAACATCTCCCTCCTTGAGACACTTTGGGAGGCTGAACAGAGATGATCTTTTAACCGTCAATAAATCTTCAGCAACAAAGGATGCACATGGATTTGATGGGAAGTGGAAGGGAGTGCTGAGTGCTCTGGAAAGCGAATGTGGAAGTCTTGGGAGCCTTGGGAAACTCAAGGAATACCGCAGGGGTAAATGTACAATGAAAAAAAATGGGTTTTGGAGTTACACATTTCAACCTCCACTCAAGAAGGTCTTGGATCTCCTTCCTGGTTGTCATTACTGTAGCAAACTCCAACATGGATTCCTGGTGAATGCAACACCCCTTCTTATCTGAAAAAGTGGATGCAGACTGCACTGAGGAATTTATGTTTTGCTAATTTGCAGATGAGGGCAAATAAACGGCAGTCAAGTTGCCAGACCTTTCTATCCAACATAACTCAGTTATCCTGGCCACCACCAGGAAGTTGTCTGGGCACACTGGGAATATGGCAGGAAGCTCTGTGCCTCATGTGGACAACAGGAGAAAAACAACAGATGCTGTATGGAAGGAAAGATTCCATCTATCATCTCCCCCCCTGCCCTAGAGGGCTTTCCGAGGAAAATATATAAGCAGCTAAGAGACTACTTAGAAGCACAACATCTTGGAACAGCGTGACCACGGAGAAATATCAAGCAAACTCAAACTAGTATCAATGTCAGTTTCTGAAATGGACATTTGGCGTCAACTTTTAAGGGGAAAAAATTACAAGAAATCCTTTAAGAGTGGGGAAAAGGATAGTCTAATCTGCTTTATATTGCTTACCATTCCTCCTGTGACCAATCAAATGCTGCTCTGAATTTTTAAAAATGTGGTTTAGCTCTTCAATAGTTATCTTGCCCCTCTCCAGCTGTGCACAAAGTTCTTCTCTTCCCCACACCCCAGACTGAAAGTTTGTTAGACTGTACAGTAGACACTACTACAATATGAAAATCTCTTCTTAGTTTAGTTTGTCGGCTGCCAGTTCAAAGCTCTCATCACACACTGTCTCCCTTTTCGGGGAGGGCCTTATCTGCTTAGTCAGAGTTGAATCTGAATCTAACCCCCCCCCCCCCGTTTCAAGAGGGGGGGAAACAAAACCTTAGAGCCACCTCTGTCAACTTCTTATCCAGTTTCAACAGAAAATAAATAAGGATTTCCAGTATTGTGAAACTGATCCAAAAAGGAAAGTGCTATGAATACCTTTTGTGTTTATTTGGGGAGAAGTCACATCTGGATATCAGCCCAATTACTTCCAGAAAAAGTCTCAAAACATAATGTGACAGTCAAAGCATGATTCTCATTCCCACAACAAGTGCACACACACACAAACCTGCTTTTGACAACCTGCTTTGAAGGGAATGACTCCTAAGTTTTAATTTCGGCACAGACAGATGTTCTGCACTGGGTGACAGAAATCGGACTCATTTTATTAGTGTCCAGGGATTCACTTATTCCTCATCAACGTTTTATTTTTATTTTAGACAGGTCAAGAACCAAAAGTATTTTCTAAGTAAAAATCTGCACTTCTCACTGTCTCCTGAGCGCTCTTTGCAAGCAAACCCTGTCTCTTTCCAGATTGTTTCTACTATCTGCAAAGCAATAAACCAGTTGTACCTTTTATTCAAGATTTTATATGAAGTTGGCAGAACCTTCAAGCCTGTGCTTTGCTGACAGAAATATGATCACAATATGGCTATGAAACACCCCCGTTTCAGGAAATTCGTCTTGTTATAAGAATATCCTCTTTCTCCCGTTCCACAGAGCAAAAACTTTAGCTATTTCTTTTCTTTTCTTTCTTTTTTCTTTTTGGTTCTGCTGTTCAGACACGATTTGTTTGAAGAGATGTCTGGAAAGCAGATACTTCCTTGAAGTAATACTAACTATATGTTGGATATATCACAAGTCCCTTTCATTTTAATTTTGGGAGGATTTTCCTTTACTCTGTCCTTTACATTAAAGCTCTGTCATAGAAACAGGGGACACAAACACCACTCTCAAACCTAAAGACTCATTACTAATGCAATGAACTTTTGTTTAAACAGTTCCAATGTTATTACTAACGGGGTCGCTTGATAATCCTCTGCAGCCCAATAGTAATATCAGTTAATACGCAAAAGCTGGAAACTGATTTGTAGTCAGTATTTTTTTAATAGACTTGCTCCTAATTTAGAGTGCTGTGGTTCAGAGTGGTAGAATCATAGAATCATAGTTGGAAGAGACCCCAAGGGCCATCAAGTCCAACCCCCTGCCATGCAGGAACACACAATCAAAGCACTCCCGACATATGTTCATCCACCCCCTGTTTAAAAACCTCCTAAGAAGGAGATTCCTCGAGGCAGTGAATTCCACTGTCGAACAGCCCTGACGGTTAGGAAGTTCTTCCTAATGTTTAGGTGGAATCTCTTTTCCTTCACCTTGAATCCATTACTCCGTGTCCTAGTCTCCGAGGCAGCAGAAAACAGGCTTGCTCCCTCTTCAACATGACATCCTTTCAAATATTTAAACATAGCTATCATGTTCCCCCCTAACCTTCGCTTCTCCAGACTAAACATTCCCAGTTCCCTAAGTCTCTCTTCGTAGGGCATGGACTCCAGACCTTTTACCCTTTTTGGTTGCCATCCTCTGGACCCGTTCTAGCTTGTCAATATCCTTCTTGAATTGCGGTGCCCATAAGAACATAAGAACAAGCCAGCTGGATCAGACCAGAGTCCATCTAGTCCAGCTCTCTGCTACTCATAGTGGCCCACCAGGTGCCATTGGGAGCTCACATGCAGGAGGTGAAAGCAATGGCCTTCTGCGGCTGTTGCACCTGAGCACCTGGACTGTTAAGGCATTTGCAATCTCAGATCAAAGAGGATCAAGACTGGTAGCCAGAGATAGACTTCTCCTCCATAAATCTGTCCAAGCCCCTTTTAAAGCTATCCAGGTTAGTGGCCATCACCACCTCCTGCGGCAGCATATTCCAAACACCAATCACACGTTGCGTGAAGAAGTGTTTCCTTTTATTAGTCCTAATTCTTCCCCCCAGCCTCCTAAGAAGCTTGGCCCAGTATGACCAACCCAGAGTAGAGTGGTATAGTTACTTCCCTCAATCTAGACACTATACTCCTATTGATGCATCCCGGAATTACACTGGCTTTCTTGGCTGTCATATCACACTGCTGACTCATGTTCAATTTGTGGTCAACTAAGACTCCCAGATCCCTTTCACATGTAGTGTTGTCAAGCCAGGTGTCTCCCATCCTAATTCTAGTAAGAAAAAATGCAGTCAAAACTCTGCTTGAGTTCGATCCCGACAGAAGTCGAGTTCAGGTAGCTGGCTCAACACTGACTCAGCCTTCCATCCTTCTGAGGTTGGAAAAATGAGGGCCCAGTATGCTGTGGAGAAGATGTGGACGACTGGCAAACGACCCTGTAAACACAGTCTGTCTAGTAAATGTTGTGATGTGATGTTACCCCATGGATCAGAAATGACCCCTTTTTACTGTCCTGGTTTATGCTGGAAAAATACTTCGCAAACACAACTTAAGACAAATATCAGGAGACATTGAAAAAGGGTTAGAGAACAAGAGCAAGATCAAAGGTTATCCTCATTCATTCAAACCGAATCTCCTTCATAAGATTTCAAGCCAAACCAAGAATGTATGAGAAATTAAATTCTACTGCAAATCAGGTTTTCTAAGGGGGGTTAGCCAGTGGTGGGATTCAAATAATTTAACAACCGGTTCCAGTGGTGGGATTCAAATAATTTAACAACTGGTTGTTTACAAACACCATTCTGCCGAAGTGGTGCGAACCGGCTGAATCCCACCGCTGGGGTTAGCCTATTAGATTCTGCTCCAGATACCCAGAAACATCATGAAAACTGCTGTGGGTTTATATATTATTCAACATGGTGGAAGGAAATCAGTTGATCATATAAGCAGTTTTACTCATATTGAACTCATATTGCATTGCTGCTGGGAAATACATCCTGAAATCCAGCCCAAATATTATTCTGGATCCCAACCCCTGTGCTCTTGGCCATCCCAACTGAAAGGGAAATGAAAACAGATTCTCTGTTGTTTTAATGTTTCCTTTTAACTCTGTGTTAGCACAAACGCATTTCTGATCACAAGAGGCCTAAGGGATCAGCAGCAGGATTTGGGTTAAGTTGGCAATTCTTGAGACAAGTTCCCGCCCATATATAAAACAACTGGAACCTTGGCCAAGTGTTGTGTTCCTTAGCCTGCAGAAAGATTCCTTTCCCCTCCATTCTCAATGTATCTTTAAGTGTATGAAAAGTCACCAAAATTAATTTCTCATAAAGACTGACTTTGGGTTTCTGTGTGTCACTGAAATAATCTACCTCTCTTCTCTACACGCATTCTCTACGCAGGAGGATTTTACTTTGGAGGAGGGGAAATGGGGTGCGTTTTGTGTGGGCCTTACTCATAACTACAGGACAATGTGTGCACTGCCTTTGCAAAAATGACAAAAACCCACAACTGAGGAACATAATCCCAAAGTTTTGTATCCACATATTAAATTCACATTAACTACACATATACATTCACATTAACTGCATATCCCACCCAAACCTCTCAATGTAACATGTGAAAAACGTGAATTCAGAGATATCTGGGTATAGTATCTCAATAAAATAAAAAAATCCTCAAAACTGCCAATTCAGATATTAAAATTCAGTCTCATGAAAACAACTGTTTAAGTCTTTCAAAGTACAAAAATAATACTTGGCATTGCAGATGGAGAGAAAGCAGGGAACACAGTCTGTAGTCTGACTGCAGACTCCAGCCATGGAAATCTTCAGCTCAGAGGAATACACTCTCCATTCAACTGACTAATAATACAGACACCCAACCAACCACGTAGAAAACTTGGCAAAAATGACAGCTTTGCCTAAATATGAAATATTCAGAACATGAATAAAATTACATGTTTTCTGTTTCCCCATCAGCAGCTGCTTTCACTAGTTCAGAGGGAGCTTTCAGGAGTGAACTCGTCCACTAGTGTAAGGGGAAAGGGAGGTTCCATAGCCTGAACAGGTCTACAAATCCCATGATCCTTTAGGTGAATCTCATGATGTTGACTGTGTGTTTCTGCATTGCAGGGGGTTGGACTTGATGGCCCTCTTCCAACTCTATGATTCTATGATCCTGCTTTATTTGTACTGCAACAGTTACAGACAAACAGAGAACACAGAAGACTCTTGTCATTTGAAGACAGTCCATTCCTGAGTTCGCCACAAGCGTCAAAATCCACAAATACTGGGAAGGAGAATATCCCGCAAATGCTGTTGCCTCCCAATAGCAAGAAACCACATTTCTTGAAAAATTCACATTAACTGCATATCCCACCCAAACCTCTCAATGGGCTGGGGACGGCATCATGTGACTGGATTACAAACCGGTGATGTCTCAAGTCATGTATCTATGGTTGGCAAGGTTTTAACAATGACAACTGACTGAGGAATGTAAATTTTAGGGGACAGGAAAAAGAAACCTGACAGTTTTCATCTTTGGAAAACAAAAACAAATCTCAGTTATTTTTCTATAAATACATAAAAAGGATCTCAAAATTAGAACAATGGTTCACCTAAGCCACAGAAAACAGGATGAGAAGCAATTGCTTTAAAATAGCGAGAGGAAGTTTAAATAGAGCAGTACAAAACACTTTGTAAGTGCATACATGAACAGAGAAAACTGTCCAGGAGGATTAGAGAATCTCCTTCCTTGGAAGTGCCCACCTTGAATAAATACCTATTCTTTCCATGCAGGATCTCCTGACTTCAAATCTAATTCAAATATCTCATTTTTTTTGTTCAAGAAATACAAGAGAATTCTAGATAGTTCAGAGGCTGATCTGATCTTAGGAGAGGAAATGAATGACCAGGTCATATTCTTTATCACTGACTAAACAAAAGAAAAGATCTCTGAATGTGAAAGAGGAAGGAAGGAAGGAAGGAAGGAAGGAAGGAAGGAAGGAAGGAAGGAAGGAAGGAAGGAAGGAAGGAAGGAAGGAAGGAAGGAAGGAAGGAAGGAAGGAAGGAAGGAAGGAAGGAAGGAAGGAAGGAAGGAAGGAAGGAAGGAAGGAAGGAAGGAAGGAAGGAAGGAAGGAAGGAAGGAAGGAAGGAAGGAAGGAAGGAAGGAAGGAAGGAAGGAAGGAAGGAAGGAAGGAAGGAAGGAAGGAAGGAAGGAAAATATAATTTGGATTTAGAAACTGGATGAGCAGGGTCAAGAGAGAGAACTAACTCCATTTAATGCAAGTGCCAGCATTCATACAGGTATACAGGTACCAGTTTTCCACTGTAATTCTCTATACAAAGTGTGAGGTGCACATGTGAGTCCAGCAACACACAAACTAGTTTTGTGCACATTTTGTACTTAAGCATGGTTAAGCATCAAGTCTGAGCAAACAATTCTTAAAAATCCCTTTCCAGTCAAAGGTGTCAGCATATATATATATTGTGAATATATATATATTCACAGCAGACTGCAGAGTGCTATTTATATACTCAAACCACAGGTGCACCGCACCTCTAAATATTAAACAGGGCTGAAGTAACTGGTTACTGGTAACTTAGGAGTTTGAAGCTTTCTGGACAAGCCACGATTCCAAACACTGTGTTTATGTTGTCCAAAGGAAAATTCTAAACATCTGGAAGCTACAATGCCAAAGATGAAGGAAATTGTAACATCTTGGACAGTGGTGGGATTCACCAGGTTCGCACCACTTCGGCGGAACCGGTTGTTAAAATGGTGCTTGTAAACAACCCGTTGTAAAATTATTTGAATCCCACCACTGGAACCGGTTGTAAAATTATTTGAATCCCACCACTGATCTTGGACCACATAATCTCAAGGAACCCACCCCACGCAACTTGGGATGGAAGTGACCGGGGGGGGGGGGCGGGAGGACGAGTTGTGGCAGGAGTAGCTCAACAGAAAATGAAGGGAGGAGTATCAAAATATGGCCATCAGCTTCACGCTGTCATGAAAAACACACAGTGCCAGAAATAAAGGGAAATGGAACATCCTGGCACAGACCAATCTTCACTGAGCAACTTTTCAGGGGTGACTGTTTCGAACAGGATCAGGGATATTTAATCTGCAATTCATAATTCACTTGGCTGGTTTGTTTGTTTTTTGCTGGAAAAAGCACACATTTATTGACAGCTTGGGACAAGCTTTCAAAGTGAGAGCCAAACGCTTGCACACGAAACCCCCCCTCCCCCCAAAGAATGGCGCCTAAAGAATAGGATCCACAAGTCTGTGTGGCAGATTTTGGCAGCACGGAATCATTCATTCGGTCACAACATTGCAGCCACCAGCTTTTAAACCAGCGCTGCGAATTTCTCAGTTACCATTCAGGCGGAAAGTGGACACTCGTAAAAACCAACCTCCTTCAGACTCACAGCGATTCCGAAACACCTTTAAGCCTGCTGGCAATTAATTTCGGGGCTACCGGCCTCTCTCACTTTCCATTCCAGCCTATTTCAATCAAAATAATCACGCAAGTGCGCCTGAATGGCTCCATTATGGCAGGAACACTGTAACCCCAACTGGTGGCGGGATCTCCTCCACAGCAAGGCAATATTTAAACTATTTCTTTTTAACTGAAACACTTCGGCTCCAAGCTCTTGGTTATCAAAGCTCTCAGTTGCACGTTTTACAGTAGTTGTCCACGGATCTTTTTGCAAAAACTCCTTCAAGACATCTGGAATTCACACTTAGGACCACTACGTTGCTTTGTGACACACACACACACACGCTAGATTCTCTGAAGTACAAATCTCTGCTGTCAGCAGGTTGGATTCCACAGATTATTATTATTATTTAATTAATTAATTTAATATACCGCCCATCCCCGAAGGGCTCTGGATGGTGTACAACATAAAACCGTGTATAAAATCATCGTAATCAGACATCCATAAATATAATAAAAACAGCAGTTGTATTCCAAGATGGCATCCCACCTAAACCTAATCCTCCTAGAGGGAGGAGGGAGAGGTAATGGGTCCTGATGGTATTAGGACCTGTAGGTCTCAGTAATGGGTCCCGATGATATTAGGGACCCATGACCTGGGGGGGGGAACGACAATTCAGCGGCTGGTTGCTCCAAAGGCCCGGTGGAACAACTCAGTCTTACAGGCCCTGCGGAAATCACCAAGGTCCCGCAGGGCCCGGACAGCTGGAGGGAGAGTGTTCCACCAGGCTGGGGCCAGCGCCGTAAAGGCCCTGGCCCGAGTGGAGGCCAGCCACATCATTGAGGGGCCAGGGATCTCCAGTAAGTTGGCCTCTGCCGAACGCAGAGGACAAGCTGGGACATATGGGGTAATGCGGTCCCGGAGGTACGAGATCTGTTCAGAGACGCTAACAGAGATGCTTTCCTCAGGATCATCTTGTGTAAGGAGAAGGCTCCTTTTGCTGAAGCAAAGCGGCTCTGCTAAGTGGACCGACTCCTCACAAAGCCCATCCAACCCACAGATTTTTAGCCAGGCGGCGACTAAAGAAAAGTCACATTGCTACAGCTTCCTGCAAGCTTAATCAATCTCAGCTGGATGACCAGAGCCTCTTTAGGTGTCAGCTCTGGAACAGGCTACGTCAGCATGGACAACAATTCTCATTCATGGACTACAATTCTCATCAGCCCCTGCTGGCCTGGACAATTGGCCATGTCAGCAGGGGCTGATGGGAATTGTAGTCTATGAACATCTGAAGCGCCAGAGTAGGACACCCCTGTGCTATGTTATAACCCCAAAGAAAAAAGATGGAACCCATGCCATATGTTGTAGTTTAAACCAGGCCAACATCTGCTCAGTCTTCTACCGAGTTCAGTACCTTTCTCTTTAGCAATTAAAGCAAACTGTAATTCACCATTATGCTTTATATAAGTTACCGTATATACTCATGTATAAGTCGGGTTTTTGTGTTGAAAAAGCCCCCCTCAACTTATAGTGTGAGCCCCCCTCAACTTGTATTTTAAAAAGATTTTTTGGTTTTTACTTTGTTGGCCGTCGGGGGCACAGTTTTAGGCTAGCAGCACCAAAATTCAGGATATCATCAGGTGACACTCCTAATGATATCACCCAAGTTTGGTAAAGTTTGATTCAAGGGGTCCAAAGTTATGGACCCCCAAAGAGGGTGCCCCCATTGTTTCCAATGGAAGCTAATAGTAGATGGGGCTACCCTTTTGAGGGTCCATAACTTTGGACCCTCTGAACCAAACTTCACCAAACCTGGGTGGTATCATCAGGAGGGTCTCCTAAAGATACTCTGAAATGTTGGTACTGCTAACATAAACATTCCTCCCCTGACCAAAAATCCAGTTTTGAAGGATTTTAACTCTTGTGTTTTAGCTTGGTTGCTGGTTGAGCTAAGGTTTTTGTACTTTTAAAGTTATTGTTGAGAACATATTGTTTTTGTTGACTCTCTTTTCCACTTACAGAGCTAGTTTACTGTTTTTCTTTGAAATAAATATTCAAAAACATTTAACCTACTGATGCCTCAATTGATGTAATTTTATTGGTATCTATTTTTATTTTTGAAATTTACCAGTAGCTGCTGCATTTCCCACCCTCAACTTATACGCAAGTCAATAAGTTTTCCCAGTTTTTTGTGGTAAAATTAGGTGCATCGATTTATATGCGGGTCAACTTATACACGAGTATATACGGTAAACATTTTTTGGTGTTCTGGTGGTGTTGTATTAAAGATTACTGAAGTATACAGAGCTGCGTCTTGTAGTAAAGACTGTTGAAGCGTGCAGACTTTGTGTTCAGTAAGTTCAGGTTTGCCATAGTATATATTGGAGACATATGTCTGTCTCTGTTTCTTTGGATTCTATGCAACCTTTGTGTTAAGATCACTATGACTGAACTATGAACATGTTGATTGGATGTGTTTGACGAACACAAATTTGCTGCGTTTACAAGTTGTTGTATTGATTATGCTATAGGCCCATTTGACAAGTAAAATTACATGGTTATTGTAATATTTAATTATTGTATAAATTTAATCTTTAATACAGCAGTACTGTAACACCAAAAAGTGCTTAATTTGCACAAATTGACTTTTACACGCGTTCTTGCTTAGCCTGCACATGTTTTTGTGACTGTTTCAGGTAGTAAGCAATATACCTGTTCTCTAGTTCCTCCTGCCAAACTCAAGCCCAACTGCGATTTTCCTGAAACCCAGGATGGGTGCCACCATATTGGTGTTCAGAAGCACAACAGGAGGACTTCAAAGAGTCTCATGTGGTTCCCAAGCCACTGAGTATCTGGGCTAGACTGAGGCACATGTCCCCAGGCGCATGCCAGCTGGTCACATGGGGGGGAATTGCCCCCACACCCCTCCCCTCAGGGCTGCCCCGTCAGGCTGCTCCTTCACCCAGTGGGGTCTCCACCAGCCAAAGCAGCATCCTGGCCGCCCCTCAGCCCTGACCCATCAGGCTGCTCTAAAAGACGTGGGCCTGTGCCAGGCTTCCACCAGCCAAGGTAAGTGGGGGTCGGGGGGCGGTCGGAGCAGGTGTTGTCCCAGGCGCCACTCCCCCCCCCCACGCCTCTGCGTAAAACTGTTGTCAATGCACACTGGTTTTTCACATTCCCTCCTACTTAATCTCTTTAACTAGAGATGACACTGACCATTCCTGATACCTTCCGCATGCAATGCAAAGCAGTTCATCTCTCATTTTGCTACAGCCCCTTTTAGGATCTGGAGGCTTTACGTTCAGATCTCTGCTCTGCCATAAACATTTTTCTGGGAGACTTTGGGACAGCCGTTCTCTCTCAGCCTAACCTACCTCACAGGATTGTTGTGAGGATGAACCAGAGGACAAGAGAACCATGTACCATTGTCCTCCGCTTGTTGAAGAGAGTGCAAAATAAAAAGGTATGAGGCAGACAGAACACCCAATAATAATAGTCTGCTTCTGAAACGTGTATGATGTGGCATCACCCCATAGGTTAGTAATGACCCAGTGCTTCTACAAGGCATTCCCTTCATCTTTAACACATTCTACCGTCTAAGGAGGTCACAGTTGTACAACGAGCATCCCAAACACTCCAGCTTAGCTCGGGGACCTCTGACCTTGGTTGCCAAGTAGGATTTGGCCATGGTAGATACTTGGAGACCATCAAGGAAGACTGAGGTTGCCACATAGAGGAAGGTAATAGCAAACTCTCCCTGGTCGTCTCTTGACTGGAGCACCCTGTGGCTGGGGTCACCATGTATCCGGCTGCAACTCAACACCACATTGTTGTTCAGTTGTGCAATGAGTTTCGGATGTATGGCACGGCTGCCACATTTACTCAGGGCTGCACTGATGATCACTGGGAAAGTTTTCGAGGGGTCTTCTGTTGCGAGAGAGAGATGCTGCCTGGCTACTTCTGCGGCAAGCGACAAGGCAGCGGAGTGTGGGTCTCTGTGGGCCGGAAGCCCTGAGAAGCCACGCACATCGTCATGAGTTCTGTATGGCCCAGCATGCTCTCCCAACGTATATGCCATGAAGTCACAAACAACTTACAGCGACCCCAGCAAAGGGCTTCTAAGGCCCATGAGAAGCAGAGGTGGTTTCCCATGGCCTTCTTTCTCAGAGCCTTCCTTGGCGATCTCCCTTTGAGGTACCAACCTTGCTTAGCTCCCAAGATCTGACAAGATTGGGCTAGCTCTTGACGGCTTCGCTCCCCTGTGCAGAGTTCGGTTTGCTTAACCCCCAAATCTGCATAGGGTCCATTTGCTTATCCAATGGCGGTGCTGGAAAGTGCCACCGAGTCACAGCTGAATTATGGTGACCCCTTGGAGTTTCCCACGCAAGAGACTTTCAGAGGGATTCTACCATTGCCTTCCTCTGCAGAGCCTTCCTGGGTGGTCTCCCCCTCCATTAAAGTATCTGCCCCTGTTTAGCTTCCAAAATCCAACAAACTCAAGCAATACCATGCCACCTTCACGACCCTCCTAGAAGGTACCAGTTCAAATATAAACTGGCCGAAGATACACAAAAAGCCTCTCTGCACTGTTATGTGAGGGATGACAGCACAAAAGGTCGAGTTCAGCGTAACTGAATGAAACTATTCCCCCCACTACTGACCCATTTTATTATGTGGTTGTTCCTTTGCTCTCTACATCATAAACATGTCTTGGTTTTCATGCCTTTTTCAGAGCAGTTTAGTTTATGGAGCATTCCCTGTCGGATTGCTAGCCCCACTTCACAGAATTGAGAGCGACTATTTCCGTGGTGGCGAACCTTTGGCACTCCAGATGTTAGGGACTACAATTCCCATCAGCCCCTGCTGGCAGGGGCTGATGGGAATTGTAGTCCCTAACATCTGGAGTGCCAAAGGTTCGCCACCACTGGACTATTTAAACTAATTTTTGTAGCATAGATGTGGCCCCAGGAAAAGAAACAGAAGCACAATTGACGCAATCGAGAGTCAGCGTGGTGTAGTGGTTCAGAGCAGGTGCACTCTAATCTGGGGAACCGGGTTTGATTCCCCGCTCTGCCACTTGAGCTGTGGAGGCTCATCTGGTGAACCAGATTAGCGTGTGCCCTCCAACACATGCCAACTGGGTGACCTTGGGCTAGTCACAGTTCTTCGGAGCTCGCTCAGCCCCACCTACCTCACAGGGTGTTTGTTGTGGAGGGGGTGAAGGGAAAGGAGATTGTCAGCCCCTTTGAGTCTCCTTACAGGAGAGAAAGGGGGGATATAAATCAGATAGGGGGAGGGTGGTATATAAATATAATAAATATAATTAATATAATAAATAAATAAATAAATAAAACTCTTCTTCTATGTGCAAGTTGGCACATTGCGAAATGTCAAGCGCAGGTTGGCCACAAGGCATCCAGTTGGAAATCCACAGGATGATTCCGATAATGGTATCGTCCTGTCACTCCACAGTGGCTGCAACAGCCCCAGCTCAGCTCATGAGACAAGCTGCGCATCAACAAGAGGTTCACTCCACATCAAGGTCCAACGCCCCAGCAGGGGAGCCCCCCTCCTGCAGATTTCACAGGGAGCGACACATGTGGCTCAGACCCAAAAACGCAGACAGACGTCTTTTGAATGCAACCATAATGAGCCACTGGAAGTTCCCCCCAGCCTGAGAAATGAAAGGGCGAGAGGGGGAAAGCCCCGCTCCTGGCTCAAACCGCTGGACTCCGCCGGGCTGTTATTTCAGTTAGCGAAGACACAGACTGCCTATAGATCAGATGGTGCCGTAGCGGTGACGGAGCATGAAACCTCACTTAACTCCCACTGCCAGTTTCTACAGCTCCTCCGCCGCGCACACCGACCAGATTCTCACCACTACGCCCGTGGCCTTTCCTGCCACATGCCCGCTAATCCTTGCCGGTTGTATTTTCAGAAATAAAACACGTTGTTTTTTTTCCTTTTGCAAAGGTCTGTCATAGATGCAAAAGTTCGCTGTCTAAATGGGATGGGAAAGAAACCTGATCTACGCAGGCATGCTATATGAGTTTTCAAAAAACACCAGCACAAACATGCGGGTTGTCGAGAGTCTTTATTTATGAACGGTATGCAGGGTTCCAATTGGGTCTGTAGTTCCTCAGGAAAAATAGCTGCTTGTTGGGTGATTTGTATTTTAATGACCTTTCTGTGTTGCTTTTGTAGCACACTAGTTAAAACGCCATGTCGAATTAAAAACACTCTTTTCTAAGCTGCGTGCCCTCGCCTGCCGAGCATCGCCAGGTTCTGGCCTGGGTTTAAAATCATTTGTGTGTGTATGTGTGTGTGTGAGCAGAGGGAGGAGAGAATGAGGGAGGGAGAGCGAGCGAGAAAGCAAGAGAGATGGTGTGCATATATATGGATCGAGCGAAGACAAAAATGCAGGATGATATTTAAGAGGGAAACAAATAGGGATTAAAAAACGCAATCTGGAAAGAAAAGGAAATTGAATACTCGGATCAAGAGCGGCTTGCTTCTTTGTTACTCAGGTGGGATTTGACGGGGCTACTAAATGCTATTTATGGTTAATCATGCATTAATTATGCAAGACCACAGCTGGAACTAAACAAAAGCATTGAAGCATTGAAGACACCGCCCAGAGCCCCTAGAGGATGGGGCGGTATAAAAGTTTAATAAATAAATAAATAAAATAAAAATAAAGTTCCTAGTAAGACAACAGTTGTAAACGTCTCTGGTTTTTGGAACTGACGTGTACCAGACGAAGCGTTAGCCAACATACACCACAGTCCAAAATATTTGCTCCAGTGATACTGCAGGCAAAGTTGGAGCAATTTCACGGTTTAGTGCAGTGGTGGCGAACCTATGGCACGGGTGCCAGAAGTGGCACTCAGAGCCCTTTCTGTGGGCACGCGCAACCAGAGTCCCCCCCCCCCCCCCGATCTAGGCTGGCCTGGGTCGCTGGACTTGATTATTAACATTAAACCTAAGACCTAGTTTTGGGGAAGCAGTGTAGTAAGCCTGTTAAGTGCTGTTAAATACCACTAATTTTCATGCGAAGAACTAAAGCGCGATCCTTTACCAGGGAGTAAGCTCGGTTGTTGGCAATGGGCTTGCTTCTGAGTAAACCCTCCTAGGGTCGGGATTCACCCATTGGAAGAGTTGCACGGTTGCCTCAAAGCAAAGCCACCGACAACCACCAAGCTTACTCCCGAGGAACGCACGCCTCGGAGCCAACCGTTTTTCCTAAACTAAAACCTCAGTATTCAAGTTGAATTGCCACGTTGGCACTTTGCGATAAATAAGCGGGTTTTGGGTTGCAGTTTGGGCACTCGGTCTCGAAAAGGTTCGCCATCACTGAGTTTAGTGTCACATTCTCCAAAGTGCCTGCACAGAAGTCAGACATCAACCTG
This sequence comes from Sphaerodactylus townsendi, assembly GCF_021028975.2. NCBI lineage: Eukaryota > Metazoa > Chordata > Lepidosauria > Squamata > Sphaerodactylidae > Sphaerodactylus > Sphaerodactylus townsendi. The sequence continues at coordinate 193,582,828 of NC_059425.1, forward strand.
AGACTTTCCAAGCTTAGGGGCCTAGCATGGGATTCAGAAATCTCCAGGGTTTTCTGGCCAGAAACATGTAAGGCTGGTTCTAAAAGACCACATGTGGAGTTCTGAACCCAGAACACACGTCCTTCCTGCCTCCCCGTTCCCATAGCTGCTCACTATAGTTCCCAAAATTGCATAAGGAAAAGGGTGAGAGAGGGACGTAGGTGTAGATTTTTTATGGGAGGGTTCGGGGGCCACGCCCCCTGCCCCTGGGGGCGTGGCCACATCTTCCCAAGTCTTGCCCCCAGCCTCAGTGCTTATAAAAGCAGCTCTCCGAGGCCGGGGACGACAGACTTCCCTGCCCCCCCTCCCCCCCCACCAGCTGGGCTCCCAGCTGGCAGCCTGCTGCCGGCAGCCCCTTCTGCCCTCCCCTCTGGGCAGAGGTGTAGCTGGGGAAAATGGAGCCGGGTGCAAAATCTGAGTATTCCCCCCCCCCCCACCATGGGTGGTCACTGTGATGCTAGAATCCACCCCAAAACAGCATCACTTTCAATGGTGTTTACACTAGGGAGCCCAGATTCTCCTTTTAAATCCACCTTAAAGGGAGAATCTGTGGTCCCCAGTTAAAACAACATTGAAAGGGATGCTGTTTTGGGGTGGATTCTCCCCCACCCTGAAACAGCATCACTTTCAATGTTTAAACTGGGGACCTCAGACTCTCCCTTCAAATCCATGCCGAAAGGGGTGGATTTAAAAGGAGAATCTGGGGAAATTTGGGGGGTGCCTGTCAGGGGTGCAATTGTTAAGCTAGAAGCATCAAGTTTTCAGGGTATCTTTAGGAGACTTTCCTAATGATACCACCCAGGTTTGGTGAAGTTTGGTTCAGGGGGACCAAAGTATGGACCTTCAAAGGTGTAGCCCCCATCTTCTATTAGCTCCCGTTGGAAACAATGGGGAATGGGGGTACCCCTTTGGGAGTCCATAACTTTGGACCCCCTGAACCAAACCTCACCAAACCTGGATTGTATCATCAGGAGCGTCTCCCCAAAAATCCCTGAAATTTTGGGGCTGCTAGCCTAAAAACTATGCCCCCTTCAGGCCAAAAACCGGAAAAAAAACTAAAAAATACAAAAAACACAAATGGGGCGGAGCTTCGGACATGTAATGGGGGGTTGAACCCGAGAACCCCCCCCTTACCTATGTCCTTGGGGTGAGGTGTGCCAGCAGGGAGGTTGGGGGGGGGCATGGATTGGCGGTAAGTGGCTTGGGTGCACGCGGTTTTGTCACATGCGGGGCCACTCAGCGCCCCATCTGACGAAATGGCGTGCACCCAGGGACATGGGATGCCCCGTGTCCCCATTAGTGGTACACCACTAGGATAACATGAAGTATAAGACTAAGCATTGTGAGTGCTATAGTAGACTACCCCTGCAATTCTAAATGGAGTTACATCCTTCCAAGAGCACTTAATTTCATGGACTTAGAAGGGAATAAGTCTGCTCAGGATTGCACTGTATAAGCTTCACTGAGTGCAAATCATACAGCTAGAGCAGGGGTCTGCAACCTGCGGCTCCAGAGCCGCATGCGGCTCTTTTGTCTTTGCACTGTGGCTCCGCATGGCTTGAGTCCCCTCAGCCTCCATTGGAGAGTCGTCCTAAGGGTTAACGGGAAAGAGTCCCCGTTCCTAGCGAGGCACAGCCCGAGATGGCTATCCCAAGCCACTTCCGGCTTCCCTGTCCCAGCTGCCTAGTTAGCTGATGCTGGTGATGATGGAGTGGGGGTGGAGCACCGCTGGTGGATCCTCTTGAACAGGTGAGTGGCGAAGGGTGGGAAATGGGAGGGAGTTGCAGGAGCACAGATTTTCAGCGCAATCCTAACCTCAGTCTGCCCCCCTTGAATGGGGGGTCAGGGGTTGACCCTGCTTTGAGTGGCTTCATTTCCCCCTCCCCTGGGTCCTTCTTGGGGGGCAGGACCACATGGAGACCCCAGCAGTGCCACCTTGAGTTCACCCCCCCGCCCTGCCCCGGAAGTTGACAACCCCATTAAAGGCACCAATTTTGATCCACCATCCAAGTGTAATTTGTGGGGGTTCTTTTTGGAGGGGGCATAATCAGTGTCTTTCAACACAAGAAAAGAGAAATGTGTGAAACGGGGGTTCTATTGCTGGTCATTTGAATCATGAACAAAACAACAGGCTTTTTACACACACACACACACCCTTTTGCTTTGATGGGTAAAAATGAGCCCCAAAGAAGGGAACTTCTCCCTGCGTGAGAATATATACAGTGTTATCTTCATTTTAGATGTCAAAAAGTATTTGCGGCTCCAAGTGTTTTCTTTTCCACTGAAAACGGGTCCAAATGGCTCTTTGGGTGTTAAAGGTTGCCGACCCCTGAGCTAGAGACTTTATCTGCCTATTCAGGCCCATATAAAAGCATCAAAGATGGAAGAAAACATGTATATCTATTCAAGCAATTTTAGAGGACTTTGGAAAAAAATGAATGGTACGGTTATGCATCACTATATAGCCTATCCTCTCATCCTCTCTCCCAGAATGCCTCTTTCACTAGTCCTTCAGCACACAATGAACATAGTAGGTAACAGTGTAGTTTAGTGGTTAAGAGCAAGGACTTTAATCTGGAGAACCAAGTTTGATTCCTCACTCCTCCACATGAGTGGCAGATTTTTATCTGGTGAAATGAATTTGTTTCCACCCTCATAGAATCATAGAGTTGGACAAGACCAAAAGGGCCACCCAGTCCAGCCCTCTGCCGTGCAGGAAGACACAATCAAACACTCCTCACAGTTCGCCATCCATTTAAACCTCCAAAGAAGGAGACTCCGCCACCCTTTGAAGCAGCTTACTCTACTGTCGAACAGCCGTAACTTTTAGGAAGTTCTTCCAAATGTTTAGGTGGGATTCCTTTTCCTGTTTTCTTGAACCCATGACTCCTTGCCCTACTCTCTGGTGCAGCAGAAAACAAGCTTCCTCCATCTTCAACATTCTACCTGTATTGCTTAATAAGCCCTGTTCAAAGGAGAGCCATAATGCTCGCCAGGTTTAATGTTATGCCTTCTGCCTTGTTACATGGCAGATTTAATAAGCAAGAAAAGGCTAAAAGATTGTGCCCATGCAACGATGGCTCAGTTGAATCTCTGGCCCACCAATTACTTCACTGTCTCAGATTCAAGGAAATCAGATCCAAGTATGTGAATCTCACTCCTTTACATTTACCCGATCTCCCCGATTTAATTCGATGACACTACTTGTTGGACAACCCTGATCCTTCTCTCTGTATGACAGTGGCAGACTTTCTCCTGGAAATTACTAAATGCCAGTAGATTTCCTTCGTCCTAACACGTATATCCTGTATTGTATATGCTTTTTAATCTGTTTTTATTATCGTTGTACTGCTGTCTATGCCAATAAAGGCTTGCTTCACATCTTCAACATAACAACCCTTCACTCCTCCACGTGAAACCTGACCTTGGGCCAGTCCCATTTCTCTCAGAACTACCTCAGCCTGTTGCGCGGAGGGGGATGGAAAAGGAGTCCGTAAGCCGCCTTGAGTCTCCTCATAAGAGAGAAAAATGGGTTATAAATCAAAACTCTTCTTCTTTGTCAATGGAATGGCAGGGTTTAGGCAAATTATTCGGCAGCTGTTCAGCTAGATTGGAGTCCCCAACCTTGTTAAGCCTGTTGAGACACTTTTGGCATTTGGAGAACCGTGTGGGAGTTCCACCACCAAACGGCTGCCGTGGGGGATGGGCCTGATCGCCAAATATCGGGAGGTTCCGAGCCAAGTGTCCTCCTGTTTGCTGAAGACAGAAAGGTGATACCTCCTGGACTCCTCTGAAGCATCCGCTGCTCCAAAGAGATGATGGAAACGCAAGACTAGGTCTGCTTCAGCAAAATATGCTTTCAGCATCAGAAAATACATTGTTGGGCATCAGTGGGTATCACGTTGAGGAACTCTGAGCTAAATGACTGGAGCAACACCTGGTCAAGCACCCGGTGGACCCCCCCACCACCACGTGACCAAAAGGTGGGAGCCCGGGGACACGGGTTATCCTATAGACCAGGGGTGTCAAATTCGCGGCCCTCCAGATGTTCATGAACTACAATTCCCATCAGTCCCTCCCAACATGAGCATTGGCTATACCGGCAAGGGCCGATGGGGATTGTAGTTCATGGACATCTGGAGGGCCGCGAGTTTGACACCTGTGCTCCAGGCCCGCACTGGTGTCAAACTCGCGGCCCTCCAGATGTTATGGACTACAGTTCCCATCATCCCCTGCCGGCATGGCTAATTGCTCATGCTGGCAGGGGACGATGGGAACTGTAGTTCATGAACATCTGGAGGGCCGCGAGTTTGACACCTGTGCTATAGACGATACACCCCTGCTCTGTGCACGTTGCTCTACTCTGCCGAACAGGCATTAACTCTGTCTTCTGCAAGCGTCCCCTTTTTTGGAAACGGTTTCATCACCTTTCAACCATCTGCCAGAAAGAATGAATGGCAAGCTCCAAAGGGAAGGAGCCCCATTCACCATTCCCATACACGTGAGCAAAATCTACAGCCGACAGAATTTTAGCATCATGCCGCCGATGATTCAGAACAAGACAAAAAGAGGTATGTTGTTAATCAAAACCCAGCAGTACATTATCTGACAAAAGCTCAAAAGCGGCATGGGACATTTCAGCCTATCTATTTAACAATATAATACGACTGCCAGGTGGGTTGAGGGAGGGGAGGGGAGGGGGCGGCAACTTCTGCTCGTGGGATAAAGTTGCACGAAAAAAAAATAAAACGAGACGTTCTGTGAGCCTGAGGCGCTTATCACTAACGTGGGGAGCTCCTCATTTTGCAGCACCCATCCCAGGAAAACATCAAAATCCCAAGGAAAAGAAGAGAAGAAATGCCAAGAATAAGTAAAAGTGGAGGATATCCCATTCCCACAGCCTTCTAGTGAAAACTGGAGTCATTCACCAGTGCTAAAATTGCTACGTTATACATCTGGCTAGAAGAACCACGAGCACGCAGTGTCTTTTTCATTCAGCCATACTCTCCTTTAAGGCAACAATCAAATGAAAAGAAAATCTGGGACTGGCTGAGGGTTGCCAACTTCATGGTGAGGCCTGGAGTTCTCCCAAAATTATTACTGATGTGATCTCCAATCAGTCCCCCTGGGGAAAATAGCTGCTTTGGAGGATGGATTGAATGGCATCATGAGCTCTTGCCTTTCTGCAAACCTTACCGTCCCCAGGCTCCACCCAGAGGCATTTCAGGGGGAAATGGCGACCGGGGAAAACTCCTTCTCCGGGTGCCACCCCCTCCATGCTTGGGGGCAGGGCTCAGGGTGTGGCCCTTCCCCTTGCGCTCCCCCAGCCTCCGTGCTGGCCGGCTTTTCAAAGTCAGAGCTTTTGAAAGCACGGAGACTGGGGGGCCCAGCGACAGGGCCATGCCCCCAACCTCCATGCAGGCCAAGGGGTGGGGCTCAATGGGTGGGGCTCTGCCCCCGAGCCCCGCCCCCCAGTCTCCATGCAGGCTGGCTTTTGAAAGCTGGAGCTTTTGAAAGCGTGGAGGCTGGGGGCGGGGCTTTCAAAAGCCGGCCTGCAGGGAGGTGGAGGGGTGGGGCTTGGTCACATGCACCTGGGGACATGGGTGCCTGGCTCCACCTCACAATTTCCAGAAATTTCCCAGTCTGGAGTTGGCAACTCTAGACTGGCTCCACCCTCAGGGCTCAGCTATTCAAGTCCTATCAGATCTCACCTCGTGGAAGTGGCTCCTATGCCAGGAATGATCAGTTTGAATGAGGCCTGAATTAACGTGATGCATATAAGCACGGTTTTAAGAATGTTAAATCTTTCTGTGCGTGAAATGCTGTCAGTTCACAGCCTACTTATAGCAACCTCTTCGCATTTTCGAGGCAAGCGGCGAACAGACATGGTTCTGCTATTGCCTGCCACTTAGCTCTTGAAAAATTCTGCTCATGGGTACTTTAACAAAAAGAATTTGGTCACAAAGCGTATCAGAACTGGCCCATACATTCACATTAACAGAATAACTCCGTACATTATTTTTAATGACACAAAATATTTAAACAAAATAATCAAGTTCAGAATTACTGTACTGTTGAAGGCTTTCATGGCCAGAATCAACTGGCAGGTGTGAGTTTTCCGGGCTGCGTGGCTGTGGTCTGGTAATTTTTGTTCCTAACATTTCACCCGCATCTACGACTGGCATCTTCAGAGGACTGTGCCATGGACATCTTACCGTGACATGCCGCTGAAGATGCCAGCCGTAGATGTAGGCGAAACATTAGGAGAAAAACTACCAGACCACGGCTGCCACACAGACCGAAAATCCCACAGCAGACAGTTTCAGGTTTACTGTGTTTAACATTATCAAAATTTGGGGTTGAGATAAAATGCAGAGGAGGGTATACTATGGGAACATTTTCTCTCCCCCTTCCATCTTTTAGGAATATTTTTTCAGCAACTTTATTTACAGGGGAGATTTACAGAGCGATGTCACTTCAACATATATCCAGGCTTTCAAATCCATGCCCGGCATTGAATGCTCTGTCCCCAAAGCTTCTTTGCATTCTTGAGATCTGCGTTCCAACGGGTCTTTCTCCTTCTGCATTAAGAGTGACTTTATAACACAGCCAGTCAGATAAAACTACATCACCAAAGGCAGATAAAGCTCCAGATGAGTTTCACTTACTAGTTCAGAGGAGGAACCTTTATATCTCCAGATGTTATGAACCATTCTCAGTCTTTGCCAGCATGGCCAATTGGCCATGCTGGCAGGGGCTGATGGGGATTGTAGTCCATAACATCTGGAGTGCCAAAGGTTCGCCACCACGGCGCTAGCCTTGAGCAGTATCATCCACTAGCCAAACAGATCTAGTTGAATGGAGAAGTAAGTGCTAGTAGACAGAAGGGCTACTTTCAAATAAAACAAAGCAGCCTCATTGGAGCTGCAAACAATAAACAAGTGGGTGCAAAGGGGAGCATTAAGGAATATTTCCGGTCCCTCGGAACCTCCCTTTTTCATGCCATAAGGTTCACGTGAGAACATTTCGTGCACTCAGTCAAAACCATGCATGTTTTTATGCAAGTTGATTCAAATGAAATTGTATAAAACAAAAAATAAAAATTCATCCACTTTAATCCCCCCCCCCCTCCCCCCCAACCGTTGGTCTAAGGAAGCTCCAGATTTGCTTTCTACGTACATTCTGCTTTGAATAGTGAAACCCATCTCTTGGCTTCAACCGTAATGTATACAAATCTCAGTGTAGGCTGCTTCATAGTTTATTGAGACAACGGCATACAGTTATGGATGACAGGGAGAAGCCACAATGTGCCATAAATGTGTGCAAAGCAGTATTTGTTTTGGCTGCGCACACTATCCTAAAAAGCAACCCTAAATAAATATGCACAGCTGGAGTATTTACACATATTTTAAATCAATGCATGTAGATCACTGACATGAATGTTTCCAAAGAGGAAGATCTTGTTTAACAAGAAAGAATTTTAAAAAGATTCTAGTCAATAACACTACATTAAAAAAAAATCTATCACAAACTAACATTTGTGCACATTTCTTCGACAATCTTATTCTATATTCTAAAACAAAGAAGCCTACAGTCCGTGCTTCCCATGGCCCATACAAAACAAGCCTACGGTACTGTCTCTTACCTGTAATCTGACTCTGTCCTTGTGGATTAAAAGGGCTTGGTGCAGAGTTCAGGGAGGGCCGTGGGCTCTGGGTCGGGACCCCTACTCTCATACTGGGATGAGGGATGCGCCCTAAATCACTGAGGCGCTCAGAGAACAAACTAGGTTTAGAGTCATCAAGCTTCTGTCTGTGCCCTGGAAACAGCAAATCATAAAATAAAAGTGTTGTTAGCATGAATGAACAATGCACTATTCAATAATAACTTTGTATAACTCAAGGACCAAAAAGGTTTTAGGGTTAACCTAGGGCTGGTACAGGGAAACATGCAGGGGGCCCCTTTGTCGATCATGGTTATTTCTTCACAGAGAGTAGTTGGCGGGATTATCCTTTACACATGTGGAAAATCACAGAGGTTTACACAAGCATGAAATTACCACATGTGACAATCAATGGGCAGGGATTTTATAACACAGGTCAGCCTCTGGAAACCATCATTGTGAAATGGTTGCTGGTGTGGGGGAGACGATCCTGTTCATCAGAAACAAGACTCGCTTCTGTGTTGTGCTCCTAAGTCTGTGTTTGTCTCGCTTTACTTCTCTCAGCATATCTGCCTTTCTAAACAGAAACGAGGGTTTGGGTTTCTAAAAAATACTGATATAAATTATTATCCTGTCTGTCCCAGCTACTGTTTTATCATGTCTGGCATAAAATGGCATTACAGTAAAGCAGGATTGGGCTATGGCTGCCATGAGGGCCCCAATCTGGCCCTCAGCGTGCCCCCAAATTAAAAGATTTCCCCTATAGTTGTCTCAGCTGAGTTCTCCTGAGGTACGTGGGGAAAAAAGATTGCCACAACACATTCGTTGGAAACAATATTTTAGCAACCTCCTTTTGAACTGCCCCATTTATTAAAGACTCGGCATACAGCACAGGTGTCAAACTCGCGGCCCTCCAGATGTTATGGACTACAGTTCCCATCATCACCCCTGCCAGCATCATGCTGGCAGGGGATGATGGGAACTGTAGTCCATAACATCTGGAGGGCCGCGAGTTTGACACCTATGGCATACAGGGTTTCATTGTCGGCCCCTTCTGACTTGGTTGTTGGGAAGAATGAATCAATGCATCCCGCCACATCTTATGTATCTGCTCTATGGGGATCAGGTCACCTGCTACTGTGGGAGCTTCAGGAGAAATAGTGTGTGGAGAGGAGTGACATCATGTCACACATTGCTGTGCCACATTAACAATCCGCAAAATCTCTGTGGTCTTGCCACAGAATTTTGGGAGATTGCTAGAGCACTGCAGTGATTAATGACATCACTTCCTGTTGTGTGATCGGAAGCGATGCGACACCATTACCTGATACGTGCTCACCAAAACTCTCTCCAAACCAATCTACCCAAACACTTGTCTTCTCGGGTGTCTAAATATTTGAATAGGAGCTGATGTACATTCAATGCAACTCACAGGTCTGATTTACCTGTTCTTTACCCCATGAATATGAGAAGACAATCGTGTCCGTTAGCGAATTAACAGTTCTCGCATATTGCTCAAGCTTACTTCAAGCTTGATGCTTTTGTTATACAGCAACACTGCCCAAGGAAAACATGTAGGTACCAGGGGGAGACTTACAAGGATTTGCAGGGGGGAGGGCACCTCAATTCTCACTCCCTACTATTCCTTCTTTTCCTTTCACTGTAGCCCCGTAGCCCCTTCTCTTTTCCACTGTCTTTTCTGTCTTCAGCTTTTCTTCTTCCCTCCCCAAAGCAGCCTCTCCCTGGGGAAACTCTGCATGGTTCCAGCTGCTAGGACTGGCCAGGCACAGCTGTATGGAGGTGGCCTAGGCTCCATTGTGTGGTGGGGAACCCACTAGGACACAGGTGTCAAACTCACGGCCCTCCAGATGTTATGGACTACAGTTCCCATCAGTACATTGCTGGCAGGGGGTGATGGGAACTGTAGTCCATATCATCTGGAGGTCCGTGAGTTTGACACCTATGTACTAGGGCCGTGGTGGCGAACCTTTGGCACTCCAGATGTTATGGACTACAATTCCCATCAGCCCCTTCCAGCATGGCCAATTGGCCATGCTGGCAGGGGCTGATGGGAATTGTAGTCCATAACATCTGGAGTGCCAAAGGTTCGCCACCACTGCACTAGGACATGCAGGTGTATCTCACTTTCCCTAGAATCTCTGCCCTCACACTATTTCCTCTTCCCCTCCTTCTGGCAGCCCCCATCTCCTCGCCATTGCGTGCTTCTTTGTTTGCTTTCCACTCACCCATCTTCAGCTACACTTATTTATTTTCCTCATTTACATCCCGCTTCTCTCCATAGTGGGGACCCAAAGCAGCTCACAGCATTCTTCGTTCCTCAATTTTATCCGCACAACACCCCAGTGAAGTTGGTTAGGCTAAGAGTACGTGACTGGTCGAACGTCACCGGGTGTCAGGTCTTGCAACCATAAGCCAATAAACGGGCTCTGAAGCGTTTATTGAAGAGGTATCAAACCACCGTACTTGGCAAAGCCAATTCTGACAGAGCTGGCATTCACAGTCCCCTTTATCCCCCATTGAAAGCCCCCCCTCCCATTTCCCCAAGAGACTGTGAAAAACAGCCTTTGGAGCTGAGGCACCCCCAAGTTGGTGGCAGATAACACGAGAATCTACTTCTTCTCACAAAAGTTTAGCCTTCATTTTGACTGTTCTGATAGAGGCCCAGAGGAATGATGAATAAAGGAAGATTGTCCCTTCTGAGACCCAGACAGAAGCAGAAGCTAGGCAGGAGTTGGCAGAGAGCCAGGCAGCTGGCTAGTTGGGGGCCTGAGAGATTGCCACCCACCAAAGTTTGCTGCTTGAAGCAACACCCTTTGGGGGGCTACCCTTTTGAGGGTCCATAACTTTGGACCCCCTGAACCAAACTGCACCAAACTTGGGGGGTGCCATCAGGACAGTCTTCAGATGATACATCCAAAAATGCGCCCCCTGTAGGAACATCCCAGAAATTTGCCCAAGAATCTTTGTTCTGCATGGAGTTTTCTGCATTGCTGTCAATGGGGGTTGCAGGCTGGAGGGGGCACATTTCTGAAGGCACAGTCTCAAAACTTTCAGGATCTCATCAGGAGACTGTCCCCCAGGTTTGGTGCAGTTTGGTTCAGGGGGGCCAAAGTTATGGACCCTCAAAACTGTAGCCCCCGTCTCCTATTAGCTCCCATTGGAAACAATGGGGGATGGGGCACCCCCTTTGGGAGTCCATAACTTTGGACTCCCTGAACCAAATCTCACCAGACTTGGGGGGTAGCATAAGGACAGTCTCCCGTGCCACTAGCCTAAAAACTGCGCCCTCCGCAGGCCAAAATGGAAAACCACTAAAATACCCAAAAACGAACCCTGCATTTTGATGCCCCCCACAAGGTGGTGCCCTGGGCAGCTGCCCACCTTGCCCAATGGGCATTACACCCCTGCAAACTGGCAAGCTCTTACACACCAGCACAAACACTTAACAAACTGAGCCGCAGCTCCCCTTCTAAATGAAGGTGGGGAAAAAGGCATGTCAAGGTAGAACTGACTAACACAGTGAAACGGGGAAATGAAGCTCCGTTTCCACGTCCTGTCGTGTTTAATGCTGCCTCAGTAATTCATTCACTGCTGCCTCTTCATTCACAAATTCATTCATTCACCAGCCAGATGTTGCTTCGAATAGTGGATCTCAGCTCCACGTTTTTTAAAACACAGTGAATAGAAGGTGTTTAAACTGCTGGGGACAGAAACTGTGGGGATTCAGGGTGGTGTGTTTTGAGTAAACCCGAATGACAGTGGGACCAGTTGCTTTCACGCTGCTTTCAACCCAAACAGAAGAAACTTGTCCTGTTCAAAAATCAGCCCCAATTCCTTCATACAATTTTTTTTAAAAAAAATGACTCATCCCCGGTGGGACTAGAACTAGCGAGCTTTCACATTGCAGCACAAGCAGACAGAAGGCTGCATTAACTAGTTAAGCCACAGAAACTCTAATAGCAAATAGGGGAAAATACTAGGCTTTCAGTGAGTGCTCCCTTCCATTGCTATATAAATGACCCTACGTTGCAATGTGGGGTCAAACACACGTCGATCTCTGTTCCCCGAAATAAAAAAGGGTGCACGCTTGCGCACAGCCCACTGCTTCCTTATTGGGCAAAAGGCTCCACGTCATTGCCAGGGGCGGAAACTCAAACCCACAGTCACCCCCCCCCCCCGGGCTTCCCCACCGCCCTGCGCTCCCCACGCGTTTTTCCAAAAGGCTCTGTTCCAAACAGTGCCAAAAATGACGCGCGCTGAGATGGGGGCTACCGCGAGAGCGGCAGAATCGGGGCTGCTGCGTTGTCGCCACCCCTGTAGTAGGGAATGCCACTGGACCCCACGTTACTTGGCGAGAGTAGCGCGCACCAAAAGGTAAGTGGGGAAACGACCTATATTTTCTATGCATGAACGCCAGACAGTGGGGCTTGCTTCTGTGTAAACATGTAGAGGATCAGCCTACATGTCGTGACAGGATTGTGCCCCGGCTCTACGGAAAGCCTCAAGAACTAAGCCTAAGGTATTTTTAGCAACACTTTCTTGTGATACCAAGGGGCGATGTTATTTTCATCCCGTCGGGGCCACACAATTCATCTTTCTGTTCTAAATTTCAGGCAATATATCATGTCATTAAGGAGCCAAAACAGCCCATCTAGCTCAGCTTGGAAGGGAAAAAAGAAAAGCATCATAAATCAACCACAATCAACAAAGAGTAAGTTAGCCTGACAAGGTTCCAGAAATGGGGGGGGGGGGGCGCTACTGTTGACCAAACTGGTATTAATATAAATGTTTGAGACAAATGGTTGCTTTCATAGATAGCTGTCCGGAGCTGCCGTTCTGGCCTGAGCCATACGATTCAAGATTGTTGTTATTTTACAGGCAACAAAACACAGCCAAACCATTTTTATCCCAGAAAACAGAAATCTTGGAGTCAGTCCAGTCTCTTGGGGAGACAGAATTACGAGAAGAAATATATAATCTACCCAAGAGACATAATTACATAATTAGGCCCTAGGCTCTACGTAAGAAGAGTTCTTGTAATTCCCCAAACAAGGTGCTGCATAGACCCAGTAACGTTTATTCCAAGAGGAGGGAGAAAATGTTTTTTAAAAGAAAAACAGCTCAAGGCATTCGTTTCTGTTGTGGGGTGGCCCGTTCTCCATGTGGCCAAATGCTGCCAAGTTCAGCCGACTCGCGGCTACCCAGTAGGATTTTCAAAGCAAGTGACTAACAAGGGTGGTTGGCCATAGCCGCCTTCTGCCAGTTCTAGAGGGAGAGGGGGAAAAGGGGGTGGGGTCACTGATACATAATGCCTACCCCACCTCACTGACACACATCTTAAGATGCAGCTCATTGCTACACAAGAGTAAGCCCCACTGAGTAACATGGGACTTAATTCTGAGCGCTGGGGGAAAAAACCCTCTAGCGCAGTGATGGTGAACCTATGGCACGGGTGCCAGAGGTGGCACTCAGAGCCCTCTCTGTGGACACATACAAACAGAGTGCCCCCCACCCTCATATCTAGGCTGGCCTGGGTTGCTGGGCTCGATTATTAGCATTAAACCGAAGACCTAGTTTTGGGGAAGCAGTGAAGGTAACCTTGTTAAGCACTGTTAAATCCCACTAATTTTCATGCAAAGAACTAAAGCGTGATCCTTTACCTGGGAGTAAGCTCGGTTGCTGGCAATGGGGCTTGCTTATTAGCGTATTTATTAACTGTGAACTCTCTTTTATTTGTACTGTCGAAGGCGTTCACGGCCAGATTCAACTGGTTCTGGTGGGTTTTCCGGGCTGTGTGCCCGTGGTCTGGTGTATCTTGTTCCTAACGTTTCGCCTGCATCTATGGATGGCATCTTCAGAGGTGGATCACAGAGGGAAGTCTGTTACACACTGTGACACACTGTGATACACCTCTGAAGATGCCAGCCACAGATGCAAGCGAAACGTTAGGAAAAAGATCCAGCAGACCACGGCCACGCAGCCCGGAAAACCCACCACAACCACTCTCTTGTATTTGTCCTTCAAATGAGAGCATTAATGCAAACATAGTGATGCAAACACAACACAGTCGAATGAGAGTCTGTCACGGAATTCCCAGAATTCCTGTGACAGGTAGTATCTCATCAATGCGCTTGCTTAATCCCTTCCACTCCATGCTCTACTTAGCTTTTTCAAGCACAGACTGGGCAGGGGGGCGGGGGGGGGGGGGGGGAGTGAAGACACAGCATAATTTCCTGGTCACCAGAGCTCCTCATCCAGACTTTATTAACTTATTATTATCATACCATCTCCCTTAAACATGAGGAAACACTCCTTTTTTAAAAAAGCAACTACCACTTTGCAAGGCAAAGGTCTTTAACTTTGCTGAGTGGCCCCTGTTACAGGAAAGCTCACAACGGGAAATGGAAGAAGAGAAAAGAAGGCAAGTGAGAGGGAGGAAAACCTCTTCCTTGAAGGGGAGTGACTCCAACTCCTGGCAGAATGAGAGGGTGTTCTTAATGCTTGTGAAACCCGATAACTTTCAAGGAAGAGAGAGAGAGAGAAATGTAAACACAACCATTATGACAGATTTAAGGGACTTATTTTTTAATCTAGTCTAAGACCCCTCCAATTGTAGCCTGCTTTGGAATCCTTTCGCTTGTCAAACAATAAGGTGCATTTTATTTTATTTTTCTACCCAAAAAGCCAGGATTGTGGTTAACGTGGAGTTCAGGCATAGAAGAAACAGCCACAAAGCACTAAAGAATGGACGGATGCTCATTTATGGTCTGTATCTTTCAGCAGGCAGCTTTTCTGGTGTTAGAAAAGCATGGTTGGTTATACCCATGGAACAGGTCTTAAGCAGACTGTTTAAACTCTGTCAAACAAGGGATGGGCCTAAAAATAAAGAAATCGCTAATAAAATTCAGATGTGTGAAGCCTGCTGAAAATGAAAAGATTGCCCTTCTGTGTAGGCACAAAGATGAACTACACTTGAAAAGAAAGCAAAACATGGACAGTGGCTCATTCCGCACAAAACTCTGACAAATATTTTGCAAACGTTTTCAAAATGTTTTCAAAAATCCCCATTTGTCTGCACTCACTCCTTTGCAAATGCTTCCTGGCCTCCATTTTTGTCCCGGTTTTTTTTAATTACTTCTTAGATTTGTAGCTATGAAGCTTCAAGGTATCGTGCTGCAATTCTCTAGAAATCACGTCTACGTAGCTACCATGTTTCCCCAAAGATAAGACAGGGTCTTATATTAATTTTTGCACCAAAAGATGCATTAGGGCTTGTTTTCGGGGGTAGGGCTTATTTTAGGGGAAATACGGTACCTTCACAATTCATTAAGGTGGGCTCTGCCCCGTTGCTTCCTCGTCACGTGTGATGCAAGCTGCATCCTCATTGGAAGGGAGCCCCCTGCTGGATCACACCATCCTGATCTGTAACTAGTGGTAGAGCTTATTTTAAGCCTCCTCCAAAAATCCTGAAAAATCATGATAGGACTTATTTTCGGGGTAGGTCTTATTTTCGGGGAAACACAGTACATTTGTAAAAAAAAACTGGTGGAAAAACAGCAGGAGAAGGCCAGCGTGAGCTCAGAAAATAAGTTGACGAGAAAGTCCAGGGACTGCAGAGAAGTGTGGGAAAGATCACATAGCAAGTCAGGATTGCTTAACCCTTTCCATTCCGTGCTGAAAATGCTATCAAAACATGGGGGCGTTGTGTAGTTTCCTGGCTATCAAAACATTTTCAAAAAGGAAGCTCTATGGCCCCTTCTGCACAAGCGGAATAATGCATTTTCAATCCACTTTTCAATGCAATTTGGAGTTGAATTATTCAGTGCGAAATAGCAAAATCCACTTGCGAACAATTGTGAAAATGGATTGAAGGTGCATTATTCTGCATGTGCAGAAGAGGCCTAGGGAAACAGCGTGCAAATAAAACATTTTAAGGCAGGAAGTACAATGCTTTGGGCTAAAAACCGTGTGGAACTCCACAGAGGCAACGTTTTATTTCCTGCCTCAAAACGTTTTATTTGGTTTGTGCGGAAAGGGCTCATGTCTTTCAGGTATCAGCACCTCTGCAGTAGAACAGCAGTTCACCCACATTACTGCCCAGGTTAAGGCCATAGAACAATTCAGTGCAGACTTCATAATACAGTTAATTGTTTTACACAGCCAAAGGTCAGAAGCAGACTTTCTTGTGATAATCCTTGTATTCTTCTGGCCTGTAAATACCAAATCAGGGTGCGACACATACCCTGAGAACGCTTCCCTTTCATACCAAGGAGGGCTCAAGTTACTTACACTCTGACATACAAAGCCAATGCATTCCAATTGTGTTCCAAGCTGGAGATACCAGCGCCAAGAAATTTGCATGGAATCATGTTTTTGTAATACAATGGGTACCTAAAATGGGACTAAGTACAGGGAGAAGGCATCTGCTGATGTAAAAAAAAAACAGAAAGAAAGAAAGAAAATCAAAGGCAGTTTTTTTACGAGACTGGTTTAATAGGGCGAACAGAGTATTATTTGTTCTCAGTTATAAGACAGAAAGTAATCAACCTGAGTTTTAAGACGGAACTTCTAGCACGCTGGAAGCATAAAATACTTTTTAGCCATTGGCCCCTTAGCGTTTCCTACAAAAAAAATCTGTAACACCCCCTCCCCATTTTTTTTAAATTGACAAAACCAGGCATAGCTTTTAAAAAGTTTACAGATTCCTGGCAGCCCCCATAAGCTGAGGTTTGTGGCATCTAATCTGAACTGACAGATTGATAGATATCTTTTTTTCTTCCTTGGGAAAGATATAAAGAACTGGTGGTTTCTCCAGTAAAAATGATGTTTAACACACTTCTTACTTTTACACTTCCTAAAGCCTGGTTAAAAGACCAGAATATGATGAAAGTCCTCTGCTCCTTGCAATGTGTAGCTTTAATAGGGGAGCAAGTATGCCACAGATTCCACTAGCGAGTATCACTTGGTTGTGTGAATGAAAGGGCTCTTTATCCTTCGATTTCGTTCAAAAAAAATCTCTCCAGCTAAATCAATTCTAATCTGCCACCATGTAGAATACGTACTTAAATGGTTGTGATTCATTTTAGACTCAGAGGTGGGATCCAGCAGGTTCTCACAGGTTCCCGAGAGTAGGATACTAATTATTTGTGTGTGCCGAGAGGGGGTTACTAATTGGTGATTTTGCCATGTGATTTTTGCCTTAGTTATGCCCCTCCTCTCAGCAGTAGCGAGCAGAACTTGAAGCAGTCTAGCCGGAGGTGCACCAGCGTGCGTGGCAGCCTATGCCTACGTGCATTCGTTTCCCGCCCAAGGACCGGCGCAGCGGCTGCGTTCTTGCCACAGCCCCGCCCAGGAATGCCCTGCCCCCGGAATGCCCAGCCACGCCCCCGTCATGCCCCACCCAGCCCCATTGGTGCTACACCACAGTTTGAATCCCACCACCATGGGAACCTGTTACTAAAATTTTGGGATCCCACCACTGTTTAGACTGCATCGATTTCTTCACCATAGGCACTAACACTTGGCTTTGCCATTCCTTCCATTCCTTTCTCAAAGGATGCAAACCCAAACAGCAAAGCCTTGCTAGTCTTTTAACTGGGATTAATTTGGTTCTGCTCCTCAAAAGCCAGGTGGAGCAAATGAGGGCTTGCAACGTCTCTCAACTGAAAATCTGTTTATAGCTCATGTCTAAAAATATGGATTCTCGTCGACAAAAACTGAGGCCCGAATGGGCTTTCATTAGTCTTTAAAAGACCACTAGACTCCAGTTTATCTTTGCTGCAGCTGTTTACCACAACTGTCTCTCTAGAACTCCTCACAATTTAAGATTCCTAACCTGAGTTTATGACCTTAAATTAGCCTGGATATTTTTTGTTGAGAAAACATAAAAATTCACCTAAACTGGGTTGACTCACATACTTCTTTGTACCCCAATTTGTCCATCATCTGTACTGTAACAGCATGGACCTTCACAGCACTGCAAAAGTAAAGTGAGATGATAAAGACACAAGTGACTCATGACAGTCCTATGAAGTTCCACCTCATGGGGGTTTCAAAGCAAGGTGGTTTGTCATTGTGTTCCTCTGCACAGCAGCCCAAAAATCTTTCTTGATCGTCTGCCATCCAAGTATCAACCTTGCATACAGCCAGAGCTTTCATAAGACCTGGACGATGCGTACTGCTCCAACTATAGCCTGGTGTTCATACTTTCTCGGAAAGACCATGAAACATTTGGCCCTATGTCCAACCATGTCACAAGGAACACAAACAAGCTACAATAGGGCCTTGGCTGGATTTTCTGTTGGTTGGCTTGAATCAATGACCTGGAACTTTTTAGGGCATGAATACTTGGAACATGAATAACCTGGACTACTGTATTTTTAAAAATCCCCTTCAATTATCACTACTCAATGTGTATTATTTTATCACCATTTGTTTAAAAATATTTTCTAATACAGTGGAACCTCGGTTTTCATCAATAATGCGTTCGTGAAACCTCGGCGAAATTCAAAACTGACGAAAACCAAGGCAAACTCTGGGAAGCAATGGAACTGCATGGGTCGCCATTTGTTGTCGCAAAATTAGCATGTGCGCGCCAACGAAATCCGATGAAAACCGAAGCAAACTATGAAAACCGAGACAAAATTTTCAGGGAAAGAATCAACAAAAACTGACAACAACGAAAACTGACGACAACGAAACTGAGGTTCCACTGTATTACTGTTGTCATGTATTATTATATAGTATCTCATCTATTCTTTTTTCTTTGATAAAATTGGATTCCATTCCTATTTTCTGTTGATTTTTTCTTTTAATTAATAAAATAAAATATTATTAAAAATCCCCTATGATTTAGGATGAAAATCAGATAGTACGTTGATGAATTCCACAAATTTTGGCACCTTAGTCCTGCCATTATTTGTGGCTGCTATTGCACCCTCCCTTCTCAGTGGGAATATAGAGAAAACACCCACCCTTTCTCCCAAGTTCTTAGTACTTAATAAGAAGAAAGGAGTCAGTTCTACCCCGCCTTCAAATTTAGCCTTTGTACATGATATGAGCTAATGAATTGCAGGACACCTTGGAAGAAGCAGGGAAATTTTCTTTGTCTTTGAATGAAACTTTTGCAGATACAAAGTTTTTTTCAGAGAAAAATATCCACCCACACATACACCCCTTGCAAGATCTCTGCAATTTACGGAGGGGGCACACGCCAGTGAGCACAGGGGCATGTTGCTGCTGGCTACCTGCTAAGCTGGCTTCGTGCCACAGTGCCCAAGCGTCCTTCCTTTGTCTAATTCATGGTCTTGTTCTTCCCTAAGCAACTGAAAACTCATGACCTCCCCCAGAAGAGTCAGTTGTGTCTTAGGCTGTCTCTGGAAAGTTAGATTGTTCCAAAGGAACCGTATAGATCCGGAAGGCCCAGACTATCCTTGATTCACACCAGCTCTTGGAAGATAAGCAAGACAGTACTGGTTAGCACTTGGATTGGGAGACGACCCAAGAAGTCTAGGATCACTCTGCACAGGCAAGCGATGGCAAAACCACCTTTGTTCAGCTTCGGTCTTGACGACACTTCCCACTATCAGACATGATTGGTCGAACGTCTTCCAAGGCCAACCAATCCATGCAGACCCAAGACTGAGCAATGTGCAAATCCAGTTGCCTTCACCAAACAACATCCACTGGCGAGGATGTACAACCCTTCTCCCTTTGGCCGCTGCTCAGAAGGGGTGGATGAGTGCCACCTTCAACCTTGGGTACCCGCTATTAGTCACACTTCATCGCAGCCTCTGACTTCATATTGTCAACTGAGGCTGGTCCATTCAAATCAGGCCCAAATATATCATCAATGGAGTTTCAACTTTGAAACGCCTGTTCCTACTCGCTGTCAAACCAAGAGACTTGCCAGGCTCAACTACTTAAATGGAACTAATCAAAGCCAACCGTAAAACCCTAATCTGCCCCAGAAGGAAAATATAAAAATAGAAATAAAATTAGGCAGCAAGTAAGGAAGAAACCATGTGGACAAGAACAATCTGCGGAAAACAGAAAGGAATTCATGGTATTGCAGCTGCCCCGAATCACTGGCTTCATGCTTCAGAATAAAGACTGTTCCTTGGGCACACAATAACCATGATCTTTAGGAAAAGGAGGCATACAAAGACCTGCTACTTTTCCTTTCTATTCCGGCTCTTTAATGTACACGGAGCCCAAAGTCTTCCTTCCCACGGGTTCTTTTCTCAAAAATCCAAGTCTGACAATTCCACTACATTAGGTCGTTGTGGGTTTTCTGGGCTGTATGGCCGTGTTCCAGTAGCATTTTCTCCTGACATTTCACCTGCAGGAGAAAATGGTACTGGAATACGGCCATGTAGCCCGGAAAACCCACAGCAACCATGAAAGCCTTCAATAATGCAATTCCACTGAATTCCACTCAACTGCTTTACCCCTGGTGCATGCCTGTTTCTCATTTTTCCAAATAATGGTAATGTCTTCGTTGGATCAACTGCTTGTCTAATAAATTTTTTAATTATTGGGGGGAGGAAACTGCGCAAAAATCTCACAAGTTGACCAGGAGTTGCTTTATTCTTTTCCAAACATTTCAAAATCCTTGAGTGCTTGCAACTCTTATATGCTACTTTCCAATCAATGAATAGACATTGGTCAATCAATTCTGCCTCATTGACCAAAAAAAAGAACGATCAGGTAATCCAAACTGCAGGGTACACGAAAAGCTGTTCTAAGATTCTAGAAGGACAGTGAAGCCAAAATTCCCTGAATCAAAGGCTCATTCCGCACATGCAGAATAATGCACTTTCAAACTGTTTTCAGTGCTCTTTGAAGCTGTGCGGAATAGCAAAATCCACTTGCAAACAGTTGTGAAAGTGGTTTGAAAACGCATTATTTTGCGTGTGTGGAAGGGGCCAAAGGCACCTAAGAAAACTCGGCAGTTGTGGGGTAAGATTCAGGTGAAACAAAAAAGTACTGAATTGTTCTAGTAACAACAAATCAGTTTGAGGATAGAAAATCTCAAGCTGACTGCAAAGCACTTTCTTTTGAGTTGAACATTTCCCTTTAAAAAAAATTATTGTATCATTTTAATATTCCATTTTATATTAATACTCTTCTTCATTCGTTTTCAAACAATACATTTTCCCCTTTTCCCCCTCCCCCCTGTATTTTCTTCATAGTTTTATCAAACAAACAGCAGTAAGTTCATTCTTTGTAATCTCTTCTCCCATATCTCCTCACTGACTCCAGCTTCTTTCATCCAGTCCACATATATTGTCCATATCTTCAAAATTTCGCCCTGTTTATCTTGCCATAGTTTATTTTTTGTTGTTATATTGAAAATGTCCAATGTCACTTGTTCCCAGATATATTCCAACCATTTCTGGATTGTCCATTTTTTCTTTTCTTTCCAGCCTAAAGCTATTGTTGCATGTGCTGCTTTGATCATTATTTTATACATATAGCTATATTTTTTTATCTACCCTTCTATCCTCCATTACACGAGATGAACATTTCCCAACTGTTGAATGAACAGCTGAACTGTTCCAGTCCACAGTTTTTCTTCTCCTAGTTCACAACCCAGGACACAGTCTGAGTCATCACTATAATAAAAAGCCAAGCAGAAATGCAACTTGGAGGAAAGAGCTACTTAGATCTCAAACAATATTGACTTTTTTTTGTTGTTGAAGTTCATCATTGTTTCACTCCTCAGCTTAAAAGTTCCACTGGAAGCATCAAAGTTGAACCAGTGAAAATGTGAACCTATGGCCGTGGTGGCGAACCTTTGGCACTCCAGATGTTATGGACTACAATTCCCATCAGCCCCAGCCAGCATGGCCAATTGGCCATGCTGGCAGGGGCTGATGGGAATTGTAGTCCATAACATCTGGAGTGCCAAAGGTTCGCCACCACTGACCTACGGGAAAGTGACAAAAAGTTATCTCTATCCAACTTCTCCGCCCCGAGCATAATTTTATAGCACTCTTATCATGTTCTCCTCAGTCACCTTTTTCCCCCGTAAACTGAAAAGCCTCAGTCTGTTGAGACTCCAACTGCATAATACTTTTTGGTTGAGAATCCCAAATAAAAATGGGTAATCACTTTCAGGACTTCAGCCTTGGGGTGCTGCCATTTTATGCCACAGCACAACCCAAACCAAGCTATCAATAGCCTGAGACTCAGTAATTTTCTGGGGCGTTAGTATGGGCATATATAACTGATTCAAAACTTGGTAGTCAGTGAAGAAAAGGTGCTTGGCTGATCAGGGACGTCCCGAATCAGCGCCACAAACATGAGAACCTGCTGATTAACTCATAAAGAGGAGGCCCACAGGCCGCAGTTTGGAAACGTGGGGTGAGTAACTGCTAGCGATCCGTGATCTTTGATGGTACGCCAGTCTTGGCAGACACCTTGACCTTTTTTGCCCACAAGTTGTAAAGTTTGTTTAGTAACAGGGAGTCTCCTGTGAACTTGAAAACAATAAGGGAACAGATTCATGCCGCATAAATCTTTTTCTCCCCTTCTGGATGCTTGGCTACCAGCATGTAAGAAAGTCTGAAGAATTCGCAAAGGGAGGAGGTGGGGGGGAGAGGACATGGAGCAACCTTTTGGAATTGAGATGCAGACGATCCCAGTGCAAGCCATGTGTCTGCGCACATGTGGGTGTCAGCATAAGAATGAGAGAGAGGGGCAGCGGGGCACGGAATCCATCTGCTAGTGGCTCAGAGAGAGCGCTGAAGGGGAAACTGCCCACGCTATAGAGGGGAATGTTCCCTAACATTTTGATAACCTTTGCTTCTGGTTTGGCTAGGCATTGGTAAGGGCAATATTTCTAAGAAAACATGGCCGCTTTGTTCTACCGGAGCTTTAAATGTGTCACTTTAACAATGACACCAGAGGCAGGGTTGGATCCAGCCAGGGTTTTGGCACCTGGAAAACGGAAGAGTGATTCTGCTTTGATCACAAAAACAGTCATGCCGGGGATCACATGTCTGCACAGTCAGAAGTCACGTTCAATGAAGACGATAATCAGGAAGGAAATTGGGGAAGGTGTGGGGTAAAGCTGGCTGGATCCAACATTTATCATTGTTTTCTTAACTTTGGCCCATCAGAGCTTTACATGGTTCTCATCCCTCACATTCTGAACCTATCGGAAGTTTCACACACAAAAGGTTTTGCCTTTTGAAGCGCGAGCCGCTTGGCCGCCCGAACTCTGCAAACATTGGCTCAGTCCCTGCACAACAATGGTGTCAAACAAAACACCTCCCGCTGCACAGTGAAAGATTCATTCTTTTCTCAAAGGCAAACCACACGCACATAACCAGCTGCAAGCAAACCACGTGTAAACTATGTGCATGTCACCAACTGACTAAGGGCAAACACTTTTCCCTCTCATGAGTACCATGGGGACATCAAGTTCACAATATATTTAGTTTTGTTTCCTTATTTACATGGACTTTAAAAAAAAAAGAATGAAAGACACTTTAAGTGTGCCAAGGTTTAACTCTGAGCACTAACGCAACAGCCAGCAGATCAAAGCATGAGTCATAGCATAATACAAAAGCGAAAGGTGGATTCCACACAGGAATATAATGGGTGCAGGACGTTATATAAACCGTTTGGGAGGAGGGACTTCACGCAGGTCCTATTCCCAAAATGAGTTTGGCCCATTTTATTCCCCTCAACTTGGGATTTTCAAAAACCCCTTCAGATCACGGCAATAGGAGCCCACATGGCACCATAATAGGCCAAAATGGGTGCCTCTTCAGCTCCTACCCATTAACACCCCTCTTGTACTTGAGACGTACTGATGACATTTTCATCATTTGGGCACATGGGAAAGAAGTGCTGCAGGAAGTTCACTAGGTTTACAGCAACTTCCACCTCACCACCCACCTGGCCGTGAACAAATCCACACAAGAAGTACATTTTCTAGACCAGGGATGTCCAACTGTGGCGTTTCAGATGTTCATGGACAACAATTCCCAATTGGCCATGCCAGCAGGGGCTGATGGGAATTGTAGTCCATGAACATCAGAAGCACCAGAGTTGGACACCCCTGGTCTAGGCACTTCTGTACAAATAAACAATGGAAGCTGAAAAACCACCTGATACCAAAAAACGATGGATCAAATATATATACGCATCTCCAGCCACCATTCTAAAAACACCAAACAATCCATTGTCTACAGCCGAGATGTATGCTACAGAAACATCTGTTTCGGCAATTCTCACCTGCTGGATCAACAACAGACATTTCTGGAATTACAATACCCACCTGATATACTAAGGAGATCAATAAAGGCAGAATGATACCAAGAGATAACTTGCTACAAGATCAGTCCAAATGAAATAACAACAGAACACCTCTGGTTTTCACATACAGCTCTCAATTCAAACTGGCTCAACATATCATTAATAGGCTGGACAATAATACTCCTCTCTCCAGTCGCGTAGCTGCCATGGGGCGGAGTGGGAGCGCCGTGCCCTGGGCGTATGCCATTGGAGTCACGCGGGAGGATTCATTCCCACACACTCACCCCTCTGGCTCTCTCACAAGCACTGGGAGGCAAGCTGTTTCCTAATATTAAGCAATTTCTCACAGACTAAATGTCCTTCCTAACATGGACACAGACACTGGGACCAGGATCTGCAACCAACCATCCCTATCTCCATATTCACTCTGACAACACCATCATCAGACCAAACAACACCAACCATGCCATCCCAAGTTCATTTTTATTTTTTTTAATTGTATAGAATGTTTATATAACCATTACATACAATATATTTATTCAAACTATACATTTTCCCCTTTTTTCCCTCCCTCCCCCTCTTCTTTTTTCCCGGTTATTCAAGCAAGCAGCAGAAGGTTCATTCTCCGTGTTCTCTTCTCCCAGATTTTTTTCGTTAAATCTGGCTTCTCTCATCCAGGTCTCAAACACTTTCCATATCTTCATAATATCTCTTAATTTCTCTTGCCATAGCATATTTTTTGCCATCATCTCAAAAATTTCCAACTGTATTTGTTCCCATACATATTCCAACCATTTTGAGATTGTCCCTTTCTTATTATCTTTCCAGCCCAATGCTATCACTGCAGGGGATGTGCAGCTCTGATCATAATTTTATACATTGGTCCCAGAGTTCTATTTACCCTTTTATCTTCTATTATTCCTACCATTAATAAATCATTATTTATATCAATTTTCACTTTTACTAATTGTTCTATATACTTCAAAAAAATTTCCCAAAACTTTTTTACCACTTTACATTCTATCCACATATGGATGTAGTATGCTCCCTGTTCACCACAATGCCAACATCTTGGGCTCAATCCCTTAACCATATAAGCTAGCTGTATTGGGGTTCTATACCATTTAAGTATTATTTTTCTTTCCAGTTCCACATATTTTTCAATCTTTATCTTATTCATACTATCCATGATTCTTTCTATATTTTCATAATCAAAGAGTTTTTCTTTCTCCCATTTTTGCTTCAACATTCTCAACATAAAATCCTTATCTTCCAACATATATTTATAAACTAATCCCAATATCTTTCCTTTTAGTATTTCATGGCTCTTCAACCATTAAATTATTATACAATCACCTTTTATTCTAAATTTCTTTAATCTTTCCCAAATCCCTCTTAATACCAGCCAGTTCTCTTTCCCTCCAATTTCTATTAAATTTTGTAATGATATAACCTCTCCTTCATGGACTAGATCCGCCACTTTTTGTGTTCCTTTTTTCCTTCACTTTTTTATAGTTTTCCATCCTTCTTTTCCAATCACGCTTGCCACTGGAGCACTGTCCATTTGCTTCTCCATTTTCCCCATATTTCCATATTCACTTTTCTTGAGCCTATAACTCTTTGTTTTACGTTTTTATAATCATTTGTATAAATACCATATTTGCCTATTCCTTCATTTACTTCATTTTCAAACTTTATCCATTTTTCTATATTATCTTCTTTTATGTCCATGACACTTTTTATCTGGAATGCCTCAAAATATTCCTGTGTTTTCGGTATTCCCCATCCTAGAAGTTTATTTGGCATATATACTACTTTGTTCATTACTCTTGCATTTTTCTTATCAAACACCCATGCTTTCAGTTTCCCATCTTCATAGGTAATGTTCTAAATAAATAAAACATTTTAGGTGATATACACATCTTTACTGCTTTAATTTCCCCCGTTATAGATAGGGTCTTTGACTCCCATTCCTTAATGTGCTTCTCGCTTTCACCATGGAAAATGAGAGCACTTTTGGAGCGACTTTTGCATGACAGCAGGGCCAGGGTGAGGCAGAACCAGCTGTGGGTAATAGGACAGTATACCACCAGTACTACCATCACTACAGGAGATGTTTGGAACAATTTATCCCCAGTTGTCAGTGGCCCTCCAGAGCAGTACCCCACAGGGAACTTTCCCAACAAATCATAGATCCGGTCCACCCCATTTCACTGTATCCCAGTCAGAAGTTGAAGAGAAATCTGTACTCCTGTACGAAGTATACTTAATCCAGCTTCCTAGAGGGCTAACCACCCCAATGAAGTCTGCGTGCACACAGAATAATTGCACTGTCTTGTATAAATTGGGAGGGAGAACGTGGCACGGTATTTCCTGATTCCGCCACATCTCGGAAGCTAAGGAGGACTGAATACTTGAACCAAGGAAGGCTCTGCAGAGGAATGACAAACCACTTCAGCTTTTCACATGCCCTGACGGTCGTGTGATACGGTCACTATAAGCCCGTGGTGGCGAACCTTTGGCACTCCAGATGTTATGGACTACAATTCCCATCAGCCCCTGCCAGCATGGCCAATTGGCCATGTTGGCAGGGGCTGATGGGAATTGTAGTCCATAACATCTGGAGTGCCAAAGGTTCGCCACCACTGCTATAAGCCATTTGAAACTGGATAGCATTAACAGACATATTGTATAGTTTGGATTTTAAAACCGGAAAATCTGGTAACATCAACAAAGCTAATATAAGATGGAACCAAACCACTGCACCTGCTGCTTCCAGGATAGAGTAACAGTTTAAGCCGAATTAAATTTCATCTTCAAGTTGACAGAAATTATACTTTTCAAAGTTTTTCCTTTTGCCTCAGGAATTCTACTCGACGAACTTTCAACTGACACCGTCAATTATGCTGCAATTTTTTAAAAAGTCGTAGGGCTGCAAAAAGTTATGTCATTTATTTTATTAAGGGAAACTGAACCACCTTAATGGCCTTAAACACGGTGAAGAGGAAATGTTTTCAACTTTAAAGATGATGATGCAAAAAGTTGGGGTTGTTTTTTTTTTTTAGCTGCTCTGCTTTTAAGACTGTCAGCTAAGAAATATTCTCTACTTCCGACTCCAGTTGGTGGGCTGTAGCATCCTGGGATGCACATTACGGCACCGTAGGAAACGTCACGTTTGGAGAAACTCCCCAGAGATATGTTGTATGAGCTTCCACAGATAAGGGAAAGGAAAGCGATCTTGAGAAGGTGTGGTAATATGTGACTGAGATGCATTCCTACCTCACCATAACTGCTTAATGCTACAAATCAATGCTGCTAAAAGATATATGTAACCAGTGAGACTGGAAATGAGCCAGCGAGAAACGACAGCGACCTAACCTAAGCAGCGCCGACGGCCAGGTCAGGAATCTGGGTGCTAAAGATCAGATGAGTGTGGTTTCAACCCCCTTAGTGTTACCACTGACCAATGGAAAAAAAATGATGGTGAGGGGTCTGATTGACTCGGAGTGTTCAAAATGCTTAATGCACCCTACAGTATCTGAGGGCTTAAGACTCAAGCTGTTCTGGCTCAAGCATCCTCCCCTCCTTTAAGTCCCCCGCCCAGTTCATTAAACTAAAGCTAAAGAAGCTTAATGTTAGGTCTAGAACCTTAAGCCAGTACTCTCTGCTGTTGACAGGAGCGTTTATTGATGAGGCATCGAAGCACCAAAGCTTGGCAAAGCCAGTTCTGACCAACTTGGCCTTTGCCACCCCCTTTATCACCCTGCAAGTCCCCCCTCCCGCATTCCCAAGAAATTGTGAAAAACAGTCCCCAGAGCTTGGTGGCAGATAGTAAGAGAGAGCCACCTGGCTTCCTGCCCCCACAAAACAATGGATACAACTCTGTTTCCCATGGAACCAGGGTGTCAGGGGAAAGCCTAGTTATCTACACAGCGTGTGAAGCCATAAAGTAAAGATCAAGGAAAGAATGTCCCAGACGGCAGTGGTAACATATAGCAGGATGTTTACATATATCTTTTAGCAGCATTGATTTGCAGCAGTAAGTTGTGTGCGGTAGAAATATTTTTCGCAGACCCAACCATCAACTGGGCCACACAGTATACAGAAAACCAACTCACACAGACCGGTATCTACATAAAAACTCCAACCACCATCCACAACAGAAAAGGGAAATAATCAAAACTCTGACAGATCGTGCAAAACGAATTTGTGAACCTCACCTTCTCCCTGATGAAATCAATCATCTAGACTGGGCTCTGCAACAGAAATCAGAAGAGCTTTAAGACCAAGAGAAACCCAGACTGAGGAGAAACAGCCCACCAGAGGAGAAATATTTCTACCATACATCAAGGGAATCACTGATTAAATAGGGAAACTGATGAAGAAACATAACCTACAAACCATCTTCAATCCTACCTGGAAAATACAGCAGATGCTACCCTCAGCAAAGGACAAGAGAGACCCCCTCACTTCTGCAGGAGTCTATCGCATACCCTGCAGCTGTGGAAAGGTCTACATAGGAACCACAAAACGCAGCATTCAGACTCATATTAAGGAGCACAAATAACACTCTCGGCTGAACCATCCTGAAAATCTGCAGTTGCAGAACATGTCTTAAACAAAACTGGGCATAACATTTTATTTGAAAACACTGAAATTCTGAACAATTCAGAAGGTTACTTTGTCAGACTGCACAGGGAGGCCATTGAAATTCACAAACACCAAGACAACTTCAACAGGAAAGAAGAGACTCTGAGAATTAACAAAGCTGGGCTACCAGTACTTAAAAACACCAAAAGCAAACCCCAAGGGCATGCTAAGTTCATGAACAATGGACTCCACCCAGACACAGGATTTGCATTTGCCAATACTGCTGCCGCTGCAGGGCATGAAAAGGTGAATCACTCCCTGGACTGATAAGCCCACCCTCAATACAATACTATGGAACACATCTTTGCATAACAAGTTCTACGCAAACACTTACTGATTGATTCCCCACCCTGGGACATGGATAATATATACCCCAAACATTTTCTTCTCTCTGGACACTGTGTGTAACAGACTTCCCTCAGTGATACACCTCTGAAGATGCCAGCCACAGATGCAGGCGAAACATTAGGAACAAGATCCACCAGACCACGGCCACACAGCCCAGAAAACCCACCACAACCAGTTGAATCTGGCCGTGAAAGCCTTCGACAATACAGTGCTATTTTCAATTATACAAAATTATCACTTCATTATCTTTCTTATTTATTTATTTATTTATTTATTCATTCATTCATTCATTCATTCATTCATTCATTCATTCATTCATTCTTTAGATTTTTATACTGCCATATCTTAGCCGATCTAATTCTTGAGGCTTGAAATAAAAACTTTGCAACTTTGCAACATCTAAAGTTAAAGACTCTCCTCAAGTAGATATTTAACCTTTAACAATTCAGAACTGAAAAATCTATTATTTAACCATGGGAATATCAATTTCTTACAAGGTAAATAATACCAAGGACAGTCTAAAAGAATGTGTGTGATTGATTCAGTCATGTTATCATTACACGGACACAGCCTATATTCATACGGAATACCCTTCAAACGGCCAGACAACATTTCCGATTCAAACACATTTACTCCCGCTCTGGAGAGTAAGTTTCTATAATGAGCTATAGTTAATCTGTTCAGATAGTTAGCTACATTTAATGGTGGGTAATAGTCCAAACCAAAAGCTAATGGAGAGCAAGTAGTTACTGCACCAGACCGTGGTGGCGAACCTTTGGCACTCCAGATGTTATGGACTACAATTCCCATCAGCCCCTGCCAGCATGGCCAATTGTCCATGCAGGCAGGGGCTGATGGGAATTGTAGTCCATAACATCTGGAGTGCCAAAGGTTCGCCACCACGGGCACCAGTTCTTAGTTTTGCATAAGTAATGTCTTTGAATCTTTGGTAAATTGATTTTAGAGCCATCTCGTAACCTAAACACAATAAAAAGTTTGGTGAAAGCCCGAACATAGTGACTTTCTTTTCAATCACTTTTCGCCAATTGCTAGAGAAGGATTCAAAAGACAGATAATGCAATAAACCAGAAGCATTTGGAAAAACAAACACTTTGAGCCATAATTTTATAGCCGGCAACCAAGCTTTTGTAGATAACGGATATTCTCCAGCTTCCAAAAAGAGTACTGCGTTGGGCACACAATTAGGGACCTGGAAAATGGCTCTTAGAAAACCTGCTTGTAAACCCATTAATCCAAACTGATGCTGCATATAGGATTCGTGACTCCACCTTAGAATTAAATACCTTGATTGCAGGTGGGATATGCTGACCTCCCTTAGAATAAAAGAAATGAATGATTGCATTTTTGTTTATGGTTGCTTTATCTTTCGTTGTTGTTGTTTTTTGTAATGACCAAAACATCAAGTGTTGGAAGTTGAGACCTAGATATGTAACAGACCTAACCTGTTCCAAACCCTGGCCTTCGACAGACCATTTCCTCGATTTGAATGTTTTTTTTCAAAAACCAGAATTTTGGGTTTGTTATAGTTGATCGCTAGACCATTTTGTTTACAGAACAACAAGAAAAGTGTAATGAGTTTCTTTAGGCCCAATCTAGTTCTAGATCAGCCATTCTCAACCAGGGTTCCCTGGTACCCTGGGGTACCGTGAGCATGTCCCAGGGGTACCGCGGCAACACTACGCCCCCCCCTCATTTTTGTGGTGTCTCCCACTGGCGCCAACAAGGACATGGAGCTGGCCCATGGGGCAGGGCCTGCCACAAGGTCAGCAGCCACCACCACCACCAGTGCTTCCCTTCACCCTGGGAGGGGAAGGTGGGGTGTGTGGCAAGCAAGGGCAATGGGAGGGGAGGGTGGAGGGTGGCGGCAGGGGTACCGTGAGATAGGAAGAGTGAGGTCAAGGTTACCCTGACCTCGAAAAGGTTGGGAAACACTGTTCTAGATAAAAGAGCAGCAGTATCCGCATACAGAAGGAGAGGTGTTCTCCTGGGAACAGTCTTAGGCGGATATCCATCTAAATCCAATAATATCAGTTCCAAATCGTTCATGAAAACTTTAAAGAGGGTTGGAGCTAAAATACACTCTTGTCAAACACCCCTCGTCATCGGAATCACATCTGTAAGTCTGCCCACTGAATCATATCTTATACATAGTCTGCTGTCATTATGAAGGGCCATTATAAGACCGACCAGCCTTTTATCGGAAACTGCTTACATCAGTTTTTCCCAATTTTTGTCAGTCTTAAAAAGTACAAGAAAATAGATCAGGGGAACATCAAACTCATCCATTAATGAACCAATTAAACTAGTCCCATCTCTATATATCTAAACCTAAGAGTCTCTTATTGATATTTAATAATGTAACATAGATCAGATCTAAATCAAATTTCAAAATACAAATTTCCTCCATCAGGTATTTCTGAAGGCCAGTCTTCTTACAAAGGTAAGTCATAACCATATCCCAGTTGGGTGCTGTGTGGTTTCCGGGCTGTATGGCCGTGTTCTAGCAGCATTCTCTCCTGACGTTTCGCCTGCATCTGTGGCTGGCATCTTCAGAGGAACTGATGTTGGGAAAGCAAGTGGAGTATATAAGTGACCTTGCTATCTCCAGTGTTACACCCATGCTATAGTCTTCATTGTTACTCATACTTCTATTCAGATGCCCTCAACTATTGACCTGGCTGCCTTCTTTGTTACTCACAGATAGGTTTCTCCACCCACCCTGGACACTCCAACAGATATATATACTCCACTTGCTTTCCCAACATCAGTTCCTCTGAAGATGCCAGCCACAGATGCAGGCGAAACGTCAGGAGAGAATGCTGCTAGAACACAGCCATACAGCCCGGAAACCACACAGCACCCAAGTGATTCCGGCCGTGAAAGCCTTCGACAATACATTGAACATATCCCAGTTGATTGTTTTTCTAATATCTATATTTTCTTTTAATTTATTCATCAATATGTCCATATTTCTATATTGTAGGACCTTTTCCATCCATTCCTCTCGAGAGGGTAAGTATTTCAACTTCCAACATCTTGCAAGAACTGTTCTAGCTGCAGTGATTATATAAAAAAATTAAATTATTGTGCCTTATTAGATCACGATTAGTAGCATCAAATATAGTTAAAAGATATAGCTGTAGGTTCCTTTTCAAAACAAATTCCTAACATTTCTGAGATACATTAATGGATCATTTTCCAATTTTCCTTCACTCTCTTACAATCCTACCAATGATGGAAAAAAGAACCTTCCTTTCCCCCACATTTCCAACACTTTGGAGAGCAGGCTTTATAGATTTTTGGATAGTGAAAGAGGAATTAGACACCATTGGTAGGTCAGTGTGTTTTCTCTTATTTCTGTACTATCTCTCTAAGTTGCCTTTGCCTTTCCCTCCAGGCAACAAGGGGAGAATTTCCCTGCAAGTTTCTTGGGGGTCCCCGCTTGTATATTTATATTAACAACTGGAATAGTCTTCATCTCTACCTTTTCAAAACAAAGATCTTAACACAGACTTTGCCAGGTGGGAGTAGGAAGGGCCATTTATTCTGATGACATCTATGTACCTAAGAAAATTCTTTCAGTGTGTAGATCGGGGGTGTCCAACTCTGGCGCTTCAGATGTTAATGGACTACAATTCCCATCAGCCCCATCTGGGACACAATGACCCTTTCCCCACTTACCGTTTGCTGCGCGCTACTGTCCCCAAATAGCGCGTGGTCCAGCAGCGCTCCCCATGAGTCCGGGCGGCGACAACGCAGCCACCCCGACTCTGCGCTCTCACGTCCCCTCAGTGCACGTCATTTCTGACGCTGAAGAAACAGCACCTTCTGACTGCCCCACGCAGTGGAGAACACGACCTCACGGCGGAAATCGCTCGCGCTAAGAGTAGCGCGCCGCAAACCATAAGTGAGGAAAGGCCCAACATGTAACAGACTTCCCTCTGTGATACACCTCTGAAGATGCCAGCCACAGATGCAGGCGAAACGTTAGGAACAAGATCCACCAGACCATGGCCACACAGCCCGGAAAACCCACCACAACCAGTTTTTTTATTAGTTGCAACTGTTACGATACACAAAAGAAGCAAGCCTATTTACAGAGCAGACACAGAAAACCTAAAATGACAAAGTCTTCAAACTGGGGTGCGAATGATGTCTTTCTCTCGATATACAAGAAGGAAGCTGAGCTATAATCGCATCTCTTTTGAGACTCGTGCCGTATGTTTTAATCAAAACGACTTGCCAGCAGCAAGGAAAGACTTGGCAATCCAACCCAAATAACGATGCAGACAATTCATTCTTTTGCTTCCAGTGGAACCCAGTCTGTGTGGTCCTTTCAAACTCAAAGACACCTTCATAAAGACATTATGCCATTGTTACCAAAAATTCCCTTAATGGGTGGGTTATTGGATGAATTTCCTGGAAGATTAGCACTTGTCACAGTGCATAAGGCATGCTTTCAGCTGCGCTGCGAACTCCCCTGAGTGAGCAGAGGGCAAAAAGCTAAGAATGCAGCCATTACAATAGGAAACAGCCACGTTTGGAATGGACTTTCAGGCTGAGGTTAATAGGAATTTATTTATGAGTTGAGATGGTGGGGGGGGGGCGGGGGGAGGCTTAATCTCACATATGGGCTACACTTAAATGACTGTTTGGGGAGCAGTTAGGAAAGTAGCATTCCAGCCCCTCCACCACTGGAAGAAACCAATCCCAGGGATTTTCTGGGCTCAATGGTAAAAATAGATGGCTGACTAAAGTCCTGGTTTTGCAGTTGGAGTTAGGACGGAAAGTTAGGACAAGTTAGGACGGAAAGGATAGGTCGTGTCCAGCCACGTTCGAGACCACGGCCTCAACGGCACAGGTCTTCTCCAGAGCATAGTTAGGCCGAGGCACAGTTAGGTAACCGAGAACTTGTGTAAAAACACACTCTCGGGCCTCCTCTTTCTGCACACGCCCCAAATGATGTTGAGAGATGCTATTAAGGTCATGGAATATTGACATAATAAATATATGCTGTACTAGACAGTGCCTACGGGACTCAAACCAATGACTGATTCTTCAGACAAATTGAAGTCCTTGCAATGCTAAGGAAAGAGCCGCTGGGTGAAGATGGGCTAGTATGCAGAATGCTATGAAAGTATTGTACAGTTTTAATATGAAGAATGTAATGACAATCATTCCATTAAAATCTAGGGCGCACATTTCATGCTTACTAAATATAAAGACCGTTGCATGTTGCTAATTTGGCCACAGTCTCTTTCTCTCCAGTCTTGCAAATATCTCTTTTGTTTTGGTGTGTCTAGAGCATTGGTTTCCAAACAGGGGTTCACGCCAGAGCGTTTGGGGATACGTGAAAAAAAAATATGTAACAAGATTGCTCATGTGGGGGTACAGATTTAAGGAAATGGGCTGTCGATGTGTACGTGAGTGGAAAACGGTTGGGAGTCACTGCTCTGGAGGTCTGCCAGTCCTAGCTGGCACGGTGGCAGGAGAAACTGGGGAAGCAGGCAAGCGATTCTATACCACCCATCACTTCCGGTTTGAAACCAAAGTGACATCATCACATCGGGACGATGATGAAGGGTTCACCCACAATTCTTAGATTTTGTGCTAGAAGTGACATCTGGCACAATCCCACTCTGGGTTTGTGTGTTCTCACATGTATGGTGCATGTGGACCTGATACAGTAGCATTCTTCTCTTCATGCTACAGTCCCTAGTGACAAAACCCAGACTATCATGTAACTAGTGCCTCTGAGCAAGTACAAAGTACTTTACCGCCTCCATCCTCAGGGCATGCATGTTCTTCGTATGTATGAATGGCCCACACATTTGTTAGGATTCGAATCACAGTATGCTTTCTTAAACTGGAAAGGAGCTCAATTACTAAAGATTAAACTAGAACACATACATGGAAAATACCTGTCATTCTTAGTACGTACAGAAGTAAGGAAAAGAAACACAAAACCATAGATTTAGCTAAGTTACAATACAAGGCAGTTGCTTTGGTGGAGCGAACACATTCCCAAACTCTCTACTGCCTTCTTTGCATAAGGTTTGGGACCCAGAATAAGTCATGGCACCTGGGCAAAGTATTTGAACAAAGGAAGATTCCACCCTTTAAGCCTTCTTGCGTCCTTTAATGGCAACATCCCCCCACTCGAAGAAGAAGAAGAAGAAAAAGAGGAGGAGGAGGAGGAGGAGGAGGAGGAGGAAGAAGAAGAAGAAGAAGAAGAAGAAGAAGAAGAAGAAGAAGAAGAAGAAGGAGGAGGAGGAGGAGGAGGAGGAGGAGGAGGAGGAGGAGGAGGAGGAGGAGGAGGAGGAGGAGGAGGAGGAGGAGGAGGAGGAGGAGGAGGAGGAGGAGGAGGAGGAGGAGGAGGAGGAGGAGGAGGTCAATTCCCCACGGTCAATTAATCACGTGATACTCACACAAAATATCAAGGTTTCAGCAAGAACTCCCCACTGCTTAATTGCCGAACACGGATTCATCCCGGTTCTGGCGCATGCTCTCCCCTTTATCACGTGTTTTTTTAGAAACCTGCATTGAAGTGAACCTTTTTAAAAAACATGAACCAAAGCCAGATTGGTGGGGTGGTTCAGAGGACAGAATCTAGATGTATTTTCCCGATGTAGGGAGTGACGTGGAGCCTTCTAGCCAATCAGAGCACCGTGGGCTGTGTGCGAAGCGCGAGCAGCCCTTTTTTTCCTGTTTCACGCCGGTGGCGGCTACATTGAAACACGCAGAAACGTGTTTTGACTTGTTTGCCAACTAAATTGTAAACAGAAACTAGACTTTCGTGCCAACAAAGCTGCGTGGGCAAAGAGTTTAGAAAATGTCGAAGCCGCGCATAAACATAGCTGTGTGCGAAAAACAGCTATCGTTCCTGCTCCAACACAATAGCCAATCAGAAGAAAGCTGCTCCCCGCATAGGCGAGGAAATTCCATCTATGCATCTACGTAATGTAGTTGCGCAAAAAAAAGTTTTTTAAAAAATTCCCGCCCCAACACAACACAACAGCCAATAAGGACGAGGAAGAACAGAGCCACTGAGCAGATCGCGTGTTTGTGGGGGATGCTGCATTGCTTGAAAGCGTAATAGACATTGAGGTCTTCACTAGATACACGCTGCAGTGGGGAGGGAGAAACTGCGAGGAAAAGGTGCTGTTTCTTTTGAAACCTGGTTGTATCCAGCTTTAATTTCTCAGTGAAGAAATGGCCAAAGAAGAAGGAGGAGCATGAGCAGGAGGAAAGGGAGGAGGAGGAGGAGGAGTTTGGATTTATACCCCACCTTTCTCTCCTGCAAGGAGACTCAGGGTGGCTTACAAGCTCCTTTCCCTTCCTCTCCCCACAACAGACACCTTGTGAGGTAGGTGGGGCTGAGAGAGCTCTGAGAGAACTGTGACTTGCCCGAGGTCACCCAGTAGGAATGTAGGAGAGCAGAAACATATCTGGTTCACCAGATAAGCCCCCGCCACTTAGGTGGAGAAGTGGGGAATCAAATCTAGTTCTCCAGATTAGAGTCTACCTGCTCTTAACCACTACATCAGGCTGGCTCTCACATCTCCATGCCAACATCCTCCTCCTCTATTTGCCATGTAAGCCAGAAGAGTCTCTCCTGATTCACTGTGCATTTTAGTGCACCCCTCTTGTGGAAATGAACAGTTGTTATGGTTTTTGGGTCTACATAAACTACATGAGCTAGATCAGGCAACCCCCCCCCCCCCGCTTCTGATCTGGCCTGGATATCCATCCCCCCCCCCCAACCCACTCTGTGCCAATCTGGACTGGCAATTACACTGCAGACTCCAATGGAGACCACCTCTCCCGGTGTTGTTCTGGGCTGGTGAGTCCAGCTGAGGCAGCCCCCCAGTGCTGATCCAGGCTGGTGCACCTGCTGCGGACTCAACAGCTGAAGCAGCACCGCCCCACCCCCACAGTGATAACCGGGGCTGGTGAGTCTGCTGGGGCCTCACCAGCCAAGGCAGCCACCCCATCCCCCGTGGGCCTGGTCCGACCAAGTCACATTTATGTCATATCCCTCGTAACAAATGAGTTCGACACCCCTGAACTACAGTGTCAGAATCACCCCTCCCCCATTTCCCCCAGCCACCTTGTTGACCAGTGGCAGGGAACGGGGGACTCTAGCCAGGATGACCCCCACTACGATGGGCTGCCAGGGCCCACTATTGGAGCCAGATGCACCTATATACTCAGTTCAGAGCTTTGTCTCGCTTCATTCACCAAGGGAGAAGAATGCCTTATCTGAAATGCAGGCACAAGTCAATTACTGCCTTGAAAACGACTGCAAGAAAATTAGAATTTTCCATCTAAATTCCAGAAATACCACTTTTAAATGAACTTAAAGCGAGGTACTTGCTGACTGAGAAATACAGAGAGAAGTAGCCAAATTCTGCCCCACACTGGAAAATTCCTGGAGATTTGCAAGGGAAATTGGGAATAAAAAGACCTCCGCAGGGCCCACGCGCTTAACTTCTAAGATCTGACTGAGAGTCTGGGGGAGCTTGGGCTGGGCCGAATTATTAAAGCTGCTGTTAAAATGGGTGGATTCTACACAGCACGAATATAATTCCCTCGATAATGTTAAACTATTTATTATATACTTTTTATATAATTACTGCACTACTTTTTTCATCATTCCTATTACCCATCTCCTCCCACTTATGACTGTATGACTATAGCCTGTGCTGACATTTTATTTTACATTTTATTTTATTTTATGATTTTACATTTTATGTTTTCATTACTACTGATTGTTTCCTGATTGCTTACTAGACCTATATGACAATCATTAAGTGCTGTACCTTATGATTCTTGACAAATGTATTTTTCTTTTATGTACACTGAGAGCATATGCACCGGAGACAAATTCCTTGTGTGTCCAATCACACTTGGCCAATAAAGATTCTATTCTATTCTATTCTATTCTATTCTATTCTATTCTATTCTATTCTATTCTATTCTATAACATCTCCAGGATGTTATAAATAGTGTTTTGGGGGAAGAACTTCACACAGTATTAAAGCCCACTGAGGTGCCTCCCCTGCCCAGGTCCAACCCTTCTCCCCCCCCCCCCCCCAAACCTCCAGGAATTTTCCAACCCAGAGCTGGAATCCTAATTCAACTTGGGCAGATTCATTCTGCCCAAAAAATCAAGTCCAGGTAACAGCATCCAGGGCACATCCACACAGAACTTAGACATTCAGTATTCATATATAACTACTATATAACAAAACATGCCAAGGTCATTTGATTTCCCCCACATTATTCCTTGTTCCCCACACTTCCTGGCAGCCCCCACATCCACTTCTCCCAACCTCCTGGCAAGAAGGGGGGGCAAAGTTAGACTGCCTTTACTAAAAATAGCCCTCCCCCTGCCTTTTACTGGAAGCAATATTGTTGTAGTTGTCAGGCGATTCCCCACAACAGCAACTGAGATTTGGTTTCTTAAAAGTATACATGCAGCTTCTATTATTTGTGCTGGGGGTTAAACCCCCCCCCCCCAATATATTTTTTTAAAAATTTCAGATTTTTCTGCAAACCTGGGGGGTTTTTTTGGGGGGGGGGTATGTGAAAAGCTCTATCTTGTCTATTCATGAGCCCAATCTCCGGATTTAAGTATCCACAGGTGGGTTACGTTGAGAATTAAATACACCAGTGTCTATACCAGTGATGGCGAACCTATGGCACGGGAGCCAGAGGTGGCACTCAGAGCCCTCTCTGTGGGCACGCGCAAACAGAGTCCCCCCACACACACACACACATCTAGGCTGGCCTGGGCCGCTAGGATCGATTATTAGCATTAAACCTAAGACCTAGTTTTGGGGAAGCAGTGTAGGTAACCCTGTTAAGCGCTGTTAAACCCCACAGATTTTCATGCGAAGAACTGAAGCACGATCTTTACCTGGGAGTAAGCTCAGTTGCTGGCAATGGGGCTTGCTTCTGAGTAAACCCTCCTAGGGTCATGATTCACCCATTGGAAGAGTTGCACAGTTGCTTCAAAGCAAAACCACCGACTACCACCAAGCTTACTCCTGAGTAACGCACGCCGCAGAGCCAACCGTTTTTTTAAACTAAAACCTCAGTATTCAGGTTAAATTGCCATGTTGGCACTTTGCGATAAATAAGTGGGTTTGGGGTTGCAATTTGGGCACTCGGCCTCGAAAAGGTTCGCCATCACTGGTCTATACCAGGGGTCGGGAACCCGCGGCTCGCGAGCCGCATGCGGTTCTTCCGCCGCTGTTCTGCGGCTCCATGAGCCGAGCCGTGGGACCCTCTTCGCCCGCCCTGCTCCTTGCAGGGCGGGCGCTTCACTCGCCCGCGGGGCGGTAGGCCGAACGCCCGGGCCATCTACGCCTGCCACCCTGCAGGCGGGGGGGGAGTATATGGCGGAGGCGGGGCGGCGTAAATTGGCGGGCGGGGGAGGGTGAGCCAAATGGCTCTTTGAGGGGAAAAGGTTCCCGACCCCTGGTCTATACTATATCAGGTCATAATGTGCTATGTTAGCTTCTGATGTGAGACAAAAGAGGTTCTGAACACCAGACAAAGAAAGTGCTCCCTGGTTTCAACTGCACAGACAATTTCTCCCTAAGAGACATTAAAGGATTAGTTTCCTGCTGCGTTGTGCGTGCATCTATGATTACGATTGCCATCATGCTGTCTGTTCGCCACAGACTGCTTCAACAGGCTGCGCTTCCCCTTGCATCAGGCCCGCAAAATGTTGCACAACACAAATGCCTCTTAATGTGTCATTTCCTGCTTGGCCCAGGTCCTGGCAGGCAGGCACTAAGGGAAAAAAATGGATGAGGAGATTTAAAGCTGTGCATTCATAAGCACATTCCGCCAGACACCAGGTCGACCCTTCTGCCTCCGTGCACCGAAGGAAGCCGGGGAGAAAGACAGACACCAAAAAGAAACGGAGGCCTCCTCCTTCGTAATCCGTTTTAGCCGCCGGTTGTTAATGGATTTTTGGTGTCATTTCAGACACGCTCATTTTGGCTTGGGGCTGCTAACAGATTTGATGTACCTTTTCAAACAAAGCCGCCTTGCCCTGTTGGCAAAGAAAGGCTGACCCGTCCGGTTTTTTCTCGACTCCTTTCTTTTGTTTTCAAGTGCATTTTGTACTTCTGAATGGTAGTAGTTTGGTGTTTGAAATGTCTGTGGCACTTCTGAAAGTGTCAACTTTCCCCCTGCCTTTTTTGGAGCACATTCTGTTTTGGGGTTTAAAAACAAAACAAAAAACATTCCACCTTTTGAGCTATAGCACTAGAACAGTGATGGCGAACCTTTTCGAGACCAAGTGCCCAAATTGCAACCCAAAGTCCACTTATTTATTGCAAAGTGCCAACATGGCAATTTAACCTGAATAACCCCCTCGAGCAGGGGCCAGCCTGCTGTAGCCCCCAGCAAGTCCCACATTTGCCACTCTGCGCCTCTCTAGCATCTCTGCCGCCTCTGCCCCCGCCCCCAGGTAGCAGCCACCTGGAGCACAGGTACCAGGCCCACCAGCCGAGTCCTCTCTGCTCGCTGAAGTGCATGCACATCAAGTTCAGTGGCCCAGGACAGCCTAGATGTGTGTGTGGGGGGGGGGATTTCAAGACAAACTCTGTGTGCGCATGCACACAGAGAGGGCTCTGAGTGCCACCTCTGGCACCCGTGCCAGAGGTTCGCCACCACTGCACTAGAACAATATAGCAATTCAATACCTCATCGCCAGCATTCAGCAAGCATCTGAATGCTGCCAATTTAGCACTGAATTGCTGTATTGGTCTAGCGCTATAGCACAACAGAATGTTCAAAAAATGAAATAGAATGGGCTGCAAAAAGGAAAATGGCAGCGAGGTTCAAGATGGGCAAAGTGGATAAAAGGACTTTTAAATGTTGTCTGAAACCTCTGTCCCCTATTTCACTTTACACGGAATCCGGCAAGGAACAGATACTAAATGGTTTAAAATGGCTGGAATGTTTTGTTGTTCCCCTTCTGAATTCTGTTTAGTGCCACTTTTAGCAAGACTGCATTTTGTTGTTGTTGTTAGATTACTTGGAAGGATTTTCAGAAAATAGCTTGTTTCGGCAGGTATTTCACTATGCCAACAAGAGCAAATTGTTCCAAATTTGGGCTGAAGGATGAACAGGACAGGAGAAGAGAACCTGAGCCATCAGAAAGGAATAAGGGACAGCCAGGAGGGTGGGATACATATGGAGCCCATTCCCACAAAACAGATGCTTCCGTTTAACACAGCCTACTGTTCACTTCCATTCTTGCTAGGGTGACAATGAATCTGGTAGGGAAGAAACATGTGTATAGAATAGCAGAATTCTCTGTCTAGAACACAGGTGTCAAATTCGCGGCCCTCCAGATGTTCATGAACTACAATTCCCATCAGCCCTTGCCAGTATAACCAATGTTCATGTTGGGAGGGACTGATGGGAATTGTAGTTCATTAACATCTGGAGGGCCACAAGTTTGACACCCCTGGTTTAGAAAAATATAACAGTCCTCTATAACAGTCCTCTTCTGCAAACTGTGCTTTTGATAGAGCGAGAAAACCACAACTTCATTTCCAAAAATCAGGAGCAGGAACTCTCATGAGAGGGTGTCTGAATTCCCTCAACATGACCCTACTGGCAGAAAACATGTGGGGAAGGCATCCTTGCACCACAAAAAGTACATGAATAGCAGTAAAGGAAAACACTTCCTCTTGAGTCCCTTCTGCAAAGGAGATAAGGCAATTTATTTCAAGTGAATACAGTCTTCATTAAAAAAAAACAGGCCAAAGGTTTGCAACAGGATTCAGTTCTAATGTGGAGAGTTCAAATTTTGGGAACATCATGATTTTTTTATTTTTTTATTTTTGCCCCACCTTTCCTCGAGGAGCTCAAAGGGGGGGGGGATTGTAAAAACAAACACAATGAAACATAATAAATATATTAAAATAATAAATTATTATTTATTTCACACATTGTGCAGTGATGAATAATCTGGACTTGGCCTACCAAGTGAACCCATGATGGAGCTGCACTCCATTTTTGATCCCTAGTCAACTTTGTATTACCATATATACTCACATATAAGTCAAATTTTTCAGCACATTTTTTGTGCTGAAAAAGCCCCTCTCAACTTACACGCGAGTCAGGTGTATTTTAAAAAATATTTTAGGTTTTTATTTTGTTGGCTGCCAGGGGGCGCAGTTTTTAGGCTAGCAGCACCAAAATTTCAGGGATTTTTCAAGAGACTCTCCTGATGATACCACCCAGGTTTGGTAAAGTTTGGTTTAGGGGGTCCAAAGTTATGGACCCCCAAAAGGGGGTGCCCCATCCCCCATTGTTTCCAATGGGAGCTAATAGTAGATGGGGCTACATTTTGAGAGTCCATAACTTTGGACTCCTTGAGTCAAACTTCACCAAACCTGGGTGGTATCATCAGGGAAATCTCTTGCTGATACCAGCCAGGTTTGGTGATGTTTGGTTTAGGGGGTCCAAAGTTATGGACCCCCAAAAGGGGTGCCTCATCCCCCAGTGTTTCCAATGGGAGCTAATAGTAGATGAGGCTACATTTTGAGGGTCCATAACTTTGAACCCCTTGAACCAGACTTCACCAAACCTGGGTGGTGTCATCAGGAAAATCTCTTGCTGATACCAGCAGGTTTGGTGATGTTTGGTTTAGGGGGTCCAAAGTTATGGACCCCCAAAGCAGGTGCCCCATCCCCCATTGTTTCCAATGGGAGCTAATAGTAGATGGGGCCCATAGCTTTGTAATAGTAGATGGGGCCCTTTTGAGGGCCCATAACTTTGGACCCCCTGAACCAAACTTCACCAAACCTGGGTGGTATCATCAGGAGGGTCTCCTAAAGATACTCTGAAATGTTGGTATTGCTAACATAAACATTCCTCCTCTGCCCAAAAATCCAGTTTTGAAGGATTTTAACTCAGCTTGGTTGCTGGTTGAGCTAAGGTTTTTGTACTTTTAAAGTTATTGTTGAGACCATATTGTTTTTGTTGACCCTCTTTTCCACTTACAGAGCTTGTTTACTGTTTTTCTTTGATATAAATATTCAAAAACATTTAACCTACTGATGCCTCAATAAATGTAATTTTATTGGTATTTATTTTTATTTTTGAAATTTATCAGTAGCTGCTGCATTTCCCACCCTCGACTTATACGCGAGTCAATAAGTTTTCCCAGTTTTTTGTGGTAAAATCCGGTGCCTCGACTTATATGCGGGTCGACTTATACACGAGTATATACGGTATATACGTATTGGTTGCATTTGTGCTACGTTTTTCAGGGACATGCAAAAAATACCAAAGCTGTGCACTTCCAAGGGTAATCTGCAGAATGGCCCAAAAGCCACCCCCACCCCCGCCAGCAACGTCATTTGAAGTCTAAAGAAGCAAATGAATGGGGCCCATACCTCAGTGCTAGAGGACC
Organism: Sphaerodactylus townsendi; assembly: GCF_021028975.2. NCBI lineage: Eukaryota > Metazoa > Chordata > Lepidosauria > Squamata > Sphaerodactylidae > Sphaerodactylus > Sphaerodactylus townsendi. The sequence continues at coordinate 193,626,288 of NC_059425.1, forward strand.
TACTTGCCATGCACAAGGTTCCGGGTAGAGTTGTCAACTCTGGGTTGGGAAATACCTGGAGGCTTTGGGGTTGGACCCTGAGAAGGGTGAGCTTTCAGATGAGGAGGCACTTCAGTGGGGTATAATGCCATACAGTTCATCCTCCAAAGCGACCATTTTCTCCAGGGAAACTGACCTCTGTCTTCTGGAGATCAGTTGTAATTGAGGGAGATCTCCAGCCACCACCTGGAATTTGGGAACCCAAGTTCCCATCCCTGGCATCTCCAGCTAAAAGAATCATGTGGTAGGTGACGTGACTACCAGTAATAGTAGACCTCTATTACATCAACCTTTTTGACCCGGTAGACATCTCTGGAATTTTGACACAGCATGGTAGGCACAGGCACAAAATGGCTGCCCCAGGTAGCACAGTGTCAGGATGATGTTGGTGTGTGTTCTGTCCTTGGATTTTTCCCGCCTGTCAGTCCTGGCTCTCTGCCTGGTCTGGGGATGTCTGCTTTCATGTTATCTCAGCTTGACTTGAAACCTGCACTGGTGGTTTTGTACTTTAGTATAGGTTTGCAACCTGTTAAAACCATTATGACAGGGCAGACCGCTTGCTGGACATGGATTGCTTGCTGTGACTGCCAATACAATAAAGGCGGCGACATGCTGTTTGGTGGACTTTAATAGTTCATTACACACAGCCAGGCACAAAATGGCTGCCACATTTATCTTCAATTTCAATTTATTCAATTTGATAGGTTGCCCCTCCCCTTCCAGGCTTGGGACGGCTAACATCATACTAATGAAATACATATACCTAGCAGAAACATTTAAAAGTTTAAAAAACATTCTAACAATCCAGTCAATCTATTGATCCAGGAGCAATACAACAATCCTCTAAGGGTGTGTCATGTTGAATATCATTGTGTTGTGATGGCAGCTGCTATCCAAGCAACATTTTTAAGATTCTGCACAGTCAATCAAATCTCCAATGGCCAATGAGAAGCCTTGGTAAAGCCCCCCTGTCTGCCCACCAGTCAGCGGGTCCTAAGAAAGATCCCTGTGGGCACCAATATGCTAGAAAACCTAGGAACAGACCACACCGAGCTTGATGGCCCAATGGGTTGATTCGTGTGTTCATGTGGGATGTGAAATCCTAAAGAATCAAGATTCTTTTTTTGGGGGGCCAGGTGGCCCAAACTCCCAGTGAGATGACCTGCAGGTCAGCCCTTGTGAGCATGAAACTTGCTAATTAAACCCAAGTCACGCTTGTTCCCTCAGCTCAGCTTCCCAAGCAGAGGTCAAAGTGTCGTGCCTATAAACAAGCTGTGCAAATTCAGAATCCTCAACAGGACTACAGTTTCAAACAGATAAGCTGGTCGCCCAAATGACTGACGTTCTGTGAAGATCTGCTCCATTTTACATTTACGTTAAGAAGAAGGTTTCAATAAGTTATAAGAACATAAGAACGTAAGAAAGAGCCTGATGGATCAGACCAGAGTCCATCTAGTCCAGCACTCTGCTACTCGCAGTGGCCCACCAGGTGCCTTTGAGAGATCACATGCAGGATGTGAAAGCAAGGGCCTTCTGCTGCTGCTGCTGCTGCTCCCGAGCACCTGGTCTGCTAAGGCATTTGCAATCTCAGATCAAGGAGGATCCAGATTGGTAGTCACAGATCGACTTCTCTTCCATAAATCTGTCCAAGCCCCTTTGAAAGCTATCCAGGTTAGTGGCCATCACCACCTCCTGTGGCAGCATATTCCAAACACCAATCACATGTTGCATGAAGAAATGTTTCCTTTTATTAGTCCTAATTCTTCCCCCCAGCATTTTCAATATATGCCCCCTGGTTCTAGTATTGTGAGAAAGAGAAAAAAATTCTCTCTGTTGACATTTTCTACCCCATGCATAATTTTATAGACTTCAATCATATCCCCCCTCAGACGTCTCCTCTCCAAACTAAAGAGTCCCAAGCGCTGCAGCCTCTCCTCATAAGGAAGGTGCTCCAGTCCCTCAATCATCCTCGTTGCCCTTCTCTGCACTTTTTCTATCTCTTCGATATCCTTCTCATCAGTGTTCCTTTAAAGACAGTGTGATATAGTACTTAAGAGTGGGGAACGCTGATCTGGAGAGCCGGGTTCGATTCCCCATGACTTTGGGTGACTTTGGGCCAGTCACAATTTTCTCAGAACTGTCTGTTGTGGGAAGGGAGAAGGGAAGGCAATTGTAAGCCACTTTGAGACTCCTTAAGGTAGAGAAAAGCAGGGTATAAAAAAAACCCAACTCTTCTTATAACTGAGATGAATCACGACGGCAAAAGATCAAAGTTTAAAAACATCAGTGACGCCATGGGGTATTTTTTAATCTTGTAATGAATGATGAGCATGTGCTCTTATGAAGTTGGTCCAACTGCCAACGCCAGATGTGTATATTAAGAAGTTGTTTGTGATGTGACAGGCCCTCTTTCGGCTGCCAGAAAGAGAAAAGCAGAGAGAAAGAGAGAGAGAGAGAGAGAGAGAGAGAGAGAGAGAGAGAGAGAGAGAATGCGGAACAGGATAGAGCAGCATGCTTCCAACAACTTAGCATAAAAAACACAGGTCCTGGCAGGGATGGAGACTCTCTGTTGATATATAACTGCTATAAAGAAATGCCATATGTCTGCTGCCAGAGTTTGTTGCTTCATAATTAGCCTCCGCTACCTCGCCTCCTTGAAGTTGCACCCAGCTAATTTATTACAGTGATTAATTAGTCCCGGAATTCTCAGTAGGAAATGAAATTTCAGAGCGCTCCTATCATACAAGAAAATCATTTCTAGATTATTATTTTTTAAAAGCAATGATCATGGAGCCAACAATTTCCCCCGTCTGTTAGGGGGTCCATCATTTTGGTCATCGTTTTTCCTTATATAAAACACGACGGGCCTTTTCGAGATCCAGTCCAATCCAAGACCTTTACTGGCATCTAGGTTACAAAGAACTACAGAACACACGAACATTTCAAACTTTTCGAGATCTACTCCTTCCGCACAAATGTGAGTCAACCTGAGGAAAGGAGTGGATTGTGAGAAGGGTCTCAGGGTTTCTATGGAACTGTTCTATCCTTTAGGCAAGACAAAGCACTAAATAACAATTAGTTAGTTAGTTAATTATTACAGCCTTTAGGCCAGCCACTAAATAACAATTAGATGGAGCCAAACAAATTTTGAGATGACGTTTCACCAAAAGAGCAAATGAGATTTTGGGGCTTAGCTTCAGCTAGGTCTTTCTGCCTCCAGTCTAGGCCAAAATACATTTTTAAAAATGTAAATTAAAAAGATAAGTTCCTAGGAAAAGATTTCCAATGATGCTGAGGTTCCGCAAATTTTGGTCTAGAGCACTGGATTGATGGTTCTCCAGTTGCACAGTGGCAGATAGGAAGGCGCTCCAAAGGGTGATCACTACTGCACAGAGGATTATCGGCTGCCCTCTCCCCTCCTTGGAAGAACTCTATAATTCCCGAAGCCTAAAGAAAGCCCAAAATATTCTGAGAGACCCGTCTCATCCGGCACGCTCTCTTTTTGAACTGTTGCCATCTGGCAGACGATACAGGTCTATCAAAACTAGGACAAAGAGGCTTAGAGACAGCTTCTATTCTAGAGCTGCGGCTATGCTGAACTCCGTGGCTTCGTGTTGATGTGTTTGGGGCTGTGTAGGGATGGGTGGAGGAAGGGGAAAGTGAGGATGGGGTATGAGTCTGGAATTGTGTGCATCGAGGAATGCTGCTGTAAATTTCGCTGTGCGTGCACAATGACAATAAATGCTTATGAATGTATGAGATCTTCCCCTATGAGGTACCGTCCAGCATGGTGTAGTGGTTAGAGTGCATGAGAGCCAGTGTCATGTTGTGGTTAAATAAAAATCTGAAAAACCTAGCTTTGAAACCCGATTAAGCCAGGAAAGCAAGCTGGGTCCCTTGAGCCAGTCACACACTGTCAACTTAGCCTACCTCACACGATTGTTGTGAGGATAAAATGGATGAGAACAATATAAATCCATTTGAGTCCCCACTGAGGAAAAAGGCAGCATATCAATGAACTAAATAAACAAATAAAGCCGTCTAAACAACACATTATTGATGAGCCCCGCGTCAATCCTTTGTTCTGTTTTGTTTGATTTTGTTCTATGGTATTTATTATCCCAGCCCTCAGCTGTTGTTAGCATAGTCCGAAACACTGGCCCAAAGTATCTGGACTAGCTCTGACCAGCTTGTATTTTTTGCTTGCAATGTAAAAGGCTTCCTGGTGTGTGGGATAGGAAAAGAGGATCCCTTGATATCTGCATATGCTGGGTCTACTGGTCTCCCAATGATAGGAGAAAGAGAAAAACAATGGGACTCTTTTCTTTTCTTGTTACACCACTAGGATAGTGAAGGTAATAAATTCACAGTATTACCACCAATCACCTTTATTTTCCTGGCAAGTCACACAGCCAATTCATGGTGTCTCTCCGTGGGATTTTCAAGGCGGAGGTTGTTTCCCATGGTCTGCCTTTGCTCTGTGACTCTGTGCTTCCTTGGCAGTCGCCCATGCAAATACTAACCAGGGCTGAGCCTCTTCACTTCCAAGAACCAATGAGGTCAACTAGCCTGGCCCCATTCAGGACAGGACAAGAGATGAGGAGAGGTGGTTTGCCATTGCCTGCTTCTGAATAGCAACCCCTGGACTTCCTTGGTGGTCTCCCATCCAAGGACTAACCAGGACTGACCCTGCATAGCTGCTGAGATCTGACGAGATCAGGCGAGCCTGGGCCATTCAGGACAGAACAAGACATGACAGAGGTGGTTTGCCATTGCCTGCCTCCATGTAGCAATTCTGGAATACCTTCTTGGTCCTTCATCTAAGGACTAACCAGGACTGACCCTGCATAGCTGCTGAGATCTGATGAGATCAGGCGAGCCTAGGCCATTCAGGACAGAACAAGACATGACAGAGGTGGTTTGCCATTGCCTGCCTCCATGTAGCAATTCTGGAATACCTTCTTGGTCCTTCATCTAAGGACTAACCAAGGCTGACCCTGCATAGCTTCTGAAATCTGATGAGATCAGGCGAGCCTGGGCCATTCAGGACAGAACAAGACATGACAGAGGTGGTTTGCCATTGCCTGCCTCCATGTAGCAATTCTGGAATACCTTCTTGGTCCTTCATCTAAGGACTAACCAGGACTGACCCTGCATAGCTGCTGAGATCTGATGAGATCAGGCGAGCCTAGGCCATTCAGGACAGAACAAGACATGACAGAGGTGGTTTGCCATTGCCTGCCTCCATGTAGCAATTCTGGAATACCTTCTTGGTCCTTCATCTAAGGACTAACCAAGGCTGACCTTGCTTAGCTCCTGAGATCTGATGAGATCACAGCCTGGGCCCATCTAGGACAGAATGCACATGACAGAGGTGGTTTGCCATTGCCTGCCTCCATGTAGCAATTCTGGAATACCTTCTTGGTCCTTCATCTAAGGACTAACCAAGGCTGACCTTGCTTAGCTCCTGAGATCTGATGAGATCAGGCGAGCCTGGGCCACACAGGTCAGGGCAAGAGATGGACAGAGGTGGTTTAGCCATTGCCTACCTCTGCGTAGCAACCCAGGACTTCCTTACTGGTCTCCCATCCGAGTACTAACCACAGCTGTCCCTGCTTTGCTTCCAAGATCAGACGAGACTGGGCCAGACTGGGCTATCCAGGCAACTGATTGTATAGTTTAATCCCGCATTACCAGAGTCCACAGAATCAGGGGATGAGAAGTATAGAGGAGAAGAAGAAGAAGAAGAAGAAGAAGAAGAAGAGTTTGGATTTATATCCCCCCTTTCTCTCCTGCAGGAGACTCAAAGGGGCTTACAATCTCCTTGCCCTTCCCCCCTCACAACAAACCCCCTGTGAGGTGGGTGGGGCTGAGAGAGCTCCGAGAAGCTGTGACTAGCCCAAGGTCACCCAGCTGGCGTGTGTGCGAGTGCACAGGCTAATCTGAATCCCCCAGATAAGCCTCCACAGCTCAGGCGGCAGAGCTGGGAATCAAACCCGGTTCCTCCAGATTAGATACACGAGCTCTTAACCTCCTACACCACTGCTGCTCCTCCCCACCCTCTTCCACATCCACAACACCTAAGGCCTACCCTCCACCCCACATATGATCTGGGCACCCAATCAACAGAGCCCACCCTTCTCCCTAGCCCTGCTGCATACATGGGTTTTATTTCCATTCAGCCCTGCGCTGCATAAATCACTTCTAGCAGGCCCTTCGGAAGAGCTTGCTACTGACATGTTTGCATCCTGCAGAGCCCGATCACGGGTTGTGGCGATGGCCACACTCAGGCACAAGCCCGTTCTTTCCCCACCTGCCCTGGGTCTGGAAATCCCCGTTCTCAAAGGTACCTGTGCACAAGGATGCAGACCTCCAAATGGGAAGGACCAAATACATTCCAGATGCAGAGACTTGTGAGCGCTGCACAGGGGATGGCATTCCTTCAAAGTTACTATGCCCGTGTAGAGACAGTACTTTGTAAAACGAAACAAAACCCTGCAAAATCTTGCCAGGACGAACGGGCAACACGGAACGCTTCCACAACGAAAAGGGGAGGGCAACTTTTGCCACGAGTAACATTTAAAATTGCCAAGAATTGACGAAGTCTCTGATAGTTTTCTCTAGCTAATCAGAGGAACAAGGAGAAGGCATTTCATCAGCAAAGTGGAAGAAACTTTTCAAGTATGGCCCCAGAGGCATTGATGGGATTCAAATAATTTAACAACTGGTGCAAACCTGCTGAATCCCATCACTGCAATACCACCCAGGGGGACATATGGTGTCAAATGTCCTTGGGCTGCAGCCATTTAGTCACGTGGGGGGGGGGGCAGAAAATCGCCCCCCACACTCCTCCTCCTCCCCTCCAGGTCCATACACTGACTTCAAGACCTGGTGCAAAAAAAGTTGTTTGGTTGTGGTGGGGGAGGGCGGCTGCCCATACATGTGTGGGGGTGTGTGGGGGGGGGTGTGGGGGTGTGGGGGTGGGTGGGTGTGACCCGCAGAACCAATTCTTTTGGTGAACTACATCATTATATCTGACCACTACACTAACAAGAAACCTAAGAATAGCTTATACTTCTATTAGATTCCAATCAATGCCTTCAGCAGCGCTTAGATTCCAATCAATTAGATTGGCAGCAGTGCTTAGATTCCAATCAATTAGATTCCAATCAATGCCTTCAGCGGAGCCCTTCGGGGATCGAGCGGTATATAAATTTAAGAAATAAATAAATAAATAAATAAAATAGTGGTAGATACACACGAGTACCATTTTCTCAGCGCTTTTGTATCTGTGGAAAACAAGAGCCTGAGGATCTCTTTCATTACATACTCTCCTGTCCTTTATATTCAGAAATAAGGAAAAGGTTTTTGGAGCCAATACTACCTAGGACAGCTTTTTTGTCCGATGATGAGAAACTGATTTTCTTATTATCTGATATTGATTCCTATGTTTCTTACAAGATGGCTCTCTTTGCCCTGGCAGCTAGGAAATTACGAGCAAAGTATTTAAAGCGCTGTTTGAACTGATGTTCCAAAGTACTGGAGATTAACTTAGACTAGCTGAAGAAGCTGCAAAAACATCTGACGTGGAAAGTATTTGATGGGGAATTTTAATTTAGAGATTGCGAATACTAATAATTTATAAAACTAAGTCATTGTTTTAATTTAAATTATTGTTTTAACTAAGTTACTGTTTTAACTGCATGTATCTTTGTATTGTTATAGCCAATGGCTCAAACAATAAATACTTGACTGACAAAACTACTTCATTGAGTAAGATGCAACCACTGGATTTACACTCCTGTGGTACTTCCAGGAAGACGAAGGTCTCATCAAAGACAAGCAAGCAAGAAGCTGAGATATTCCCATTAGACCAACTAAACGTTTCTAATAATGTGGTTTCTCTCTAAATGGGCCTTAATCTCTTTAAACGCAGGCATTCCCCATTAATTGCAGTCAGTTTCTATTTAAGGTGACTGCGGAGGAATCGAGGTCTGTCTCATTGGGATTACCTGCCGTAACAGTGAATTGATTAACAGTTAAATCCACCTAAGAGACACAGACAGACCCATCAAGTGAGAATGATTAGCCAGGTCTGACAGTACAGGGTTTTTAAAAACAAAAACAAAACAGCTACCTATAACAGAGACTGAAACGGGACTGTCGTTAACAAAGCAGGCATTGTGAATAGATCCCTGATAATTAAGGAGTTTGCCCATCCTACTGGGAGAAAAGAATCTGCGGGTCTGCCACGAGAAACTAGCTGCCTGGGGAGGGGCATAAGCAAGCCACAGAGGGAAGCGATGATCAGGGCAGTGAACCGGATCTGATCTCGCCAGAGTACACCCAGCTGAGAACTCCTCTGCTGTACAGGTCCTCTTCTGTCTGGGGCAGCACTCTGGAGACAGCAAGGTCAGGAAGAAAAGTCAGACCTGATTTCCTTGGCCATCCCAGCTTCTGGCCCACATCTCACAGAAGATCTAAAGCCTAGAGGGCACGGAAGTGGCAAAGTGCCAAGATTTGACGGTCCTGGGTTTCGAGGGCTCCAGAAAATCTTCAAGGTCCAATGGCAAGGCAGTGGTCCCTCAGACTGTAGGTCAGAACCCAAAAGTAGGATGCAAAAGGTAAGTTGTGAGACCAGGAGGGAGGCAGGAGAGAAGGCTCAGGGGAAACTTTGGATTTGCCTCTACAGAACGTTTGAAATGCCCCAACCTAGATGGCTCAGCCGAGCCCAGCCTTGTCAAAAATGAGAAGCTAAGCAGGGACAAGCAAGGTTAATACTTGGATGGGAGACCACCAAGGAAGTCCACAGTTGTTAAGTAGAGGCAGGCAATAGCAAACCACCTCTATTTGTCTCTTGCTTCAAAAACCCTACGGGGTTGAGATAAGTTGGCTATCACTCGATGGTAGTTCACAACACCAGGATGGCTTGCCCACTTGTATCAGATTTTGTTAACTAAACAGAGAATAGCTGGCACTCAGATGTTATGGACTGTCCCATCAGCCTACCAGCATGTGGTGGCCATGGCGGCGAAATGACTCAAGAGGATTGTAGTCCATGCCTCGGGAGTATAAAAGGTTAAAACCCTCACGACCCCTAAGGGTTGCCATAAGTCGACAAAAAAAGAGAGTCCAGAATGGCCATGTCGCTCAATAGAGGGATACATTTATAAACACTAAGAGTGGAAAATGCCATATAAACGTGATCCATGTGAAATGATGAGATTCTTCTGTTTATTTTGGGAGTGGGTGGGGGAAGTTTGAAGTTACTTGGCAAGTTAAAATCTGAAAAGTCAAGGAAGTTTAGAAGCGGGTTCAAATTCAAAATGTCTGAGAACCACTAGCTTCAGCAGGCCCTCTAGCTGCGCCCACCACGCAGATGCGCCCCAAAACTCTTTCCCCAGGACCGTACGCCACTTTTTAAAACCAAGGTTGGAGAGATACAGGTCAAACCACGATCCCAACAATACATAATACAAGGGAACATGGACGTATGAAAGCCTTAAAAAACACATTTCCTAGGCGGGGGAAGGACATCAATTAGATGCCGCTGACATCTCAGTGCTTTCCCGGTAAATCATGATGCTTCTTGTTCCCAGGGGCTGCGTGGTGGTTCTGCTGTTAAAAACAGGTTCCATGCTAAGAAAATCTAATGTTGCCTGTGACATGATTAAGCAGCAGTTTGTAGAGTGAGAAAAATCAATTTAACACGTTATTTAACATCTACATGTGCCCCTCACCCAGCTGGCCCGGGGTTTCAAACTGGGTTATCATCAGAATGCAGATGACACCCAGCCAGAGGTGGGATCCAGCAGGTTCTCACAGGTTCCCGAGAGTAGGTTACTAATTATTTGTGTGTGCCGAGAGGGGGTTACTAATTGGTGATTTTGCCACGTGATTTTGGCCTTAGTTACGCCCCTCCTCTCAGCAGTAGCGCGCAGAACTTGAAGCAGTCTAGCAGGAGGTGCACCGGCGTGGGTGGCAGCCTGCGCCTGCGTGCATTCATTTCCTGCCCAAGGAAATGAATGCCCCGCCCCCAGAATGCCCAGCCACGCCCCTGTCATTCCCCGCCCAGCCCCATTGGCGCTACGCCACAGTTTGAATCCTACCACCATGGGAACCTGCTACTAAAATTTTTGGATCCCACCACTGCACCCAGCTATATCTGCTGATGGGCAGCTGGCTGGATTGGCTACATTGGACAGATGGTTGGAGGCTGTGGTTGAATTGGCTACAATTGAATCCATCGAGGTCCTGCGCCTGGGCCAAGGAGATCTAAGATTGGAGTGTCAGCTTCCCATTCTTGACAGCTAACACCTGCACCATCCATCAGGAGTTTGGGAGCGATTTCAGATGCCTTCTTACCAATGGAGGTCACCAGAGTGGCATTTTTCCACCTTTGCCAGATTTGGCAACTGGTCCCCTATCTTGCCCTAACCTTGCCACTGTAATCCATGCAAGGGTCACCTCCAGGTTAGACTACCGTAACCTGTTCAATGCAGGGCTACCCTGGAGACGCCTCCAGAAACTCCAACTGATCCAGATTACAGGGGTGAAGGGCCTGCACGTTATCAACCAGGGCTCCACCAGCTGCACTGGCTCCAAGTAGTGTACCAAATCAGGTTCAAGATTTTGGTGTTAACCTTTAAAGCCCTAAACGAACCTGCAGGACCACTTTCCCCAACATACCCCCAAAGAGTGCTTCGCTCAGCTGGAAACAACCGACTGGTGGTCCCTAGCTCAAAGACCATCCAGCTGTCCTTGACCAGAGCCAGGGCCATTTTGGCTCTGGCCCTGATCTGGTGGAATTCTCTATCAAGTGAGGCACGGACCCTGTGAGATCCGATGTGATTCCACAGGGCCTGTAAAACAGAGATGTTCCATGAGGCCTGACTTTGAGATCAGCAAAGGTTTCTATTTAGCTGATCTGCTTTCCCTTTCCCCTTCTTTCCCCACTTCCCTTTAGATTTCTCTTTTATTTATTCTTGAATTCCGAATTCCATCACCCTTATTAGTGTGTTAGTTTTTCCCGTCTTTTTCCCATCTCTGATTGGCCTTCCCATTTGTATATGTTAGGGCCCCACTGTGTGTTTTTATCCAATAAGGGTTTTAATTGCTTTATATAGTGGAGAGCCCCTTAAGCTCTGCTCCCAAGAAATCAGGTATTCAGAAGAACCCAAAGTTAGTTAATAAATAAGACTTCTTCACATTTGGGGTTCATTCCTGGGCAAGGAGGATGAAATATGAAGGTCGCTCTTAATGTATAATGGACACTTAATCCCAAGTAATTCACACCTCATTAATGAGGTGCAAAATAAAACTCAGGTTTCCTGACCTTGCTGAGTTCTACAGATCTTCCGGATGCCTGGCCTACACTTTCGGTCCTTCTCGGTTAAAAGAATTTCATTATGTTCTGACCTGGATGATTCAGGCTGTCCAATCACATCAGAGCTTAGCAGCTAAGCAGGGTCGACCCTAGATAGTGCTTGGATAGAAGACCAAGAGGAAATGCCAGGGTTGCTACACAGGCATAGGCAAAAGACAAACCACCTCTGTTCATCTCTTCCTTTGAAAACCCTACAGGGTTTGGCTATCACACCACCAGTTGTGAAAGGAAGCTCGTCTGGATGGCCTGGCCTGGCCCAGTTGTATCAGATTTTGTTAGCGAAGTAGAGTCAGTCTTTCCTAGTTCATTGGGAGACTACCAAATAAGTCCACAGAGGCAGGCAATGGCAAACCACCTCCAAAAGTCTCTTTCCTACAGGGTTGCCATAAGCGGCTGTGATTTGACAGCAAAAAATTGGAACCTGTTCGTCTCTTGACTTGAAAACCCTACAGGTGCACCGTAAGTTGGCCACAACTTGATGGAACTTCCCATTTCATTGTATAAGCAGCTGTCTCAATCACAGTCCGCTCCCTGGCACGGTTTCTCCAGTCAAAGACCACCGAGACCAATGGGCTTAACCTGGACAAACTCTGCATACGTGTGATTGGTGTTTGGAATATGCTGCCACAGGAGGTGGTGATGGCCACTAACCTGGATAGCTTTAAAAGGGGCTTGGACAGATTTATGGAAGAGAAGTCTATTTATGGCTACCAATCTTGATCCTCTTTGATCTGAGATTGCAAATGCCTTAGCAGACCAGGTGCTCGGGAGCAGCAGTAGCAGAAGGCCATTGCTTTCACATCCTGCATGTGAGCTCCCAAAGGCACCTGGTGGGCCACTGCGAGTAGCAGAGAGCTAGACTAGATGGACTCTGGTCTGACCCAGCAGGCTTGTTCTCATGTTCTTTGTATGTTCTTATGCATAGGATGGTGTCGTCAGACAACTCCACAAAAAGCTATCAGGGAACTTGACATTTCAACGTCAGTTTCTCAAAGGGCCCTCGTTGCTTGTGATCCTCGCTCAGCGCGTCACAGAAAATGCCTCTGTGTGGCTGTTATGTGAAACAGTAACCCATCCACTTCGGTGTGTGCGCGTGCGCTTTGTTAAATGCCATCGAATCACTTCTGACTGATGGTGACCCTATGAATTAATGGCTTCCAAAACAACTGATCGTTAACAGCTTTGCTCTGGTCTTGCAAACTCGGGGCTTAGATTTTAATCACACTGGGTGAGGAGGGGTAATTGGGGGCTCCCATCATGGACATTATTGTCCTGAACTATGTGGATGCAGGTTAATCCAAATTTATCTGAACAGGTGACTCAGACAGGCTGAGTTCCCGGCCATAACCACAATGCACAGATATTAGACGAACTGGTTCTCGGAATCATAAGCCGCAATGAAATCATCAGGGATTACCGAGTCCCCTTAATTCATCAGGAACTTTATCTCAAAACCCTCCTAAAGGAACGAAGAGGCTCACTTACTTGTGTTGGGTCCTGGTTTACTGCATAGGGGAGAGTCAGGCTCAGTATATTTGGAGAAGACACTGGATCAGAGACCCACAGATCAACAGCACTAGACTCTAAAAATCACACGCAGAGAACAGAATACTCACTTCTTGGTTCCCGGGGTCCATCCACTGTAACCTTGATAGCTCTGTGGTACGTAGCAACTTGGGGGGGATTTGTAAGGACTGTTATTGTCAAAGTAAAGCTCTTCCCTGTGCAGGAGGGTGAAAAGAGGGGGAGGAGAAAAGAAGAAGAGGAATGACTATGACAACATGGTTGCACTTTTTCTCCAGAAAGAAGCTATCACAATTCACCCCACACCACAAATCTGAAATTTTAAGCCCCATCATAACACAGGAACATAAACATACATTGCTTCCATTTCATTCTAATGCTTGGAACCTGGCCAAATACTGCAAATTTAACATTTCTCCTTATGACAGAATGGTGGGGAAATAATCAGAGATTCCACCAAGGCAGCACCTTTGGAGATCAAGTCCATAACCCTTTTACTGCTTTGAGACTGCTGTGTCTTTAGCTGCTCCTGAGACCAGGACAAGGAGTAATGGACTCAAGGTGCAGGAAAAGAGATTCCACCTAAACATTAGGAAGAACTTCCTGCCAGTAAGGGCTGTTCGGCAGTAGAATATGTCTTTCTGCATAGCAGGGGGTTGGACTAGATGGCTGTTGTAGTCTCTTCCAACTCTATGATTCTATGAGACAGGTACACACACAGGGCAGCTGATGGTACTTCATCAGAGGAGATGGCCAGCTTTCAGCTGCTGGTACCACAGCAGAATGTTGAATGTTTATATTTTGTATTTTATTGTTGCGCTGTTTGTTATTGTACGTCGCCCAGAGCCCTTCAGGGGTAGGGCGGTCTATGAAGTCTAATAAATAACAAGAAGAAGAAGAAGAAGAAGAAGAAGAAGAAGAAGAAGAAGAAGAAGAAGAAGAAGAAGAAGAAGAAGAAGAAGAAGAAGAAGAAGAAGAAGAAGAAGACGGCGGCTGATCGGCTGACGATTTATCGACGACAGCAGCGACGACGACGGCAGCGACGAGCGACGACGACTTAATTTAATTTAATTTTAATTTAATGCACGGCGGCGGCAATTTTAATGACGACTGAGGGTGGCTGCACATCTTTATAGTGCAAGCCAAGGGCAGAAATGGCAAGTTAGACTATCAACCCTGGGAAAGTCTGCTGGGTGAGTTAAGGCCCACTGCCTTCTCCCTCAGCCTAAGCTCTCTCACAGGATGGTTGTGGTGAGGACAAAATGGAGGAGGGAGAGCAAGCCTATATGCTGCTTTGCCCACCCCCCACCTATCCCCCGGAAAGAAAAAAAGGTATAAAATAAATAAATCTCTGCTGCGTGGCTTGCCAGCCCGCCCCCCCCCCCCCAGGCCACCAGCAAGGGATGGGGGAGTAGAGTTGCCAGATCGAGGTTGGAACTCACCTCGAAATTTGCAGGTGGAACCAGGAGGTTGGCATCCACTGCTGCCTTATGTGCCACAAACAGGCTGAACTCTACACTGCAACGGGGCATTCCATCGCTTCTGCAAGATGGACCACCTTTCCTTTGCATCATGACTTCTTCTTTTAAGAAGAACAAGCAAATTCTGCATTTGGGTCCAATTGGCTTTAACAGAGGTGCTCTCTTCTTCCAACACAGGAGGCAACTTGCATGAGCCATATATGGCCCACCCCACCCTGGTTCTTGTATTGAGCCTATCTGAACATGGAACACAGGAGACGTCTGAGGGGGGATATGATTGAAGTCTATAAAATTATGCATGGGGTAGAAAATGTTGACAGAGAGACATTTTTCTCTCTATCTCACAATACTAGAACCAGGGGGCATGCATTGAAAATGCTGGGGGGGAAGAATTAGGACTAATAAAAGGAAACACTTCTTCACGCAACGTGTGATGGGTGTTTGGAATATGCTGCCACAGGAGGTGGTGATGGCCACTAACCTGGATAGCTTTAAAAGGAGCTTGGGCAGATTTATGGAGGAGAAGTCGATTTATGGCTACCAATCTTGATCCTCTTTGATCTGAGATTGCAAATGCCTTAACAGTCCAGGTGCTCGGGAGCAGCAGCCGCAGAAGGCCCTTGTTTTCACCTCCTGCATGTGAGCTCCCAAAGGCACCTGGTGGGCCACTGCAAGTAGCAGAGAGCTGGACTAGATGGACTCTGGTCTGATGCAGCTGGCTTGTTCTTATGTTCTTATGTTCTTATTATTTTCGGTGAACTCACAACAGGCCGGAATAACTGGAAATCACTTACGCTGAGCAGAAAGCCAAATTCCACTCAGCCACTCATACCAGCATAAATCTGTCCACCTCAGCATTTGTAGTGCCGCACAACTGAAAAGAACTTGCACTTTTCGTATTTTACCTCATGCTTTTTCATTTGTTTGACTCTACCACAATGCGACATAAAGAGAATACGCATCGCTCTGGGGAACTTTTATCCAGTGAGCTAGCGTCTCCTGATTTTAATATGCCTGCGGTAACAGGATGATATCATCATTACCGGAAAAAGACTGGGGGGGGGGGGGGGTTGTTTTATTTTTGGCATGTGTTTGTGTGCGTGTTTTTAAATGCACAGGCATATCCCATATGTTGAGCCCTAAAAAATACCTATTCCCTATGAAAAGTTGCTTTGTGTGCGTTAAGTTTCGAGCGAAATAATAATAATCTGCAAGTCAGCAGATAAAAGGTTCCACATCTTACATGCCTGCCACCGTTAAGAACAGTTAAAAGCCGTAAAGTTTGGAGGAGGAGGAGGAGGAGGAGAGAGAAGTGAGCCGGGAAGACTGTGCCCTTCTGTTCTGCAGAGTCACTGACAGTTCTAATCGGTTAGATATGCGCCCGTTAGTCATCTCAGATAGTCCCAACTGCAAACTGTTTCGAGACAGGAAGAGGTGGGCGGGTGGCAGTGAGTCAATAAAGCAGGCTCCAATCCTAGCCCCCCACCCCCCCCTTCAGCACGGCTCATTCTTTACCAGAATCTCAAAACAAAAAAACTTTTAAAAAATCCCCCCCCTCTCTCTTTTTAACCAGTGACTTTTTTCTCTCAACCCCTTCGGCAAGCTCTCGTGAGCTTTAAATCAAAAACCCCAACTCTTAAACAATATGTACCAGCATAAAACTTAATACAGCCTTTTCAAAGGGTAATACAGAACAGGTTATAGGGATCTAATAGGGAACAGGTCCGTGGCTGTCAGATCTTGTAACTGTCTTTTCAACCCCGGCTCTGGGAACTTGCTTCAGAGCCACACAACATACATTACTGGGCACGTGGCTTCGGATCATCTTGGATATATATTTTTCACAAAGGAGAGGATCTGTTCCGAGGCAACCTCATCGTCTGGCGGAGCCGGAAGGCACGCGTTGCACACAGGCTGAATTCCAGCACTCGACTCCCCACACGGAGCACAACGTTTACAATTAAATCCCTGACTTTCAACATGACATCCTGAGGGCTGGTACAACTACCCTTCCCTTAAAGTTGTAGTATTTCAGTAGAAAGGGATGGAGCCAGACAGGCAGAAGACAGCTGCGACCAACTCCTCCAAAAAATGTGAGTTTGGAGGCAAAAACACTTTTAGTTTTCACCATTACCTCTCAGTGGTTTTAACTGGTGAGCTTTGGACACGGGGCATCTGATTCGTGACGACTGTTTTGTTGTGTCATGGATCCTGTTCATGATTATTTATTATTAACATGATCAAAATGTTAAAGTTGTGTAACTTCCGTAGATCATTTTGCCATCTTCTATTGCACAGAACGTGATAAGAGAGGATACATCCGTGGTGGCGAACCTTTGGCACTCCAGATGTCATGGACTACAATTCCCATCAGCCCCTGCCAGCATGG